>NC_052518.1:70700361-71300361 GCF_014356525.2 Nilaparvata lugens | reverse complement strand
CGATGACACTCCAAAACTGAAGTATGATGATGGTCATTTGCTTCCTGTTGATGACTTTTCATCTTCTTCTTCTGATTCCTCCTTATCGGAACTAGAGGATGCTTCAGACGTTTCGTCTATTAATGTCATTAGTCAAACCAGTATGAGATCCAAGTCCGATGAAGAACCACTTATAGAATCTGGCAGTGTCAGTGACAGTTCAAGAACTAGTGACCCTTCCACCCCCCGTCTTAGACGACCCCCCACGTCCACCAATCCTATCGATGGAGGAACTCCTCCCTTGTCAGAAATGGATTTTATTGTGCCAGTGTCTTCTACAAGTAGCTCTCACAATACAACCATTTATGAAGAAACTATAATTTCAAAGGAAGGTGGACTCAAACTGACAGTTACCCAGCCTTCTCTAGATTCTGATATGGTTGATGATAATATCAGTTTCAATTATAATGATGAAAATAATGAGGACTACGATTACGATGTTGAGCAAACCGATGATGACAGCTATTGTTTCGATAAGCAATCTGTGAAATACGATGTGTCTGAGGGGGTTCTGATCAAGTTGGGCCAGTCTCCACCACATGGAAGCCCAAAGTTCATTATGAATTATGATAAAACTGACCGAACTATCAAACTAGATGAACATCTACTGGCAATTAACGAACATTTTCGAACTACGTTTACCGACCAAGATATAATTTTTCCATCCTCTTCCAAAGAACAGGAAAAAATGATCCAAGTGATCAATTACGAAGATGATAGGAAATTTTCCACTGATTTCCAACCTTTCACAGCTTATACTAACCTGCCTTACTCGTCCCTTGGTTCTATTGATGATGATAACAATAGTTCTCTAGTTGTTGCTGATGTAGGGCAATCAAAGGAGTCGACGACAGTCTCCCAAGAGCTTGTTAATAAAACAGTAGAAATAAGTTTGGGAGAAGATAAAACTTGTAAAAATGTGAGAAGACAGGTGAGTTTAGATAGTGACACTATAAGCCAGACTTCTAAAACATCAGATTCTGATCAGAAATCAAAAAGTATTCCCAATAATGATAGTAACACTGTAATAAATCCTACTAACTCGTCTAATCTTTTAAGTTTGTCTAACGCTTTGAGTAAACATGTTGGCGAACCTTTTGTTAGCCCCTTATCTAAGAGTTGCAGTGATTCTAAACTAATGTTGTGTGAATTGGCATCAAACACTAGTAGCTTGCTGACCCCTTTAGTCCCTCCCTCTAGTAAGCAAGATGATACGAAGCCAGCGAAGGCCCCTCAAACAGCTGCCACTTCTCACTCTCCAGCCCGTCTCACCTCTCTCTCTGCAAACATCCATCGAAGATCTTCCGACTCGGATCTCAGTATTACTCCTAAAGGTCAGTTTCTAAAGTAAACACTAACTTTTCACAAGTACATAAAATGCATGATTAGCTGATGTCAATGGTTTATTATTACAATCTGATACGAAGTAGGCCTAGTAGGCCTCATTAATTCGTACTCATTGGAGGCTATTATGAGTTGAGAATGATGACTAGAGGTTCTAGTTATTGGAGGCAGGTTACCGGTTGCATGTGACTTGAGCGTTGTGGATACGTGATTGAATGTGGCGTAATTTTATGTAATTCAACTTAAATACGTGTCCAAAAAGTGTCTCAAAGCCTGGAGTATTACTGCTAGTGGAATATTTCAATCAATATATCATTTTATACTCTCAATACATAATCCTCCTCTGAAATCTACTAAAATTTTTGCTAGTCTACTAAGATTCGTACTTGAACTGTAAACTGCTCAAGTAACTGTCCACACAGATACATGCTTCCGGTTGCCTTTCTCGACTATCTATAACGTCTACTGGAGCTGTGAAAACCAGGTATAAAAGCATTGTCACCTGAAATCGTTAAAATACTGAACCAAAAATGAGATTGTTTGAGGGCACTCATCAACTAATCCAGCCAATATCGTTTTAGTTGCCTATAGTGCGATTCATTTCAAAATTTCAGCATCCCTTAAAAATAACACCATCGCTTTCATTAAACCAATGCTGACAATTTCAGATGAACCATACTATTGCAAAAATTACAGGGAACAATGATTTCGATTCCGATTCTTGTTTAAAAGGCAATCAAACCTAACCAGCCTAATATGTTCTTGAGAATCGTTTCTAAATGCGGCTCTTAAGTTCTATAAACTAATAAACATTTTCCATCCCTAAATTCCCTAAAAACAGATTTTTTCGTTTATTTTTTACAATTTTGTTTAATTGCTGATCCTTTAGAGTATAGAAATGTGAAACGTATGACAGTGCTGCATGATTTTCAATTTACCATTTTTCAGATTATGAGACACTCAAAGCTCATATGCAAAATACTATATAAGTGTTTGAATATACTTAATCAACCTTTCTTTGAAAATTTATTTTACTATAATAAATTAATATACATCTATTCTATTTGTAATAGAGATCTTTATTATATTAATACAAATATCTATACAGGTTTTGGGTCACTTTGAACTCATATAAAAAATATTAGTGTGTAAATATACCACATCAACCTTTTTTTTCAATTGTTTTCTTCTGTAGATGAATATCTATCTATTGGAAATATTTATACTGAATATATACTGATCGCTGCCTGTTAGTGTGTAACTATTTCGCTTGCAATCAATCATAAAGTAATTATTAATGTTATTTTTGAAGTTATAAAATTGATAATTATAATTGTATGTCTCACGATACTGTGGACACTGAACCCCTTTCTAAGTGATGGTTTTAAACTGATTCTGTTTATTGTTGTTGAATGGTCTCGCACAAAACTAGGCATCTTCAAGAAGAGTGAGTAGCTGTCATATGATGGATGGTTTGTGATTGATATTTTAATAATGATGTTTCGTTTAAATTTAATGATTGATCTCATCTAAACCTGGCGTATCATGTCGTGAATACTTGTATCTATCATGTTAGACATATTTCCACTTGTTGCTAGTTGCTGTTGCTCGTAGATGTCGCGCACTAATCTCTTTCCATGGTGCACTCAAAATTCTTGCTTACTTAGAATGAATCCAATCCAAGTGGTGCTTTCCAATGAATCCCGCCCTGCTCGCTGAAAAATAGTATTATATGTCGAGTGTTCACATATTTATTTTTAATTGCCAGGATGCTTGGCAGAAAAAAATAACCATTTGAAGCACAGACAAACGAAATGCTTATGTTGTTTAATTTGCCATACTTTCAAGGCTTATCAATACAATGCTATTTTTTCTTCGTGATCCGTTTTGAATGAGACGAACTAAATTTCTCTGACGTCTAGAACAGACGTTTTCGTTCTTGAATAGTATATTTAGATTTGAGTCTGCTGATTTAGCAGACATCATCTTTTTCTAACCCCATAATATTATTATTTTTCAAGAATCGAGTTGGTTGTAATTTATACCTGTTGAGGTACATAATCTATGATTTTTATGTGGGATTACATTTTGAAGGTGGTTTAAACTGATATTGTAATATTTAATCCCTAATTTTCTGTCTTTTCGTGGTTCATAACATTTTTTCTGAAAACATTTCAAGTTCAGACCTTGCGGCTCTGGTTTATTTTTTACCGAATATTTGGTAATTATAAGAACACTTCCATAGTGGCCATGCCTGCCCGTGCATAATTCATTGGAAATCAACACAAGTCAAGATGCAAAACTGCCAAGCTTATGACAATATTATCAAATACATTCATTGACAATATAAGATGAGGAAATTCCAAACTTTTGCCGAAAACCAAATTAACACATTTTAAGTTGTGTTCTTCATTTTGACATTCTGAAAAGGGTGTATGATTTTTCAACACGAACCTATTATTAGCACATGAAATTGGTGAAATTTTGACAGTTTATTTTAATTCATTTCAAAATTCTATATTGTAAGACAGTAGAAACTCGCTAATCCGACCACGGATGGTCTGACTCCTCGCTTGGTCCGACCGTACCGACGATACAATAGCCTTCTAATAAAAATAAAAACAATAATATAAAAACTTTTAGTACCCTTTTATTAAAAACTTTAAAATATATTATAACGACTAGTTATGACCATAGGTCATTTTCAAGTGATCGAAACTATTCGTTATAATATATTATAGAGTTTTTAATAAAAGGGCACTAAAATGTTTTATTTGAATCAAGTAGCCCATATAAGCGAAGTGATTTTAATAGCTTTCTACTATTTATGTGTTGTAAATAACGTTCACTGTTATTTATTTAGCTGTCTACTGGTAGGCAATTTTTTTTGTCTGAGTAAAATATTGAGAAAGCTGTGATTTTAAACGTTAAAGTTTTTATGGTTAATGACTTGGTATATTATCATAATTGCGCAATAGCCTACTGATTGTACTGTTTTGTTGTAATATGCAAATTATCACAATAAAGTCCATTTATAATGTACTACAGTATTAGGCGTTGATTATGATTTTTATTACAATATTTCATGTTCAAAATACAGTTTTACTAGATTTTCATGTCAATAAACGCGTTCCTCTGATAACCCTACCTTTTTGCTGTTCCGACTATGCTGCCGGTCCCGTAGGTGACGGATTAGCGAGGTTCTACTGTATTATTCAAGAAGTATAGTATAATTCTAAAGTATTAGTCAAGTATATCTTATTTACTAATGAACAATAATAAATAATGTTGAAATTTATCTGAAAATTAACTTTGAAGTATCATTTTAACTCTGATTAGTTTGTGTTTTCCTCAACAAAACAAACAAGAAAGCCATCACAATGACTGCATTCAATTCATTGTGTTCTATGTGAATCATTATTGTATTAGGTTTCCATTGTTATGTGTTGGAACATGTATGTTTTTCATCTTTTGATTTGATAATAATAATAATAATAAAGGAATTTTGGGTGCACAGACCAGGCTGTTTGTTGTTGTTGTGTTGTGCTCCTATATATTCGCCTGATTACGTATTATTAGAGGACTCTTCCTCAACTGATTATTGAACCTGTCACTAATTATATCTTATCTGTTGAATCTAAATAATTACAGTAATTAGATATTTATTCCATCAGCATTAGACATTATCTAGCTAATAAATATGATTCCTAATGAACATACATATGAAAAAACGAAATTTCAATCAGTACGCTAAAAAAATGAAATAAAATTCTTGCATTGAAAAGTCAAGCATATACTATGTTAGAATAAACTATATTATACTAATTTTAGTATGCCATAAATCAGCGAATATATCATAAGCAGAATAGTATAATTATTATACTATTCTGCTTATGATATATTCGCTATATTATACTAATTTTAGTATGCCATAAATCAGCGAATATATCATAATTAATAATTATACTATTCTGCTTATGATATATTCGCTGATTTATGACATACTAAAATTAGTATTATATAATAGTATAATTATTATACTATTCTGCTTATGATATATTCGCTGATTTATGGCATACTAAAATTAGTATAATATAGTTTATATATAATAATGTGAAGTTAACACTAATATTGTATAGCTATAATTATTATAGCTATACAATATTAGTGTTAACTTCACATTATTGTATGCCATAATTTTCATATGTCATATACACTGTAATATGTCATACAATTATGTAATATATAATTGTATAATCGCTTATTAGTGTCCTCTTGAGTCCTGTAATTGGGTCACTGAAATAGTAGGCGATCAGAGACTCCAAAACCAGTAGATGCCAGGTCCCTAGGTAGATTCCCTCTTGGATAAGTATTTTTAATTGTAACATTCATTTTCCTTATAACAATTCTTTATGTGGTGAATTACATTTGCAGAAGTATTCAAGGTATTCGATAGTACAGTATATTAGAATATTTTTCAATTAATTATTTAAAAACTATTATTAAATATTATTTTATGTATATTTCCTGCAATCCATTACTGAATACATGATCTAGTGACCCTCTAGTGTTATATCACCCTTTTGAAATAGATATAAACAATTCAGTTCTTATGAATGAATTAATTATACCTGGTGATCCATTTACTACGCAACCATATCTAAAATATATTGCGGTGGGAAATGTGGTTTACCGGAGGTGGCAATGTAAGGGTCCACCCAGGTCAGAAAACATTTTGTAAGATGCATAGCATGTAATATTATGCTAGAAGGTCCCTCCTATACAAAGTTCCAAGAGCTTTAGAGGTTCAAGAACCCAATAGAGAAAAAATACGTTGTTACTGTCAATAGTTTCACATTACTAATTCTGATCGAACACATATAGTGTTCTAATGGTTAATACTATGTTTTGTATTATGATGATACATATTTTCATCTAAATGTATTCCTATATAGTAGCCAGAACAGTATTTTGGAGTAAGAACCCTTTAAATTTGGAGAAATGCGGAGTTTGATGTGACACACAAAATAATTGTAGGCACAATTTTTTTCACATGAATTATAACTGCTGAACTAGATCATACAGTAGTTAGAAAAAAGAAATTGATGAACGAGACTACAGGCTGCACTCCTATATGATGGTACGACAGCGCACACGGCTAATAGCCCAATTATGATGTTGCAGCAGATTATTGTTGAACACTATCATTATTTCACGGGTACTGTGCTCTCCTAGATGCTCAGATTTGTAGGTCCCTCGACTTTTTCCGTTGGGAACATCTGGAAAACATCTAGAAATGTAGCCCAACACAATTGACCGACTGAAGCTCAGCATCAAAGATGGAAACCAAGCATGTAATATAAAACCATCAACGAGGTAGCAGCTGAGATGCAAAAACATGTTGAAAGATTTCTGTATCAAAAAGAGGCTATTTCTAGTTTGCACTGAGAAATAAGTGTATTTTACGTAAATTGCAATAATACATTTTTTGGAGAAGATATTATTCCGGTTATCTTTAATTTTTTAGAATTATGATCACTTCTGGTTTGCCTAGTAATTGGATCACTCTGTATAATTGTGAACGTAGGTACCCTGATTAAGTAAAAACTAACCTACTTTGAGGGGTTTTAATCCAACTTGAAGTGACTTTTTCAAGTAATTTTATGTTCTTAATTTTAATTTTCAAAGTAGGAAGGATATAAAATATTAGATTATTATTTGTATTATTCATTAAACGAATTATTATTGATAACTTTTTTGTAATTTATTGTAACATTGTATGAGCTTTAATTCAAACAAATCGCATTTATTTATTTCTAGAAAATTGTAACCAGTCATGATGATAAAAAATATTATTACAATTACAATAATACATATAATTATTTGTTATAGAAACTATTAATTATTATTAGTTTTACAATTATAAATTGTGCATTGTTAACAGCTGAAGAATCAGTTTACCTGCAATGAAAACCAGTGCTCAGATAAAAGCAAGGCTAACCATATGAAAATCACCAAGTGCTAGCAAAAATATACCGGTACAATATACTAATATACGGTAATTTCAGTTTGATTATTGGTCAATAATGTTTATTGGTGCAGAGTTCTCTAATAAAGTGACGGGCTCACTTTCTACTTGATGTGTTGTAACTTGCAACCCTCATTTTCCTATCTCGCTCTCACTAAATGTGCTCGTCTGTCTATATTTTCCATTTCTGTCTCGCTCAAAATCATGTCTCCTACTCAAAATCACTTTATTATTGTGAAATTAGGACGCCTCAATCATGATCGGTTAGGTTCTTAGTACCTCAGTTTTTTGAGGTTATCAGTAATTTTCAGTTCACAGTTTCCTGACACTAGAAAATTGACACATGTTTCAGAAAAGTTTTAATAAAAGACTACATTTCAAGCCATAAAATTCATGACCATCAGGCTTATAGATAGTGAGTGATTCACTGTAAAATCAAGTTAACAAAGAAATACCTCCTTTCTCTGTCTCTTCAATCAGCTGTTCCTTCTCCTTCTGCATGGATGCTAATATATTTTTGACCTCCATCTTGAACGGGTTCAGGATTGTTGTGATTATGTGTTTTTATTTTTGTGAGGCAGTATGTATGTTCTTATTTTATGTGTTGTAAATTGCTGGCATCTAATCTTCTTGCCTTGTATGTGGTTTTATCATATCTAACAATTTATAACTCTTCTATATTCCTTCTAGGAGTAGATCAATTTGACCGTTTCCAATCTTTGGAAGTTTTCTACTACCGAAAAATATATAATTGCTTCTATATTCATCAACGCTATTTCTATCGAATTTGATAAGAAACTTGCTTTGTTGTGTATCTAAAGTTTAGTTATTCTTCTAGAATAGTGTTTATGAGAGTTCAAATTTGGTTTTCATTACTTTTTCGAGAAATTGAAGTTGTTTTCGTAACATTTCTTTGTTACCCATGACATTTTACAAAATTATTGTCTCTAAAAAAACTAGATTTAGTTTAGCTGATGATGGTGCTCACATAAGTAAAGACCGTGCGAGGGTGATGATGGTGATGAGAGATTATGAATACACCTAGAACTTTAGGAAGGTTCCAAACCACTGGGAAGCGATAATCACATGATATTAATCAGATTCTCAAAAGTGGTCACCCTTCCAAAACGTGTAGCAGATTTGGAAGTACAGTATTTCTCAACAGGGAAGTTTTTTGTGAATCATATTTCAAGTAAATAATAAATACTCAGTTTCAAGATAACTATTGCAAACAATTTCTAATATTTCAATACCGTATCAAAAGTGAACTTCTTACTTCGATTTTTGTTTAAAACTAATTTTATATTTGTTTCAAAATTGATGACTTGTCAGTAAGTTATTACACACTGTGTGTTATTAAACTACAAAAATAAATATGAACCATTGTGAAGAGAGTGTTGCACTTGTATTAAATATCAGAATCCTTGAAATGGTTGTAAATAAAGAGTATGATTGCAGGAAATAGCCTGACTGGTAGTGATAAATCATCATTATATGGTGGTAATAGGGGATTTCATCAAGCATTTCCCAGGGCGACCATTTTGAAAGAACATCTAGAAATGTTGGAGTATCCGTTCTTCACAATGTCCAAGTACCCACCTGGTTTCATCATACATATTGGTAAGCATAAAATGAATAAATGTATTTCCTTCAATACTTAAGTAATTTGAATAAGCATGCGTAGGCTATTAAATATTAAATCAGAAAAACTTGAGTTCAAGAGCATTGACTTAAATTTGACTTTAATTAAGAATTGATGAAACTCCGCATTCAACCATGGTGGTAAACCATGTAATAGATAAAGCGTAATAAAAGAATAATTATTAATTCAAAGCATTTTTGGCCTCCTTTTTTATTATAATAAGCATCAATCCAGTGTAACCAGGCAATATATAATATCTACTATTATCATATTTTTGTCATTTAAAACTCTGAAAACTAGAAAATTGTATTAATAAACGATGCGGGTAATAGTTTTTCATTTATTTCAATAGGGCTACTTGAAATTAAAGTTACGTAAAGAACTAGTACATATTTTAATGTTCTTTTAGACAGGAGACTATTTTCTCAATTTTCAAGTGATACTATAGTCAACCGCACGAAAATATTCCGATGGAAATTGGAACAGATAGTGCAACATTGCCAAATAAGATTTGATCAACGTTGTCCACAGCTGATTAGAAATGAGAATTGATTGATATTGTTGTAATGCACCCGACGAATTGGCAACGGCTATGGGTTAGGAGGGGGGTTCTCATCTGCTCCAATTTCAATTAGACTATTTTCGCGCGATTGACGACTATAGTTCCCTTTTGTAATGTACCTAAGTAATAGCTTTTCGAGTACTGTTCACATTGCAGTCTTCCAATGATTGAAAAATACCATAAAACCATATTATGGTGTTTTCATTCTGCCTAGCAGAGCAGCAATTTATTGGAAAGCAGGGTGTTTAGTCAACAAAATGTGAACGAAGTTTTATTAGTCAACAAAATGTGAACGAAGTTTCATTAGTCAACAAAATGTGAACGAAGTTTCATTAGTCAACAAAATGTGAACGAAGTTTCATTAGTCAACAAAATGTGAACGAAGTTTCATTAGTCAACAAAATGTGAACGAAGTTTCATTAGTCAACAAAATGTGAACGAAGTTTCATTAGTCAACAAAATGTGAACGAAGTTTCATTAGTCAACAAAATGTGAACGAAGTTTCATTAGTCAACAAAATGTGAACGTAGTTTCATATAAAATTCGAATAGCTTGAGCCATTCAGTATAAAGATTCAATCATATACATCCTCTGGCTTCTGTAAAATTGAAATTGATGATTGAACATTTGAAATGAAACATTCTGTTAAGGATTACATGCCATCTACTGGTAATTGTGTAAACTACTTCAATTATGAAACGCAAGTCATCCCCTCTCCTTTCCTTTTTCTTGACCTTGGTTTTGTGTGAGGAGCCAGTTCCCGCTCGGACGTCTTCATGTCAACACATCGTTCGTGTCATCTCGCTACCATAGCTATTTTGTGACGATCTCACCTCAACTTTCCGTAAGTTTCATTCCTATGATTTACAGTCATTGCTCAATAGTTAATAAACTCGGTCCTCCGTAATTCTCATAGTGCTATCTTTCACATTTGGTCCAATAGCGGGCTACGGATAGAATCAGTAAGTTACGGAAAGTTGTGTCTTATTTCCAACGTTTATAACTCGTGAAATAGTGTATTTGTGTCTATCATTACTTATCAAAGTATTGGTTACTCGCTCAAACGAGCATAAAAGTGAAAACGTACATAAGTGGTTTTGTTTTCAATATCTTTTACACATTCTAAGAATGTTACCAAATTGAAAAAAATCAGGGTCAAAAGGATTCAGTACCGTACACAAAAACCGTAATTTTCTAAATCTGGACGATTTATTGTAGACCAGATATTCATTTCTACTGTTTAATTTAGTCAATATCACAATGAAAAATGAATCTTCTACAAGGTACCACATTTAATTCACTCAAATCAAATCATCTCCCTTTGAATTTGAAAATCATTTTCTCAACATATTTTGCTTAGTTCCTTATTAAACGACTACAGTTCTTTTATACATTGATTTATGTATGTCGAATATGTGGTTTTCGCAGGAGGGATGGTCGGTGCCAGGTCAGTTAAGCTGATAGAACGCATGAATAATATGGAGGAGCCTGTTTGCCGTGACAGCTGGTGGACTGAAATCAGAAAAGAGGTGCGCACACATTGCCGAGCCCTCGGATGTAATGTTGTGCTCAATTACACTGAAAGCACTACCATTTGGTGAGTTAGATAAAGTAATAATTTGGTGATAAAGAATCAATCAATCAGTTCAGACAACGTCAAGAAAGTTCACCCCAACATAGATAGATAGGTTACTAATCAGCTGATCATTGTTATATGATGACGTCTACATAAAGCTACGAACAGCTGATGAGAATTCAATTCTCTGTCCATTTATCTTGACTCTACCCTATATAATAATTGCCACAATAATAGTATTATAATGATTGCATCACAATAATAGTCGAGAAGGGGACAGAGAACCGCAATTATGATAAAAACCTTTGTCAGACTAGTCGAATGGTTGGCACTCTTTAGCTGCATGTTAATTTCCTTAAATCACTTAGGGTTATTGATTCAATTATTGGTTGTCATTTTTAATAACTCCTCATTAACTGTACGATGATTAAATACAACCGTCGTGAAATTATTTCATCGCACTGTCGTCCTATCCGTTCATTACTTCCATTATATATGCATCTATTCATTCAACGCACGATACGAGTAAAATACAGAGTTGAATATCGTCAAAATAAAATGGAAATACATGGCCGACTATATGTCTCAATTTGTTAATTTCCGTGTCCAGTTCTGACTAAAAAGGCTATTATACTGAATAATACTGGCTAAATAATAATATTATACTGGCTATTATACTAAGGTTTTATATACTGAATTTCCAGAGATCAAAAAATGATCCAAAAGCTAATATCCGATCTATCATTATAAATAAGAATCTTGCAGATAGGCCAGTGTTTATTAACGAAAATTTATCTCCACACAACAAGAAACTTATATGAGGCAAACAATTTATAGGGAAGAATGGATACGAATTCGCATGGACAAGAGACGGGAAAATCTACTTATGAAAGGAAGAAAACTCCAGAGCAATAAGGATAATTACTATGAAGGAATTGCAACAAATGTCCAGTACAGATGTCACAACGAAAAAATGAACAGTGAAATCTATGTACCCGGTTGAGTTTTCTCTTTTATATGAACGATTTCAACGATCTATGTGAGAGTTTAGGAAACAATGTGTTGGCAACGGAAGAAATTGATGATTACTTGAACTATGATTTGCATATGGATGGGGATGATTCGAATTTAATTAATTGCTTAAATCTTCTTAGAATGAACATTCGAAATATCTTTAGAAATGTTGATGATTTTGTGGTGGTACTGAACAACTTTAAACTGAAGTTTGATATTATAATTCTCACAGAGACATGGTATTCTTATCTGGTAATAAACCGATTGAGTTTAACAATAATAGATGGTTATAGTCTGGTTAATAAGCCTACAAAATTGATCAAATGTGATAGCCTATGCATTTATTAATCTGAAAAATTATTCATAAAAAATATGTTTTTCTATTAAACAAGGAAAAGGACTAATTGCTATTTATTAATAATTTCAGTGATGATGTATGTGTGCTGAGTGTGAGTGGAACAGCAGCTGTTATCCAGGTGAGAGGAGAGGGTGGTGGGGGTCCTAACAGCGTGGTTTTTGCTGATCCACTGGAACAGCCACCTTTGCTCACCTGGCACAAAAAACCTGCTCAGTCCCAGCCACCCGTTCAAGCTGCTGCCGAAAAGACAGCTGATTCTGAACATGATGCAAGTATTCATTCATTCGTAAGCACTCGCAAATGGGTGTTGCACTATGCTCGTACCTTGTGCTATGCTGCACTGTGCATTCGCGAGCACTCGCAAATAGGTGTTACAGAATAGAATCATTTATTGGCCATTAATATTACAATAGGCTTTGTCTTTTTTATAATATGTGAGGACTCAAAAGAGATCCAGTTATTAGATTTTCTATAATAATTAATTTGAAAAATCATACATGATCAGTCACCAAATAATATGTATTACCTACTGGTACTTAAATACATACAATTATAATAAAACCATAGTAGTTATTACAATAATTTTCATAAAATCATAGTAGTTATTAAAAATTGCTTCAAAATTGAATAAAAAAGAAGAAAATGTACATAAATGTTATAAAATTCATTATGATTATGATTATCATTATGATTATTTTCAATCAAGCGGATACTATTGGAATGAAATTTTTATTCGGTAGACTCACTACTGTGAGCGGCCATTTATTAAATAGTAGGTGTTGCTGCTACTTGTGACTTTTTAATGTTTTACTTAGCAAAATATTTGTTTTGTCTAGGTTTTCTCCATGTCTGGTCAGATATTCATGTTGTTGACGCTGTCTTTGAAAACTATTCATGTTATTCTTCACGTATACAATATTATTATTCTTCAAATTACAAAATACGTACATTGATAGTAGAATCATAATATTTCATTCAGAGAAGCTATTTCTACAGGAATCAGTACTGTTATGTCCAACAATACAGTGCATTGCCTTTTTTCCAGATAAATACTTTTTTCGTTTCACTACTGTTATCTCATAGTCGTTGACCGTAACTAAGGTGCGAGTGAAGTAATCTATATTATGGAAGAATCAATATTTCTGTACTAATACAGCTTTTTAGTTTTCTTAGCAAATAAATTACTCTAGCTAGTTTCTTGCATACGTGACAAATCCAGGTGAGCTTACTGTCTAGCATTATTCCTAATAGTTTGACAGCCTTCAGGTATTCTTCGTATTCAATATCCAAGTTATTCCTAAGTGTGAAAAGTATATTCTTGGTCTTTTCTTCATAGAGAGACAATCGATTCGTTGCATACCACACTTTACTAGGATCCATCGACAAAGCAAGTCTATCTAACACAGTATCCACCCCGACATTAATATCCATTTTTTTTCTTTAGTTGTTCTCAATTGAATGAATTTTCTGAATTGAATTTGATGCTAAACATTCCCTAGAAATAAAAAAGTGAATGCCTCTAAATCACAATATTTGAGTTGTTATAATATTGCATGAGCGATATCTCTTATGTGATTGTATTTATTTATTTTAGTGATTACTGTTATTTTGATGCTTATTTTCCAGGGCTCAGCTGCTGCGGCTAATCGATCAACTAGACAGAGAAATTTGTCAGAAAATGTTGATAGCGATGCTTTTCTTCCATGCTCTATCTGTCATGTAGCGTTCAACCATAAAAGTGTTTCATTTCACATGGAATTGAGTAAATGCATTAATTGCAAGTAAGTTTCATTGTGACTATTAGTCTTTCCATGTTTCGTGCAATTTAATTGACAAAAATAGTAGCATCCCTATATTCCTACACTTCATACAGTAAGGTGAATTTATCAATTGAGAAAGGAAGAAGTAACATAGAAAAACTACATTTTTGATCAAATTCATTGTTGCAATCACACCTTACATTCAACACTGAGGGCCAGTTCAACAAAGATAGGTTAGTTTTTAATCCCGTTCAAGTTTTCCGGTTAACTAACCAAGATTTCAACGGTTTCACAAACCAGCAACACTGTAATTTAACGGACAGATGTTATTATTCTGAACAAATGGCACAAAATTGAGGTTATGATATTGAAGCGGTGACCATTCATTACAGAGGCATGCGCAATGAAAATGCTCTGTCTGTCACCTGTGTCAAGTGCACTGTTAACACTACATTCACTTTACACATCGAAAACTAACCTCAATAATGAGAATCTAATCTTGAATGATAATATCAGCTAAAAACCCTTCTCTATTTCATTAACGGATGAAATTCATTAATATATTTAGCTCATACTTTGAATTTTGTAGTTTTTTTTCAAAAAACTACATCTGTCAGAAGACAACTATCAGTAGGTACCTAACCGACGCTAGTTGCATTTAATTCCCCGTGAAAGGCCTGTTGAAAATATTTTACGTCTATCAGTTTAACCGGCGTTATTTTTTAATTTTTACCTTTGTGCAACCAAATTTTCTTCGTTTCAGCTACTCGCGGTTAAAATGGTACCAACTAATCAGAATGAAAACAATTTTTCTACAACTGCGCGTAAAAAAAGAATTTACATACTCAATTCTCCTCGTAAAACAGCTTATTTCTGAAGAGAATCTACTTTTTCGCTCGCTAACCATCCGCGCATGCTCAGTAGATTTTCTTTACGCTCGGTAATCATTCGCGCATGCGCAGAAGAGTTTCTTTACGCTCGCTGATCAGCTGATCGTAAGCAGCTCGCCAAAAGGTCAGATCTTAACCTAAAAAGTCGGTAATTGTAACTCCGCCGATATAAGTAATTTAACAGATTTGGGCAGTTGTAGAAAAAAAATTGTATGTAATTCGCGCGTAATGCTTCTTTATCGCTCTTGCAAAATTATCACGCTCCGCTTCGCGTCGCGTGATAACTGTTTTGCGCGAGCGATAAAGTCGCGCATTACGCTCTTAATACATAAATAGCTATTACACCGGTTACTTTAATCGTATCGCTTGAAATTTCTGCTTTGTGCAACCAAAGTGCGTCGGTTAGCGCTAATCTCGGTTAAAGTATAGTATTTAATCGTGTTTAAACGTTAACCGACGTGCAACTAGCCCTTACACGTCACACACCTCAACTTATCACTTACCAAATAACCAATCTGCCAAAAAAACTTGAAAATCTCCAGTACATTGCTTGTTATAGTAGAGACACCTTAATGAGCTTTTTCTTGTGACTGAAAAAATGTCAACATTTTACATTTTTCAATTTTACATCCTAAAATCCATACGGTAACATTTTTTACTTCCATTTATAGGCCTATGTATTTAGTCGTAGAATGGTGTGATTATGAGAAAATGTTAATACAACTAAAACAAATTTCATGAATTTCGACTTTGGGGCTTTTGATTTTTCCGCTCCAGTTTTATAGCATTCTCAGAAATGTAAAATTGAAAATTGCGATCTTGAAGAGATTGAAAAGGTAGACGACTTCAAATATTTAGGAATAATCTATAATGAAAAAATGTCCTGGAAAAAACATATTCAAATCCTTCAATGTTGTTTTCCATCACGAACTGCTTATTATTAAATCACTTTTTGCTATTAAAAATAACGAATAGCAGCAAAAAGTGATATTCAAACTCTATATGGAAGTATTAGAAGATCAATTCGTAAGTTCTATTTCCTTAGAAATGTTTGTGATCAATTGTTAATGAAAACGCTGCTTCAATTCATAAATACAATGTGGATTGATTTACTGGATTGGGACATCAAAAGATTCAACTACATAATTATGAGGTGGCACCTACTATTCAATTATGAGTCCTATAATCAAACTCCAAAAATCACTCTTAAGGATTGTAGCAGGAGTGGGTCGCCACGATCATACATTCCCCTTTTTCTGTAGACTTGGTATCCTCCCCACATCTGTATGTGCATAAAGTCTTGTCAATTTTCTATTTAGTGAGCGGGAATGATGGCGTAACTATTGACTATTGTGATTCAGTTACTGGCCCTTATCGTACGAGGCAGGCTGATGGGTTGTTTGTCCGGGGTGTCAGGCCAAACAGCACTTTATTTAAAAAAACCTTTCTTTTTCTAGCACCAAAATTTTTCAATCAGTTACCTTCCTCAATGAAAACCCTTTTCAACTGCCACAATAAAATAATAAAAATGAAATTGCATCTGAAAAAATGGCTTCTTTCAATTAGCACAGAAGGATTGGAAGCCATGTACTCTGTCACTGCCTAATGTATCTAACTTTCATGCACATTGTATGTACGGAACACTGTCCTCTTGCAGAACAAAATTATATAATATACACATGGACTATTACAATAATGATGTACATAATATCACGCTCATACGATAATTATATCTAATGATTTCCATGTAAATCTATCTAAACTATTACTATGGAGACATATATATGTGTAGGTAGATATATATATATATAATATATATATATATATATATATATATATATATATATACATATATATATGTATATGTATTTAGTTTATATTTTTCATAGAACTAACAGTTTAATTCAACGCTTGTTTTGTCCGGTGCTCCTGTATGCGGACGTGACCTCTCTCTTAAGGTCATTTGCATACAGTAATGCCTTATTACTGCATGTTGTATATGTATTATAATCTTTGTAACTTGTGAATCTCTATCTTGAGTTGCTGTCCACTGTTATTTTATTGTATCTCTAGTAGAGTAGTCTTTTTGATGTATTTTCGTTCGCAGTGTAGCTCTAGTAGAGTAAGCCATTAGCTGTATTGTTTTTTTTTCTTTTTGCTTCTTTTTTTTTGTTTTTTTTCCTCATTGTATTTCTATAGTGGAGCAGAATGATAATACTAAGTGCTTAGTTTTCTATAACTCTTAATTTTCACATGTTTTGTATTTTTTTCACGCAGAAATAAAGTCAAATTTATTATTATATTATTATTATATTATTATTATTATTATATTATGAACAGATTGCTTAAAACACAAAATCGCCTAATTAGATAAATATTGCACAAGAAATCAAGAGATAGTTCTTTTCCGTTATATTTTCAACGGAAACTATGCCAATTCAAAATCTCTTCATTTTTAAAGTTCTAAAAATGTTTTTCTTGAAATGCGTTACACATTTATATTATAGCATGTGGAGTAGTAAAGGACTACGAAAGTCAGTAAGAACTTTTTTGTACAATGATGACACTCAAAGTGATCAGCTTATTCCCAGTCTATAATGCACTTTTTTATAAATTGTTTTTACTGGAAGAAATTCATTTATTTATTAGTATAATTTTCAATGAATTTGTATTGTATCAGTTTTTAGGAAATAAATCTTTCATTTATTTTATTACCTATAAATATAAAAGCGAAATGGCACTGACTCATTCACTCACTCACTCATTTATCTCAGTTTTTAGTGTAATTTTCAGTTACCTTTTATTAAATTTTAGGAAATCTACAAGAGGCTAATCTACTGTTTTTATTGTTAGGAAGAAAATGGTGCCGGACATTCTATTGGCCTCGATTGAGCCACCAGAAGGGCTGCCGATCGCCGGTCGTGGCTGCTTCATTCAGGCGTTCGAAGTGAGACCGAAGGGCGCAGGTCGAGGGGAGTCCAATGCCAAGGAAATCTCCGATGGATTGCCTTTCATGGAGTTCGAAATTAACAAACAGTTGGTCAGCAAGTTGCGGCTCAGTGGAATGAATGCCATATTCGGATTGAAAGTAAATTCAATTATTCTATTTTCAGAATAAAAGCGTATATACAATTACTAGCCGGCAGGTTCGCTTCGCTCGCCTTATCCATGTAGGGGGGGGGGAGTGGGTCCGCCTCATGGACCCCCAGAATTGGGAACTGCAGACTAGCTTCGCTCGCCTGCATTCTTCATTTGAGCTTGCTTCCTCCCGTCAAATACAGACTTTCAGGCTCTTACCAGTTGACTCAGACAATGCAGAAAAACGCTGGAAAACACCGATTTTCGTCTTATCGCTAGCGAACTTTTGAAGCTCTCTCTACAAAATACTTTTTATACCCTAGCTGAGCCTCTGTACGTTACTCTAATTTTCCTATCAGTTAGTCCAAGAAAACTTTGGTATCAAGCGAATCCCTCTTAGTTCTTAGCACGCAAGAAAAATTTTGAACTCCTTCTAACACTAAATTTTTAGACCCTAGTTGAACTTCTGTACCAAATTTAAACAGTCTATCTCAAGTAGTTCTTGAATAATATGAGAAATCGCAGAAAATACGTCGGGGAATGCTAGGAAAACGCAGTAAAACGACCTATTTTGGGCTGCCTATTCTTGTCTTGTGTTCTTTATTCTAAAGCTCTCTCAAGACAATATTCCTGGACCTTAGCTAAACTTCTGTACCAAATTTGAACATTTATTTTCTATAGGGTCCTAACTATTATTCAGATGTGCCATTGCCCGTTTCAGGGTTAAACATTGTTAATTGGGGGTATTAATTTTTCGCTGTAGTCACGTTTGGAATAGAACACTCACCATCCAACATAGGGTACGCATAGACAGAGAGCGGTCAGCGGTAGGAGCGCTATTAGAAGGACATTTTAAGACCGCTGGAACTAGGAACGCCTTACCGCACTCTGTCTGCACATACCCTTAGTGCAAGTGGTGCGCTACCATGGGAAACACTTGTGTAACCTGCCCCAGATGGGGGTAGAAGATATCTAACTACTTTAAAGGAGTCATGGGAACTGAATAGACAACAACATTATTACCTTAAGAATTTCTCATTTGTTATGCCAATTTAAAGAACGAAATATGCAGAACATTTTATCTAAAAATTATTCCTACAAAAACTACCTGCCGATAAGATTCTGCTAACTATAAATTTTACTACAACAAGATCATCTCTAATTATGGTCTCGGTCGAGTGAAAAGGTTTTATAATGAGCTAGACATTTTGGCACTCACCCACTGCTATCACTCCCACTGGTAATCCCAAAACACAGGTCACTCATGTATCTGATAATACCGGAAAACTAACTTAACTGTTTGCAATATGGGTTTTGATCTGTTCGTTATCTCGGTTGTTCAACGACTGTTCCCCCTCTCGACGTGAGTGTGGTGGTGCTGCCTAAGGCCCTGCTGCTAATGGAGCAGTGAGTCGGTTGTCACTTGATTGGGCAAGCGGGTCTGCAGCCAGGTGTGCAGTATTCCTCTGTGAAAATATCTACAGGCTACCGCACATCCGCCGTGTCCTTGCCTCGTGGAGCCAGCCCCCTCATCCGTCACAACTACCAAATATCCCTCAATTTGCTGCTTCTCACAGTCGTGCACACATAACTTAGCACAATATCGCTGCAATAATACTACTTACTAAATTATATTTTCCCACTAAAGTCCAACTACGGAAATTTGTATTCTAATATCAGAGTCTTTTCTCCTGAAAAATCTTAAATCTAAAACACACAAAAAATGCATCAATAAAATAAGCACTTAAATCCTACCCAAGTAACACTTGTGCTGAACTCCTCACCAAACGAGTTACACCAGGTACCTCGGATAGTTACAAGGTTCACAATAGTGAACAAAATAATAAAAATTATTCAAATCATTATTACAAAAAATTCAGTCACAAGAACGTATTCCACAGCTTGGATAATTTTATCAATATTGTTGTACAGAGTGTTCATTATGTCGTGCACATCAGAATAAATATGTCTGTAAAAAGTGGGGTTTTTATATTCGGTGTGTGTCTGCCGTAATATAGCATCACAAATAAAAAACAAATGTAAAGTTATTTAATGTGTACAGGTTACAACAGGTCTGCAGTATTGTTTGGTGTACGATAATGCTAGCATGTCATTTTGCCAAGAGCAACGAGTGTTTCTCATTGAACAATATTGAACCAGTATTCAACTCCTTCAGATTTTTTCCTGTGTTGTTATCTTAAACGGTCTAACAAAAATGCTTTATACTCTGAATAAACTTAGAATGAACATTACATCCGAGATCATCAATATTAGTCAGGGATTTTACAAAATGCTATCACATTCTATTTGCTTCACTGAATGTTGAGAAATTATTTTCTCCCACTGCGAAATTTAACTTTCTGTCGTATTTCCACTAATACAGGTTCCGATACAACTGACAATGAATGTGAATGCTGTCACAGCTATTGTTTGAAAACCGCTGATGTGTAATTAGCCTGTAAATGTGTAGGGTAGTCAACTTCTAGTCGATCGATTTGTACCTGCTGCTCACCAACTAAAGCTTCATATGTGCTGGGTCTCTAACTTGATTCACTTTTCAGATAGAAGTTTCAGTTGGAGAAAGGATGGTAGCAGCCCACGCGACGGGCACAGCTTTCATGGTGACATGTCTACCTGTTCCTCGTGTTCCTTCAGTAGCTGCGGGGCAGGCATTCCAGGGCAACTCCAAACTTGCCAAAGTACAGCAAATGTTGCATGATACTGTCAAGAAGAATCGAGACTACTATCAGTTGAGACTACCATCTGTCGGGAATCAGGTCAGTTTAGCAATTATACATTACATAATAAAATCTTTGGAAAAAACTGAATAAAAAGGTAAACCACATACAGTAATCAAAATAAAATATAATTACTTATTTATTTGATGCCATGGCAAAGTTTCGACAGTGATGTCCTCTCTAGCACTTGAACTAATAAGTAAATAAATAAATAAACTTGATCTAATTAAAAGACTTGTATTCCAAGGATACCCATATTACTAATATCTTATACAACCCATGTAGAAAGTTGTGTATAATTATTTGAAAAATAAAAGCACTTGATATTTCACACAATACTATATAATGATTTCAGTTTCAATTCTCCATGTAGAAAATGGTGTGTAGTGTTTGGTAAATGTATAATTCTTGTTAATATACGTAGTTTACACAATTCTACATGATATCCAATTTAATTCTCAATGTGCAAATTTTCTATAGTAATTTAGAAAATAATCACTTCTTAATAATATTTAGAAGTAATTATTTTTACTAAATTTTATTTTTATTTTTTAATTAATTATTTTCTAAATTACTATATTCCATCATTATATTATAATGATTAATGCAATTTTCAGTTTCACAACAGTACATTACTTACTTAACCATATTAAACACTAGCAGGTAGTCTGTGCTTCGCAAGGGTCTATTTTAAAACTTGACGTAATGAAAACCATAAGAATTGAAAATAGGCCTATAGGAATCCTCGGTTGATTAAGAATTTATAAGCAGCATTTCAAGTAAATCAGTCCAATAGTTCAGACGTGATGATGCGTCAAACATAATTTTCCCATCCTCTACACGTGTATACGTGTTTAAGCCAGTTCTTTCCTCTATTATACAGTAGTATAGAAGATGATATATAGATGGATATATCATCCATCTATCTATCATCTTCTATTCTATAATAATGGAAATGAATGAGAATAAATTTTGAAAGGTTTGAGATATCGATGTGCGGTTTTCACCATACCTTTTCTCTGGAAATCCTGTATCGGAATCATGTATCATATGACCACCTTTCAATTAAAAAAAGAACTTGGATTCAAAATGGCGGTTCCAAAATGGCGGAAAAAATTTGGGTGCGACGGAAAACCTGTTTTTATCATTCGAAAAGGATCCCCAATCATACCTATCTTCTAATTTCTTTTTTAAGAGAAATGTTCTGCTGCTTCCTTACAACAATTGAAAGCATGACAAATAATTGAAAACTTGATGTAATCAAATATTGAAGAATTTGAAAAAGGTTTATAACCATCCTCGGTTAAGCAAGAATCTATGAGCACAATTTCAAATTAATCAGTCCAGTAGTTCAGACGTGATGATGCGTCAAACATAATTTTCCTATACTTTACACCTGTATACTTGTATAATCCAGTTCTTTCCTTTATTATAGTATAGAAGATAATAGATGGATGGATGATCATTGTTATTTTACTAAAAGATAGAATAATTTGAATAGTTTCCCTTTCAGAGGGAGTTTTGACAACCCACAAAACTCATTTTTCATTTGAAGATATAACGAAAAGGTGCATATGACCTTATTTTTTTGCTCAGCTTGCCAAAATACCCCTCATTCCAATATTAACATTTTCGACTGACTGTACAGTGAGTCAGTCATTCTATCAGGGCTCGAATAATTTTGAAATTTTAATTTAATAAAAAAAATTTAATTGAATAATTTCTTTATGTAAATATCAACACCTTTATTCAAAGACATATTAACTGCATGAGTTTTCATATTGCCGATACAGCATTGATGAAACTACTGTAGACGTTTATTTAGTACTTTGTCTCAAAAAGCTGTTCTAGCTGAAAAATTAATAATGCGTGCCACGTGTAGGCCTAAACATTGCATCAGGAAAACGAAGTTTCAAACTATGGGCCAGTTGCACGTACGTCTGTTAAATATGGACATTAACGCCGATTAACAAATCAGCGTTAGTTTTACGGATTCATTTCTGTTCCATAGAGATCGGTTAGTTTTCAATTCCGATTAAGTTTTCCGGTTAACTAACCAAGATTTTAATGGTTTCACAATCCGGAACACTGTAATTTATCCGACAATGATGTTATTAGAATTATTATTCTAAACAAATGGCATAAAAGTGAGGTTGTGTTATTGAAGCGGTTACTATTCATTACGCATGCGCCATAAAAATGTTCTGTCTGTCGCCAGTGTCGTGCGATCTGCAAACAAAGAAGATAGAAAACTAACCTCAAAAATTAGAATCTAATTTTGAATGCTAATATCAGCTAAATGCTCTTTTCTTTTTTATTAACGGATGAAATTCATTCATATATTTAGCTCATACTTTAAATTCTGTAGTTTTTTGACCAAAAACTAATTTTGGAAGACAGCTATCAGAAGGTACCTAATCGGCGTTATTTGGATTTAATTCCCCGTCAATGGCCTGTTAAAAATTTTTTACGTCGATTCGGCGTTATCGCTTGAAATTTCTTTTTTGTGCAACCAAAATGCATCAGTTAGCGTTTATTTCAATTAAAGTATATAGTGAGGTCCACGTTATAATGGCAGTGTAGGAAGATAGGAGAAAAGGGTTGCCAGATCTCAGCCTTGCCACCCAAACAGCTGATACTGGCATATCTGATGAATTTAACTGTTCATTATTGTTGAAAATAGTTAATCATATTTTATTTGTCAAGAAAATATATTTTTTAGAGATGTAATAATAAATTTTCATGATTGAGATTAAAAATTTTGTCAACTAGTTAAATTTCTACATTGTTGTTAAACGATGTGGCAACATTGCAAAGCGTGAAAGAGATAGCGCCATCAGCTTTGTTGAATGATAGACAAGGATAGCAACACCATTGCAAATCATACACTGCCATTATAACGTGGACCTCACTATAGCATTTTATCGCGTTGTACGTGCAACTGGGGGAAATTTTTTTCTAAACAGATGTTTTTGAGATAAATTTGATGCAGCTGTTTCACATACACCATATTATTATACAGAGTTTGTGAAAATGAAAATATTTATTAATTATCAAATCAATACTATTATTATTGTATTTAAAATAAAAATATTATCATTATTATTTAAAATATCTATCAATTATCAAAACAATATTATTGAGGTTAAGTGGTATCAGGTAGAAAGCAATAATAGAAACAGATGTTCCTTTTTAATTTCGACCATATGATTTGGTGATTTTTTTATGAAATTGTATGTACCATTAATGAAGTTTGAACATTAATTCTGAAAAATCTAGAAGGAAAATTGAAATTTGGGCTTGCAGGTGCACGAGATTGATATTTTTAGAATCTATGATCAAAATTTGGAGATCCAAATCATTCCCGTTTTTCCAGTATGCAATCCACAAGTTGACATGTTTTGATGCGAACAAACGAACACACGAACAAACACAACCCTACTCTCTCTTATTATATAGATACAAGGAATACCTTGATGCACAGAGAATATCACTTGATAGATTATTGACTGAAAGTTCAAGTTACCCATATTCAGCATACAAGGAATACCTTGATACACAGAGGATACCTTTTTGATAAATTATTGAATGAAAGTTCAAGCTAGGATGAAAACCATAGAATAAATTGCTTTTCATTTGAATTTAAACCAATTCTAGAAGATTTATTGTTGAGACTATTCAATGTGATAAATGCTTTGTTCAGGAAGTTGAGCAGTCTGAAACTGTAGCAGACAAAGGAGAAAATAATGGAGAAGGCTCAGAATCCGAAGACTCTGATGAGGATGACAACGCAAATTTAGATCCGTTCCACGGCAACAAGGAAGCATTTATACTTGAGGTAACCTTCTTCATTGTCAAGTTCGATTACTCACTTCCTTGGTTCTGAGTGACATTAGTTTTATTGTGAGTGATGTTGTAGTTGTGGTATTCCTCCACAACTCAAAGAAATGTTGTCATCCACTAAAATAGAGGTTGACAATTTGTTTGTCTTATTCATTACTAGCAGGTAACCCGTGCTTCGCAAGGGTATATTTTAAAACTTAACAAAGTGAAAACTTGCCGTAATGAAATCTAGAAGAATTGAAAATAGGCCTATAAGAATCCTCGGTTAATTAAGAACTTATATGCAACATTTCAAGTAAATCAGTCCAGTAGCACCAACTATCAACTCTACACCAACTGTTCAATTAAATTGAAATAAATTTCATCATATCATAATGAATTCCACAGCTATCAAATATATAATAAATTGTCAATAAAAATAAAAAATAAATTTCATTCGAGTTCAATTCTACAATTCCTTTATTCAATTTTAGTCTAATTGTTTTTTGATTTCTAATTTTAAATATCCTCTTTTCTATCAATTCATAAGCTACACCTTACCTAATTCATAACCCACTCAAATCGTAAATCACCTGTATGTAACCGCCCCCTAAATACCCCCATAATATCCCATGAATCTGTACCCCTTTTCTCTCCGTCTGTACCGCGTAATCTGTGGTCTCTACTGCTACAATTGACTCTCCCTGCTCTGTGGTCGTAACCATTGGATTTCAAACTGTACCACTCTCTGCTCGGTTGAGAAAGGGGACTCAGTTCCCAAAAATTTCCGTTTATAATGTAAGTTTTCAAGTATTTTCAATCTATTTATGTCTTGTGTCTCCTGTTTGAATTTATATTACAAAATTTAAAGTGTTTTCCATATATAACACTGGATTTGAATCCAGATTTAAGAACTGCAGTCTGCTCGGTTGAGGAAGGAGACTCAGTCTCCGAAAATTTCCCCATTTCTAATGTAAGTTTTTAAGTGTTTTCAATATAAATTTATATCTTGTGTCTCCTGTTTTAATTTATATATAGCTTTAATTTATATTTATTAAAGTATAGCACTTAACAGAAAACACTTTAAAGTTTTATAATATAAATATAAACAGGATACACACTACACGGATGGATTAAAAACACTTGAAAACTTACATTTAAACGAGAATTTTCTGGAGCTGGGCCCCCTTTGTCAATTAACCAGGAAGACTTCCTCGTCTAAATGTAAATGTAAACGAAAATTCTCGTTTAAATGTAAGTAAATGTAAGTTTTTAAGTGTTTTTAATCAATTCGTGTCGTGTGTATCCTTTATATATATATATATATATATATTATATATATATATATATATATATATATATATATAGCACATAACAGAAGACACTTTAAAGTTTGTAATATAAATTAAAACAGGAGACACGATATAAATAGATTAAAAACACTTAAAAACTTACATTAGAAATGGGGGAAATTTTTGGAAACTGGGTCTCCTTTATCAACCGAGCACAGACTGCAGTTTTGAATCCAACGGTCGTATGACCACAGAGTACGCACGGAGCCTCAATTGTAGCAGCAGAAACCACAGATTACGCGGAGCAGACGGATGGAGAGAAAAAGGGTACAGATTCAGGGGACATTAATGGGGTATTTAGGTGGCGGTTACAAACGGGATATTTAAGATTTGAGTGAGTTATGAATAAGGAAAGGTGAAGCTTATGAATTGATAGAAAAGAGGAGATTTAAAATTAGAAATCAAAAAAGAATTACACTAAAATTGGAGAAAGGGATTGTAGAATTGAACTTGAATGAAATTTTTTTTTCATTTATATATATATATATATATATATATTAAATGTTCAATAAAAATGAAAAATAAATTTCATTCAAGTTCAATTCTACAATCCCTTTCTCCAATTTTAGTGTAATTCTTTTTTGATTTCTAATTTTAATATATATATATATATATATATATATATATATATATATATATATATATATATATATATATATATATATATATTAAATGTATATTAAATATATATATATATATTTGATAGCTGTGAAATTTATTATGATATGATGAAAATGATCACCACATCACTTGAAAATGGCATAAATGTCCGAAACATGTTGTGATAAAATATTTCAAAAAAATGGTACTGAGATTTTTATTTTCTTTATATTTATATTACAAGTAGCCCTATACAGAAAAGAGACTTAAATATCCCGTTTGTAACCGCCCACTAAATACCCCATAATGCCCCCTGAATCTGTACCCTTTTTCTCTCCATCCGTCAGCACCGCGTAATCTGTGGTCTGTGCTGCTACAATTGAGTTTCCGTGCGTACTCTGTGGTCACACGACCGTTGGATTCAAAACTGCAGTCTGTTCTCGGTTGAGAAAGGAGACCCAGTCTCCGAAAATTTCCCCCATTTCTAATGTAAGTTTTTAAGTGTTTTCAATCTATTTATATCGTGTCTCCTGTTTTAATTTATATTATATATAATATAAAGACACAAGACATAAATAGATTGAAAACACTTAGAAACTTACTGGAGTTGAGTTGATTGAGGAAGTGGGACTCAACTCCAATTGCTCTGTCTCCTTCAACTGGAATATTTCTGAATCCTCCATCAACTTCCTAGATGTCAGTGTAATCCTTTCTAACTTCAATACCTTATCCACCAATACTTTCACCAAATCCACCCACACTCAACAGTTCCTACACTTTGAGAATCGCCATCCCTACCACATTAAAAGATCCCTCCCACGTTCCCTCTCAATCCGAGGCCAAAAAATTTGCAGTGATCCCCACCATCTTGACCAGTACCTCTAAAAACTCCACCAATCCCTCCTGAAATGTTGTTACTGAAACAAATCTCCTCCAAAACTGACACTAATTCAACCACAAAAAATTCTCAAATCCCACAAACTCCAAAGCTCTGTACCACCTACTTCCCTGGAATTGAAAACCTCAAACCTGTCCTTAAAGATCTGTTCCATGTCGTCTCCTCCAATCCCTCTACCAAACACCTTTTCCGGCAACCACCCACCCTCATTTATAAGCAACCTCACAACCTCAAGAAAATTTTCAGTAAATACAAATCACTCACCTCTGATGAAATCCCAACTCCACCTGGTACCCTACCTTGCAAACGCCCCCGCTGTAAAACCTGCCCTATCACTGATCCTTCCATCTCCTTTACCAGTCCTATCACCAACTACACCCATCAAATCCATCAATCCAGTAATTGCATCTCCAAAAATTGCATCTACCTCCTTTCCTGCAACTTCTGTCCTGCCTTCTACATAGGTGGAACCACCACTGCCCTAATCCTCCGGATCAACAATCATAGGGCTTCCTTTAAAAATAATACTTCCCTACCCATCCCTACCCATGGCTCTGAGCACAACAAGAACTCTGACCAATGCTTCAAAGTCAAAGTCCTTGCCACCCTCCCTCCCACAGCCCCCTCCATAGATGTCAAGACGAACAAATTGGCTATTATTTGGGTGCTTGGAGCTGCTTCCAGTCCAGGTCTCAACAGACAGCAATAGTACCATAGCTATCAACTCTACACCAACTGTTTAATTAAATTGAAATAAATTTAATCATATCATAATAAATTTCACAGCTATCAAATATATATTAAATGTTCAATAAAAATGAAAAATAAATTTCATTCAAGTTCAATTCTACAATTCCTTTATTCAATTTTAGTCTAATTCTTTTTTTATTTCTAATTTTAAATCTTCTCTTTTCTATCAATTTATAAGCTACACCTTTCCTTATTCATAACCCACTGAAATCTTAAATATCCTGTTTGTAACCGCCCCCTAAATAATCCATAATGTCCCCTGAATATGTACCCTTTTTCTCTCCATCCGTCTGCCCGCGTAATCTGTGGTCTCTGCTGCTACAATTGACTCTCCGTGCGTACTCTGTGGTCACGACCGTTTGATTTCAAACTGTACCCACTCACTGCTCGGTTGAGGAAGGAAACTCAGTTTCCGAAAATTTCCGTCTCTAATGTAAGTTTCTAAGTGTTTTCAATCTATTTATGTCTTGTGTGTCCTCTTTTAATTTATATTACAAACTTTAAATTGTCTTCTATATATATATAATATATTTTTCTATATAATGAATTATATATATATATAGCACAGAACAGAAAACACTTTAAAGTTTTATAATATAAATATTAACAGGATACACACGGCACGGATAGATTTAAAACACTTGAAAACTTACATTTAAACGAAAATTTTCGGGGGCTGGGCCCCCTTTGTCAATCAAACAGGAAGTGAAGTGGTGCAGATTTGAACATTCCAACGCTCGTGACCACAGAGACGCGGTAGAGAGGTTGTGTAGACCATGGAGCACAGACGAACGGAGTCGCACTGATTGAAGGAGCATTATGGGATTGGTGGGCCATTATGGGTTACAAGCGGGAGATTTCAAATTTGATGGATAAAGAAAGGTGTAGATTATGAATTGATAGAAAAGAGGAGATTTAAAATTAGAAATCGGAAATGAAGTAGAATAAAATTAGAAAATGAAATAATAGAATTGAATTGGAATGAAATTTATTTTAATTTTTATTTTTATTTTTACTGAAAATTTATAATATATTTGATAGCTGTGAAAGCTCTCGGACTCAGACATCAACATCCTTTTGCTAGACTCTCCCAACACACCACACTTCTATCTTCTTCCAAAAATTCATAAAGAAGGCAATCCTGGTCGTCCCATTGTTTCAAGCATAAATAGCCCAACTGAACGAATCTCTGCCCTTGTTGATTTCCACCTCCAACCCATTGTTGCCTCCCTACCCTCTCATCTCAAAGACTCCTTACACTCCATAGATATCCTAAGAAACACAACCCTTCCAACTGATCAACAACTCCTCCTTGTTACCATTGATGTGGCCTCCCTCTACACATCCATCCCCCATTCTGAAGGCTTAAAATCCCTTGAGCATTTCCTCTCCTCACGTCCCACACCCACCACCCCTTCAAACAATTTCCTAGTAAACCTTGCAAAACTGGTGCTCACAAGGAATGCCTTCAGGTTTGAAGATAAATATTATCTTCAGACTCAGGGTACAGCCATGGGCACCAGGATGGCACCATCCTATGCAAACCTGTTCATGGGCCTCCTTGAACAGGATTTCCTTTCTAAACAAACCCTATCCCCCCTGATATGGTTCCGTTTCATTGACAACATATTCCTCATATGGCCTCATGGACATAATACCCTCTCCCACTTCCTCAATCAACTCAATTCCAACTACTCTGTCTCCTTCACCTGGAATATCTCTGAATCCTCCATCAACTTCCTAGATGTCAACGTAATCCTTTCCAACTACAATGTCTTATCCACCAATACTTTCACCAAATCCACCCACACTCAACAGTTCCTACACTTTGAGAGTTGCCATCCCTACCACATCAAAAGATCCCTCCCACTTTCCCTCTCAATCCGAGGCCAAAACATTTGCAGTGATCCCCACCATCTTGACCAGTATCTCAAAAAACTCCACCAATCCCTCCTGAAATGTAACTACCCTGAACGGTTGTTACAGAAACAAACCTGGGTGGCAAGGACTTTGACTATGAAGCATTGGTCAAAGTTTTTGTTGTGCTCAGAGCCATGGGTGGGGATGGGTAGGGAAGTATTATTTTTAAAGGAAGCCCTGTGATTGTTGATCCGGAGGTTTAGGGTAGTGGTGGTTTCACCTATGTAGAAGGCAGGACAGAAGTTGCAGGAAAGGAGGTAGATGCAATTTTTGGAGATGCAATTACTGGATTGATGGATTTGATGGGTGTAGTTGGTGATAGGACTGGTAAAGGAGATGGAAGGATCAGTGATAGGGCAGGTTTTACAGCGGGGGCGTTTGCAAGGTAGGGTACCAGGTGGAGTTGGGATTCATCAGAGGTGAGTGATTTGTATTTACTGAAAATTTTCTTGAGGTTGTGAGGTTGCTTATAAATGATGTGGGTGGTTGCTGGAAAAGGTGTTTGGTAGAGGGATTGGAGGAGACGACATGGAACAGATCTTTAAGGACAGTTTTGAGGTTTTCAATTCCAGGGAAGTAGGTGGTACAGAGCTTTGGAGTTTGTGGGACTTGGGAATTTTTTGTGGTTGGAGATTTGTTTCTGTAACAACCGTTCAGGGTAGTTACATTTCAGGAGGGATTGGTGGAGTTTTTTGAGATACTGGTCAAGATGGTGGGGATCACTGCAAATATTTTGGCCTCGGATTGAGAGGGAACGTGGGAGGGATCTTTTGATGTGGTAGGGATGGCAACTCTCAAAGTGTAGGCACTGTTGAGTGTGGGTGGATTTGGTGAAAATATTGGTGGATAAGGTAAATAGTCAGAGTTGAATTCATAATATTCAACTCTTTTCATATTCATAGTTGATTTTCTGATTTCATATTTGAATTCATCTTTTCAAAGTTTAAAATAAAAATAGAATTTAAAAATGTTCATGTTTAGACCTAAACTTTTAAGTGTTCAAACACTTCTAAAAACCTTTGCCTGTCCCTTTGTGAGCAAAAAAAATAATCTCATCAACCTAGTACTTTTTACTTTCCTCGCCCTATTACCATAGGTAAGGAAAGTATTGCTTTCCAAAAAAAAAAAAATCTGGTGTGGTACACTCACACAACTTTCCTTGCTCATTGAACTAACTATAAGCCTCATTCTTAAACGTGAATGATTTAGGGGAATAACATAATGACGATTGGCGGCAACATATTTGAAACTACGATCAGACTTCTGTATATGTGTATAGTTGTTTTCAGAGTACTTTTTCCTTTGTGTAAATTGTGAAATTCGATATTTTTTAAAAGTCGTCGAAACAGCTGTTCTACAGATGAAATATCTCGATGTGTTCTTTTTATGAACTGCTCTACCTACCTACCTCATGCACGAGAAAGAGGCTACAAAGTCCATTTCTCAAGGATGGGGTGGACCCCTCATTGATTTCTCAGAAAGGAGACTCATTCCAGTTAATAAAGCCGATAAATAACTATACAGGGTATGAATTTGAAAAAAATCGGTCAGTCATTTTTGAGAAAATCGTGAAACACATGTTTTTTTAGTGATTATCCGCCATTTTTCTCAATAATATTACGGAGCTCCTGAAATTTTCCCAGAAATGAAGCTCATGTCAGTTGATAGGGCTAATAAATAGCTATCCATGGTATAAATTTGAAGAAAATCGTTAGAGCCGTTTCCGAGAAAACCGTGAAAAACATGGTTTTTTAGTGATTATCCGCCATTTTTCTCTTCATTAAGAGGGTCTTCAACCTGCCAATGTGGGCCCCAGATTATTGTTTGTACCTGGAAACTGGACTGGTTTATACATTGAGGCTACATATCAAGTATACGCGTCGATGCCTAGAGCTTCCTGAACAAAGATACCCGCACATGCTGCTGAAAAAAGTCTTCATGTATAATGATTGGAGCAATCTAGAGAGGGTGTATGGGGTCCCTGCTACAAGTCTCCTGACGGGCGATGTTCAAGCGAATCTGAACGGAGTTGACGAGAAACTACAGGAGAACTTCAGAAGAAGATTGATGGGGAGCCAGAGGTGTTCAATCTACCCACAGCTTGAACGTTTCTCCGACTATGTTCATCAGCAGGACGACTTCACGCTGGTCAAATGGTTCCTGAAGGCAAGGACTGAGCTCATCCTGCTGAACAAGTACTCCATCGATCGTGATGTCAAGACTTGTTCCCTCTGCAATTTGAAGGAAGACGAGGATGTGCCTCACTTCATCGCCATATGCCCTGTTCTCGCTGAGATCCGGACGAGACACCTGCGGAAGAGTATCCTGTCTGAAGAGGAGTTGCGGGCACACCTGAATGGGCAACACTGGCAGGCGGTGAGCCGGTACTGCAGGGAGGCATGGCAGTACACATTCTTTCTAGTCCAGCAGTTCAATTTTTGATTATTGTCTTTAAACTTTTTACATTTTTTTAAAATGTAAACTTCGTATTATATTACTTGAACTACATTTGTTATACCCAATTAAAAAGTAAATTATGAAATAGAATGTTTCTAATAATGTAATTCAATTGATCGTATATTGGAATTGATCGATTTTATTTGTCGCAGGTTGATGACACACATGAAGCAGATTCCATATCACTACTCATTGATCCTCATCCACCTGAAGGTTTTCATGTGGTGACTATTGAATGTTTGCCAAATGTTGAGAATTTGGAAGTTGTCAGGAATCTTCAGATGTTCACTTTAGTGTGGAGATCTCGTTTGCCGCTATCTTATTCGCAAATGCCTTCGGCTCACTTCAATAAGCACTTCCATAGACTACTGCAGGTATGCTAACAATTATACTCAATATTATCATACCATAGATGCACCGAATATCGACCAAAAATTTAAAGAATAAAATGCAATCAGATATTAACCTATTGAAGGGATGGTTTACTATGAATTGGATGGTAATGAGTCCCAAGTGCAAATAATTATATTATCTTCAATCCAAGAAAAATGTTTTCATTTACAGCCCCTTGAAATATCACGAAATTTCATGTATAGCCAATAATTGCGGTTGCCCTTCAATTGAGCAAGTTAAAGAAATAAAGTATTTAGGGCTTATGTTAGATTGTAATCTAAAATGGAAGTCACATGTCATGTATTTGAAAAATAAACTTATGAAATGCACAATAATATTATATGCTCAAATCTATATGTCCCCCTGATGTGATGAGAATGTTATACTATGCTTTTGCTGACTCAAAATTACAGTATGGGTTATCCATTTGGGGAGGAGCGTACCATACAACACTCAAACCATTGATTACATTGCAGAAGTCATTCATCCGCATGGCTTGTAATGCAGGGTATGTTGAACGTACAAGGCCTTTGTTTAGAGCAATGAGAATATTGCCATTTCGAAATGTATATATTTATAAAGTACTAAAGATTTTCTTCGATAGAGCCAGCACTGAACGAAGGTGTGAAAGACCTGGATTAAATTATATTTTGAGAAATCGATTGGATGTGAATATCCCAAGACCAAATTTAACTATATTCAAAAAAAATGTATTCCTTCTTGGCTTAAAAGTTTTATAATTTACTCCCTATTATACTAAAATCATTGAATAATAAACACCCTTTTCTTAAAGAAGTGAAGGAGTACCTTATGCAATTAGAGGATACTAATACTATTTTTCATATCCCTGATATAACTCAACCTGATGTACTTTGCAATTCAATGTCTTTTTATCTGCATATGGTTTTTTACACTGAATTATTGTGCGTATACTTTGTATTTGTATATTTATGTTTTTCCCGTGGAATTGCTTAATGTGAAATGATTTCATCATTCATCATCATACCCCTTATAGAGTTAGAGGTTAATTTTATATGATAAATTTGGTAGTCAGTGTATTTTAAGAATTGTATATCCTATTGTAATAGCTTATATATTTAATAGCTCATAATAGCAGTATATTTGTAATATTTAGATACCAGTCGGTCGCATCAAATTGCTCATCTACGTAGTTCTTAGCTCTAGTTTTAAGATTTATGCATACCACCTCACACAGGCTAGGCCTTGTGGCGTTTTTTGTTTTATTCATTCTTATAAAAGAACCTTATCATTTTGTTACATCATTATTACTGTACATTTCTATGTTTCGATGATAAGAAACAGATTTTCCTCTTATTGTACTGGTTTTTGGATGAATAAAATATTTTTTATTTAATTTCATTTCAAAAACGATCGATATGTAGATTTATCAAACTTCGAATAAGATAGCTAGTGAATATTGATATATCAATAGAATAAAACATTAAATGAAACGTTACATTGATACAACTGTCTTCATTAGCTTGTACCACAAAACTATTGACTCAAATTTAAAAAAAAAAAACTCATTTCATACATCAAACTTATTGAATCAAATAATAGGAGAAATGTCGTATTTTTCCATGTTTCTAATAAACAAATTAATGACATTAATGTTTTCAGGGTGTTTATTTCAAATTGAGGCGCATGACTCCTTGTGCCTTAGCATCCATGTGTTTCAAAATCGATCTTCCTGAACAAGATGAACTTCAAATCACTGCTGTTGGTGAGTATCCACTCTCAATAAAATCACAAATTTTAATAACGACAAAAACTTGAAACAATGTGTTTAGTGCTAGAGCAACGACAGTACTTAGCCAACTGAATGGTTTCCCTTGTGATCGGCATATAGCGGACAAAAAGATTGTAAGGGATTTGTGTAAAATAGGGGTAAATAAAATATTTTGAAGAAAAATAGACGAATTTTCTGATAACATGATACTCGAAAACATGAAAGGCATGACATTCAAATTTTTGGGACAGAACATTTCAAATTCGGTAAGAAATAAATTCATGAGATTTAGTGGATAAATTCTTCATTGTATTGATGATTGAATAAAACAAAAATTTCCTGGGAATATCAATTTTTGATAAAGTTATTCAATTTACCAAAAATAACTTTTTTTGAGTTGAACGTTAATCGAAAAACGTTGAAAAATATCACCAGAAGAAAGTTTATTTTTAGCCTTTGCACAGCCTTAAGTATAGAGTTGAACTGCAGTAGAAAGTCGTTAACCCGGATCCTGTTAACTCAGAAGTCTGTAGTCTGTATTTATTCGTTTATTTACTTAAATAAAAGAAAGTACATAATTAACTTGATGCCATTAGGACAGATCAAGAACTGAACTATTTATTATAAATCCATAGCAACGTTCCAATTAACATATGACTTCCTCAATACATTACATCTCTCCCTTCCTAAGTTTTCAAAATCTGATCCTTATGTCTCTTCCACCGAAGCTCTGTTACTTCTGGTTTGACCTTATAAATTTTGTCCCCAATCCTTGCTTCAATAGTGGCTCTCGACCAACGCGTCCCCGACTCTCTGTAGTCCTCTCATAAACTTCTTCCCTCACTCTCAGTTCGATTTCTCTGTTCTCTGCACTTGTTTCCAATTGGTGTTTGATTTTCTTCCCTTGATTTTGCTGGATTTTCTCCTGTAGTACAATGGGTGGAAATTCGATAATTGAAAAAATACCTTTTCTCCTGTAGTACAATGGGTGGAAATTCGATAATTGAAAAAAATATCTACTTATGGCTGTAGAAGTTGAAATTTTTGTTTTTCTCTGACCCCATAAGCTGTTTCAATAGCGATTTTTTAATGTCTTCACAGCATTTTCATATGCCCCATTACTAGCCGGATGGAACGGAGAAGTAGTAATGTGTGAAAATAATTAATATTGAACCTGCAAAATTCCTCGAATTGTCTGGAAGTGAAATTTTCTCCATTATCTGTCACCAATGTTTTTGGAACTCCAAAACGCGCGAAAATCTCTCTCAGTTTCCTCAGTGTTACTTCTGTAGAACTGGATGTCATTTCACAAACTTCTGGTTATTTACTGAATGAAACATCCTTCCTTAACATATCTCAACACTGCTTGGAATTGGATCTGTACGTGTTTCACTCCTCACTAATTTCATTGATACTGGCATCTCTGCTGCCACTAAATTTACATAATCTACTGCGTTAGAAATGTCATTTTCTTCATCCTCAACTGGCATCCTAGAGATAGCATCAGCTAGATTTGATGCTGAGCTTATGTGTTGAAATTTGTAATCAAATCCAGATATATAAGTCGACCAACGCTAGAACCTCCTCCAATCTAGACCCAAAATCATACATAGTAGACTGTTTCTTTATTATAGCGTACCATGCTTTCAAATCATCTTCTGGTCGCTGTTTTAGATCATAGAAATCGATTCTTTCTCTGTAAACAGAAACTCTACGTGAAAACTGGCTTCTCATAATCTCGCAAAGCTCTTGGTAGCTCTTGTTTTTTTTGGTAAGATAGGTACGCATAGAGCCCTTAAATACTTATATGCCTCAGTACCTAGAAACGTAATTGAAACAGAAACTTTACGAACCTCCGGAATCGCGTTGACTTCAAAAAATTGTTCCAGTAGTTCTTCATAAATATTCCAATCTTACGAGTGAATATTGTACTCGGGTAGTTTTACCAAATTCAGGGAACGAACTTCCGTCGAATCCTTGTCGATTCTTTGAAGCTCTTCATTCCTTTCCTTTTCTTCGTTTTTTCTCCTCGTCGCCATTGTTAAGTATTCGTTTATTTACTTGAATAAAAGAAAATACATAATTAACTTGATGCCATTAGGCCAGATCAAGAACTAAACTATTTATTCTAAATCCATAGCAACGTTCCAATTAACATATTTTCTCAATACATTACATCCCGGACCGATGTTTGGAGAATAAAAATTCAAATTCGGTTTGAACGGCTATTATTTTACCCACTAATTTAACAAACTAAAGTTATTAACGCTTGTAATAAATATTATAGAGTACATGTGTAGAAGATTTCACACGTTATCAATTATGGTATGATTAGAGGGTCAATTATAGATATAGTATAACTGTAATTATATTAAAAATGTAGGTTAATTATAACTCTAATTTTATTATACAGTAGTTAGTGTATGACGATTGTTTTTTTAGTTACAGTTCGAACTGATTCTTATTGTAAATACTCTTATCCCATTTTTACAATACCAGAAGCATGAAAGTACTTTTTAGGATGAAAAATAGTATTTATACCTTAATAAATTTCCGTTCAATTTTCTTTGAAGGAATGGCTCTTGGGCTAGCAGAATCTGAATCGCATGGGAAAAAGGAGAACAAGAAGAAGACTAACACCATTCCAAGTAAGTCACTTTTATTCATGAATTTTGTAAATTATTTCATTAGACGTAAATACAGTATAGGTTCGTTTTAAAATGTGCTATACAAGACGCCTGATCAATTATTGTACTGTTAGTCATATTTGTACGTTAATTGGTTTCATTGTTATAAAGCAGAAAACAGTAAAATTTAAATATTAATTTTTGTGGTGTAGCGAATGTGATATCATGACAGTAGCTCTAGCTCAGTAGCTTTCGAAGAGGAAGATCGCTTTTGCTGAAGCTCTCTTATCATGATTCTTATCAGTACGATCGAATAGTCAAGTTGTTATGCTGTGTCTCTGATTTTTGTCCTGCTAGAACTGTCACACAAACTGGGGTCATTCGTGTAGGGATCAGCAAGCCGAGCATTTACCTAAAGATACATTACAGGCTTTGTAATTTTGTATGAGTTCCGAAGTATTTATATCTTTTTATACACCATCTGCAGCGCGAAAAATGTTAATTCTGTAAACAGCTGTTTCCCAACTTCTTTTGTTGTTTGGAAGATAGGTTACGTTGAAATATTATGACTAAATTAATATTTGTTATCTATTATTAGTCACCCATCAATTTCACTGATGACCTCGTGATATTTTTTAGCCAGATTTGTATAAGATGATGTTTTTTTAGCTCTTTGAGTTTTATTCAAAAAATTGTATTTCTGACGAGAAACAAATTTCCAGATGAAGGTGTAGGAGAAATGATCTTTAGCCTTGAGGAAGACCAGAATGAATGTTCACCAAAACAATCGAAGGGCTCAACGGCACCATCACCCACCTCTGCGGCTACGACTCTACATCCTAATAAAACTGGCGCTCATAGATCTCATTCACCCCTTAGGCCGATTCGTAGATCCACTCATGTAAGTTTCCTCATATTTCAATGAAATTAAAATCAGACATGAGGCAATAAAATCTCGAAGGCGTACAGCACTAGGAAAGTTATACAAAGCTGTACACTGAACAATTTATCATACAGGATGGGTGAAAAGTCCGAGAATGGCTAAATATCTCATACACAAAGGTAATTTGACGGTGGGTGTGATTGGGATCCTACTCAAATAGAAAATACTACTTTACCATGACTTCAAAAATCTGGTCCGCCATATTGAATGCAAATTTGTTTTTTTTTTTTTTTAATAGGAAGGTGATATCGCACATTGATATCTCGAACCGTTTGGAAGATATTCATATTATAAATCAATACCATGCAAATCAGGAATGATAATAAATCAAAATAGATAAGTGGTATTGAGTGGTATCCTAACAGCTTAGGATATCAATGTGCGGTTTTCGTCATTCATTTTGTCTTAAAATTCCGTATCGAAATCATGTATCGCATTCAATATGGCGGATCCAAGATGACGTACCAGATTTTTAAAGTCAAAGTAAAGTAGTATTTTTAATTTGAGTAGGTTCTCCGATCACTCCCACCTTAAAATCACACTTTTTCATGAGATACTAAGCCGTTCTTATACTTTTTTCTTCCCTTTCTGCCTTGAATAGTACTGATTAATAATGTGAATATCTTCAAAACGGTTTGATATATCGAACCATTTGGAAGATATTCATATTATAAATAAATACCATGCAAATCAGGAATGAAAATAGATGAGTGGTATTGATTAATAATGTGAATATCTTCGAAACAGCTTGAGATATCAATGTGTGGCTTTCGCCATTCATTTTTTCTTGAAATTCCGTATCGAAATCATGTATCGCATTCAATATGGCGGATCCAAGATGGTGGACCAGATTTTTGAAGTCATAGTAAAGTAGTATTTTCAATTTTAGTAGGATCCCAATAATTCTCACCGTCAAATTGCCTTTGTGTATGAGATATTAAACCGTTCTCGGACTTTTCACCCACTCTGTATTAACTTTCAATAGCATTAATAGTATGCAAATAAATGATTTTTTATTCTCACAAATAAAATCTTGCTTTGCAATAAGTAGAACTCAAGCTTTGCGATAATTTTATTGATCGAAAACAATAATCGCAATTAGTTGATCAGTATTCAGCAAAAAATCTATTATTCATAAACAAGCAAAACAATATCATAAAATAAATATGAGTTCTGAATACAGAATAAACGAATACTAGTTGCTAAATTATTGCAAATTTAATAGGAAGTAAGTATTGATTGATCAACGGAATTGTTTGGGCTCTATATCCATTTACACACCTTTCGCACTTTTAAAATACATTGAGTAATGAATAAAACTCGAGTAATGAATAGTGACGAGTAATAATGATGATGAGTAATGAATAATGACTCGAAATTGTCTTAACCACTAATTTCATGAAAAAATGAAGCATCTATTTTTTATTGCTTCACCATTCCACTGTCTAGTAAAGAGTTCGCTTTGATATATACCATGCCGTAACATCACTGTCACTACAAATCAAGATATGTGAAATCACAGTTACAGAATAGTTATTTGTGCAACTAGTGCGCAAAGTGACAGTTTGCTGCACCGAAAGAAACGTTTACGCCCGAGCCGTAGGCGAGGGCGGAATGGTTTCTTGTGTGCAGCAGAGGAACTTTGCGCACGTATTTCACATTAAATTTTTCCTACAGTTACCATTGAATATGAAAAGTGGGTAATTATGGGTAAAATTCCCTAAAATCCATCAAATGTTTTTCTGTGTAATTTTATTATTAATAAAAATCTTAATTTATTTAAAATTGAATAATAATGTAGTAGTAGATGAATGAAGGCGGCTGTCACTCATGTGGTGGCTTTCAACTGCTGTCATCCACTGTTGTCCACTGCCTTAATATTATTATAACGTGCACCACAACACTATACCACAGTTACCAACTTCATTTTGATTTTCCTGCACTGGTGCTCCATATAACCTACTATTTTGCGTTGCCATGTTGCAAATCTGGAGTGCAGAAAAAAATTTTCCGCACTAGAACGGAAAAGTGAAATTAGGAACAGCAACTTTCCGAGGTAGCTGTAGGAAAAGAATATTAAGAGCTTCAACTCGTGCAAAACTCATTTATTGTGAATAGTTTCAGTGATTGAAATTACTCAACTCGTTCAATTTCTATGTAACGATCAATTTTTTGTTACAGACACCTCCAAAAGAAAGGTATGGAGTTGACCTGACTCCTCTTTCTTATGTTCCTGGTGGTAGGATTGATAAATACCTTGGAAATTTGAGCTTCTACTTCATTCGAGAGAGTACCTGTATAAGAGAGGTAAGTGAACAATTCACCTCATCCACTAATAAATCCATAAATTAATTAGTTCAGCTCTTTGATTTGATTTTTTATTCATTTTTTTCTGAGGGTGGTGCCCACATACGCCTTAGGCTTGTGCGTGGGTAATGGTTCATATGACGATGAGAGATGAGTGGACCTACAGTTTTAGGTGGGTTTCGAACCACCGGGAAGCGACTTTTCAACTCATGAATCATGAATAGGCCTTAATATTAATAATACTAATTAATTTGTCTCAGAACAATTACAAAATTGCATAAGACATGTCAGAGTATTGAAATGAAACATTACAATAATTTGGGTTGAAATCCAAATTAATTTAAACTTATAACATCTAGGCTCATAAGTAACAAATATAATTTCATACAAATATTTGTATAACATATAGTATTTTTTCAAATTAATTGAAGGGGTTTTCATAAAATTAATTCAAACTATGTACAATATCGTCACAGCTAATTTTTTTTAAAACAAGTCATAACCGTGTAAAGTAGTTTAGAAACGTTGCATAAAAGACCTATTGATATTTGATGAAGTGTCAACCAACAGGATGATAAATCAATATACTAATCTTGGGGTACAACTTTACCCCACGCACCTATTCATGTTCTGAAAAACCACGCGCCTACTGGAGGGTTAATCAATGTACATAATCAGTACAGTTGCAATATTTTTCAACTTCATTCATCAAATTTATTTTACTACTTTTCACACTACTATAAGATTTAAAACAACATACATTTTGTCAATAACGTCACTATAAATACTATAAGAACTCAACTTTCCTATTTTTTTATGTTTTAATTGGAAAAAGTGAGTAATTTTCAGTTGAATTTTGCATTTGAATAAAACATTATGTTCAATAAATGACTCACATCTATTCAAACAGTCGAACAGGTTGTCTGGTACACGATTTTACAGTTTTAATCCTTGCCTGATATTTCTGAAAGCTTCTAGAACTTCTTGATCTGACGGATTATTCTCCTCAGGTTCGTCACAGTCATCATAATCATCATCATAGTCAGTTCTAAGAATTGAAATGTGTGACAAAAGCAAAAATGAGAAAGTCCAGTCGTTCACCTGCCTGGTCTACGAATGACAAGTCCTTAAAATTCTATTTCCAATAACTTGCATTCAATTTCCGACATGTGTTTCAACCTCTGTTGACTGTCTACCACCCTATCTTCTTCCTACCTGAATCGCCATTATTTTCAGTCTATCGACCTTTCTGCTGAAACTGAACAATTTCTTGAAAATGACCGTCTGCTTCCTATACTACACACTACAACATTTTGTATGTTGAAGTGGAGAGAAAACTTTGTTGTTGATAGGTCTGAACTTCGTTAAATATAGTTGAATAAGCAGCCAAAACTCTAAAAATTCATGGGACAAGATAAAAATTCGTTGTGTAGAGGATTTCGTTAAGTGGATTTTCGTTTTAGAGAGGTTCGACTTATTTTGTGAAAAATCACTATAAGGAAATTAAGATTGATGTGGTATTCGGTATTAGTATACGCCTACCAGACAACCTGTTCGACTGTTTGAATAGATGTGAGTCGTTTATTGAACATAATGTTTTATTCAAATGCAAAATTCAACTGAAAATTACTCACTTTTTCAATTAAAACATTAAAAAATAGGAAAGTTGAGTTGTTATAGTATTTATAGTGAAGTTATTGACAAAATTACAGAATAGAATAGAAAAATGCTTTTATTCTCCATTAGACTATAAATATACAATAATTGAACACACATTTACGGCTTGATCACACGATCGCCAGCCGGAAAGTCGGAAAACATGCGATTGTGGAAAATACATAAATATGATCCAAGTGTATAGTAAAATACATAAATTATACGAAATAATGATGAATCAAGTAGTAACACAGTAAGCAATATAATGTATAGTGTAATGATCTAGTCAGTAACGTGAGTGAATATACAATGAGAAAGGTTGAATCCTCAAATTGAAACCTACTCAAAAATAAAAAACAAGGCTTGAACTAAAATAAACAGAATGTTGAAGAGAGCAGAAAATAACAATTACAAGTGATACCAAAAATCAAGTAGTGAGTGCCTCGACAAAGTAGCCAATGATAGCTCTACCAATTAAATTCCTGGGTGAGAACATGTCTGTAATTCCAGGCTTCTCTACAGTAAGAGGCTAGTTTCTTCCAATCTTTGCCGTTCATGTACATAGTAAACTCTTCCCTTGATTGTTCAACAACACCAAACCATTTCTTCCTCCATTCCTTCAAACAATCGAGCAATGAAATGGAATACATCCTCAGCCTCCTTCAGATTGCACATCGAGCAAATATAGTTCCTATTAGCTACCCAAGGTTTATAGTTCAAATGGATTAGCTCACCCCTTGCCTTGAAAATCCACCTCATAACCCACATTTGGGTGTCCTTTCCAATGTATTTCTTGTCACTCAGCTCTAAATCGAGAGTCCTGTACAACGCATGAAACCGTCCCGCTCGTGCTTCACCTATAAATTTATTTCTGTGAAACATTTGCAGAACAGACAGTATGCTTTGGAAAGACTCCCTCCAACTTATCACATTCTCCAAAGAAAGATTAATATTCAAGTTTACCCTATCACAAACGACCTTCCACTCCCTGAACCAAAAGCACTTATCTCTTATTACTTGCTGAGCTAAAATTTTTGGTAGTCTTTCATCTTCAATTTTCATGATTTGTGAAATGTAATTAAAATGCAACCTGAGGCAGTATTCAAAGAGAGGAGTCAGTCCTGTTTCGATGAAGAGCATACAATTGGGTGTATTTATGGGTAGAGCATATAATTGGGTGTATTTATGGGTAGAGCAAATACTTTTTTGATGAAGAAGCGCTGCAGTTTTTCAATATTTTCGTACTGTTTACAAACCCATATTTGAGCCCCATAACATAAGACTGTCCAAGCGCATGCCTTAAACAATTTACATTTAGAAGAAAAGTCGACCCCATTACCATTCAGCATTCCTCCCCAAGCCAGATTCAAACCTAATTTTGCTTTAGACAGTTTATCACTCAGATGCTTTTCAAAACTAAGGGTGGGTGTCAGAACTACCCCCAAATATTTATATTCCTTCACGCATTCGATTCTCTCTCCCTTGTAGAACCATTTTTCGTACCTGCTCAATTTTCCTCCGTTTCTGAAAACCATTATTTTTTATTTATTCAGATTGACCTTCAAGTTCCACATTTCGCAATATCGTTCCAGATTATTTATCATATATTGGAGGCCAGTTGGAGAATCCGATAATATGGCAATATCATCCGCATTTAGCAACACTTGAATCTTCATACATGCGATTAACAACCCTCCCCCCAGCTCATCATGCAAGTCATTCATAAAAAGTGAAAAAAGCAACGGACTCAATAAACAACCCTGTCTTAAGCCTGACCTAGTCTCAAAATTTTGAGTTAGCCCCTCAGAGCACCAGACGCCAGCTGAAGTACTCGAATTATCATTTAATGCTTCAATAATATTTAACATTTTAGTTGATAATCCTAAACAACTTAGTTTGTAACATAATGCTTTCTTATCAATTGAATCGAAAGCCGCTGAGTAATCGACGAAGAAACAATACAATTTACCTCTTTTTTTAGCTAATCTTAGACTCGCGATAGATGTCAATGAAAATATATTATCCATTGTTGAGTAGCCTTTACGGAATCCCGTCTGAAACTCATTTAGAATCTTGTTTTCTTCGACCCACTGTTTGAGTCTATTCAATATCAAACCCGCGAAAATATTAAAAAAGTTGTAAGAAAACTAATTCCTCTGTAGTTGCTCACTTCATCGCTAGCACCTTTCTTGAATAACGGAAAAATTATGGAGAACTTGAAACTACTTGGTACTCTGCCCAATGTGAAAATCATATTGAATAACTCTAGTAATTTATCTAACATGACGTCTGGAGCATTTTTATAATACTCGAACGGTATTTGATCTTCGCCTGGAGCTTTATTATCTTTAACTGATCTCAATACATTTTTCAGCTCTTCCATAATAAAATCTGAGTCTAAGCGATTATTTACAATGTAATGTTCTGTTCTGCGTATGAGCGTGGTAGCGCAAATAATTCAGGGTTAAGAAGGTCTCTGAAATAGTTCACCCAATCCTGAGGACTTATTTAGTTTTTTTACTATTCTAGGTCTTCTTTTTAATTTATTCATAGCCTGCCAAAAGACTTTGGAGTTTGAGGCTGACGAGATAGTGTTCAAAAGAGCTTTTTGATAACTTTGACGCTTTTCTTCACACCATTTTTTAAATTTATTTTTCTCACATATATACATTTCTCTCGCACAATCATTATTGATACGCCTATACAATCTCAAAAGAGATAACACTTTGTTTCGGGCTCTCCAACAATCATTGTCGAACCATTCTTGCTTTCTTTTGAACTTTGTTTGACCTTGACCGTTACCGAGAGATAGGCCTACTTCTCGAATTATTTCAGTACCAGTTTGGCATGCCAGCTCTACGTCTTCACCTATACACAAGTTATTTATCGACCGTCCTATCTTATCTCTGTACTTTTCTTCGCTTGCTCTATCCCATGACAATTTCGGAAGCAACGTTAAACACTGATAATCCTCAATAACTGTGTTCTCAACATCCAATATAACTTCTATTGGCAAATGATCGGAAAACGGCTGTGAAATCACTCTAAAATCTACAATCTACTTGAAATAATCCATGAAAATCGCTGCAATATCATTGACAGAATTCCCCATACCACCTACAAATGTCATTTCTCCCTCCCTGTCCCCATCCATTCTTCCATTCAGTATTATATATCCCAGATCAGAGCACATATCTAAATATTTACGCCCTCCATTGTTGACGATAACGTCCTTGGAATTTCTCACTCTATTCAGCCTATTGATTGCGTGTGGCTCAATGTTGGACTTATCAGAAATTTTTTGTTCCTTACGTATATGTACATTCTTATCACCTACAACTAAAAATACCTCATCCGCATTTTGCAATAAAAAATTCTTAATTTCTAGGAATTCAACATCCCACTTATTACAGTTGATATAAACAGGAAGTATGTTCAAATAATTAGCATTGACTATTTCAACAAGCACAATATGTTTACCATCTACATTTTTAAATGTTATTTTATTTTTAAAAGTGGAAACCTTTTTGATACCCAACACCATACCCCCACTAGCACGACCATAACGAGAGATCTTCTCTCCATAGCACCATACTAGTTCAAAATCATAAAGATAACCATTAATATAATCTACATCCTCCGCTATTATATGAGTCTCTGAAAATAAAATAATATCATAATCCGTTATGAAATTTAAAAAATCAGAATTTTTAACCTTTTGTTTTAGTCCACATACATTATAATATAGTATTTTTAGAAGATTTCTCTGTCTCACAACTATGGACTGCTCGTCACACAGCGGTTGAGTAGTGGGAATTTCCTATACGCCTGACTCCACCTTTAGACGAGATGCGAAGTTCGCCAGGTCCACACGCAGCATCGACTTCAGCTTGGCTATTCCATCCTCCTTTCCTAACATCAATTTCCAATCCGAAGACCAATAGAATTAAACTCCTTGAATTTTCAGGAAATCGAAATCCAGCCGAACATCGACTTCCGGCACCAACCTTGAAAGTTCTTTTTTCAGAGCCAAAAGTTTACTGCGCTTCACCCGCATCTCACTAGCATAGTCTCTATGTACCACAATATTGGTATTTTTGAGTTTTTTAACATTTCCAAAAATTTTATGAATGTCTTCATCTTTTGGAAAATGTGCAATAACTGTCTCTGTGCCTTTCCCCAGAAAATGTGCACGGTTGACGAACATTTCTTCACTTATACCCAAGATGTTAGAACAAAAGTTTTTCACTTTAGTCGCACAGCCCACACCTTGTATACTTTGTATTCCTTTAAAAATTAAATTATTCCTTCTTGAGCGGCTTTCTAAATCAATCAGCTTGAGTTCAGTTTTTTCACATACCTTTTCCATCCTAATAAGTATTTCCTTCAGCTGAGAGTTCTCCCTTTCTAAAGCACTCACCTTGTCCGATAGTTCTTTTATATCCTCCTTGGACTCTACGTTGCTTAGCTTACTATCGAGAATTTCGCTGAACGACACCATCAATTGATTCAATGTCATCTCGCCCACCTTTGTATCCATGGTTTGTTTATTACACTTTTTCAACTTACTGTTCTCACCCGGTGATCCTCTTGGCCATTTTTTAGTAACCGACAAAATTACAGTATGTTGTGTTAAATCTTATCCTAGTAGTGTGAAAAGTAGTGAAATAAATTTGATGAATGAAGTTGAAAAATATTGCTACTGTACTGATTATGTACATTGATTAATCACCACTAATAGTACAAATCAAGCTTTCTGGAAATAAATTGGTGAGCTGTTTACTTACTTATTACGGGTAAAACCTATCTCAATGGGGGCATGGGCCGGTCAAGCGAGAACAATATAATTGCGAGGTAGATTTAGCACATTCTCGACCATTGTGCAATGAAGCATATGCCCCCATCCTGTTAAGTTTAGTGATGTTATCCCACACTTATACTTTTACTCGTAGATTCCCATTTCCGTAGTCTTTACAGGTCCATCGAAGTTATAATTTTCAAGTATTAGAGATTAGACATTCTAATGGAAAATATTCAAAGAAGTAAAGAAATGAGAATGAGAGGAATAAATTGCAACTTGAAATGTAGGTAACAATGATTTACATTTTTCAACACTGCAAATTCTTTAAACTTTCTTGAAGACAACGCAAAATACTACGAAGCATCCTGGAGACAGAAAATCTTATAGTATTTTTCATTGTCCTACTTAGCATTCAGAAATCTCAATTGAATTCCTATGTATCGAATATAGATCTATTCTTCAAAGATTATCATAATAAGGGTACGGATTCAAATTCTTTCTTTTCCATAGTTTTAGAATGAAAGAAGAGTTTTTACTAGAATAGCGATAGCACCTATTTCAGTTTATGAGTTTCTATTCTATTGTTGAAAAATTATCAAACTTAATGATTCAATTTTTTATTGGCTTTTAACTTTAAGCTGACCTTTTCAATCGATTGGTACATCGAATCATGATGGGTGGACTCAATGGGTGGTTCAGATTACGTTTTTCTCATACTCTGTAGATAGCTGATGTTTTTCTCTAAAAACTTTAAGAAGTACTGACTAGCGATTGAAACGTATCCACCCCTAGATCAACCAGCCAATGGAGGTAGCTGTGACTGAAAGGTTCAAGATTTATTGTGAGCTGGTCAAATGCAGTGGAGAGCGTGGCCAGTCAATTTCCTAAAAATTTATTCTGATAGAAATAAAACTTCTTTTCATTAGAATTCATCCTTTGATGACGTTTTTGTGAGAGAATACACTTTCAAGTTTTGATGAGAAATAATAAGAAAGAATTGTCTATTATCCAAAATGTCTTATTGGCTAGACTCCCTATTTGTTACCCCACACGAAAACGAAGGAACTTAAATCGTCTTTCAAAGGATACAATAGAAAAAAACCTTACTTGTAGATTGACGTGCAATTCAAAAAGGATTATTCCTTCCAAATTCCATTGAAAAAATCCAAACATATTGTGTTCATTTTCTGACTTATTATCAAGTATTCGTTGCTTTCACTTTCTCTAAGCACTTTTGACTTGATCAACAATGATTTAACAATAGTGCAACTCATATAAAATGTTAATGCTTACAACAAGAACATATAACTTCTCTCACCAAAACCACCTAGGACGGAGTTAGGAATTAGATAGAGTTTGTGTAGGTATAACAATTTAGAACTACTGTTGTAGTTGATCATGCATGCATGTGTTGAGGCGATGATGCATGGGCTGCCCCGCCTCTTGCGGTATTGATACCGTAATAGTAGGTATCGCTTTAGGTGTACAAAATGTTCTATTAGAAGAGCTGTGGAATAACGTAAAACATAGCCCAAAATAAGTGTTTTTCTTCTTTTTCTCAGCTTTTTCGAGAACAAAAACGTTCAAATTAGGTACAAATGTTCAGCTAGGGTCTAAAAATATTATGTTGAGAGGTGCCCAATATTATTTAACCGAAGATATGCTCAAAACTGACGTTTTCCAACGTTTTTCTATATTTTTCGGTTTTTCATTAATATTTATGGACAGAAATTGTTTAAATCTGTTCCACAGGTCCGTCTAATATTTTTTTAGGTTCAGAGTAAGTGAGTAGGTGTGTTTAGATACTTTAGACTGACTTTTTTGCTCGAAAACCCCCTCCCCCCTCTCCCCCCTCGTCCATCCCGCCTCCCCTTCCCCCCGCCCACAGGGTGGGGGGGTGTTCTAAAAATAGATTCCCCTTCCCCTTGCCCAGTGGAGATGAGGGGGATGAAAAGAGAGAAAGATATATATATCTCTCTATCTCTCAAAAAGATTTTCCCTTCCCCTTGCCCAGTATAGATGAGGGGGATGAAGAAAGTGAGGGAAAAAATAATTTCCCTTTGAGGGGGAAAAAATCCCTAATGCTATACTGACAGATTAAAGTGAATCCTTCTCTCTACATCTAATGCTATACTGACAGATTAAAGTGAATTGAGAAATTCCCTATCACTCTACATCTATACTGTCAGATTAAAGTGAATCCTTCTCTCTACATCTAATGCTATACTGTCATATTAAAGTGAATCCAGAGAGAGGTCAATGACTCTCTCTACATCTATTGCTTAATAATCTATTGCTATACTGTCAGATTAAAGTGAATCTCTACAATAATCTAAGTTCTATAATGTCCATATTATGCTTGGTTTCCAACTGACAGTCAAGAGTTCAATCAAACTGTTTATGAATGTGTAAAAAATTGAGCTCTTTTGCTGTACAAACATCCCACTCGTTATTGTTTAAGTGTTTTCTCCAACAATATGTAAGTATAATTGGAATGAGCTAGCATATCTAAAAATACTTACATATTCTCAGACCTATTTCACTCGGGGGAAATAATACTCAATGCCTATAGTTACCATGAAACTGTCTTAAGGATATACAATTCCCGCTCACATTCAATTCCCATGAACAAGAATTAAAACTTCTGATGTTATCCTCATTCAAAACCACTGAATATTCTTTCGGCAACTTAATAGTGTGTTTAAAGTCACCTTCACTATCAACATTGATAATTTTAAGGTGAATTTCGCCATTATCGGCAAATGTTACCTTTGTTACCACAAACCAATCATAAGGATAAAATTCAAAACCCCAATCGGCTAGTGGATTTGCTTCTACAGAGAACTCGTTGAAACTTCTCCAATCAAAATAGTTAGACAACATGTTGTCGGTTCAACTGTTTAGACTAAAGTGACGCGTGTGCCCGCGCCTGTGTGTGCCTGCTACACTCCCCTTGTTCAGACAAATGACACGTGCGCCAATGCTCTGCTCCCTGTGAGGTCCCCTTCTACAGATAAGAGCGAGTTCATAATAACTCCTGTATCGAAAAACCGTTACATTCAATCATAGACACATGACAAAATGTCTAGACTGATTTATCATGTTGAAGTGACATGTGTTAGCAAGAAAACCGTTAAAGTTCACTATGCTTCAAATTTCTCTCTCACATAATATGTCAAGTGTTATCCTTTCACAAGATTTTATGTTTTCAGAGTCCAAACCCTTTATACTGGGGCCTTCATCTTGAAGCAGCATGTGTTAGCAAGAAAACCGTTAAAGTTCACTGTGCTTCAAATTTCTCTCTCTCTCTCTCATATGTCAAGTGTTATCCTTTTACAAGATTTTATGTTTTCGGAGTCAATATGACCCCTTTGTACTGTGCTAAACCCATTTTGCTTGTAATAATTACGGCTACCTGATTTTCTGTAAGGTTATGTTGCTTAGCTTCTATCCAGTTCATATTAAAGCTCACGCGTGCGTATCCGGACACGATATCGTAAGCCACCCTGTGGATGAATAAATTAAGATAATCTATGAATGCAGCCGAACATTGCAGTCTCATAACAGAGCCCTCTTCCGAATTTTTAATTGCCTCAGCTATTTCATCACGAATGCTTTTCACAGCGACTTCCATCTCGTATTTCTTAATAAAATCTTCTATATCATTTTTAGTTGCATACTTTTCTGCAATTTGATTAATCAGAATAGCAATAGCATCTTTTGTAATGAATTGTTCAATACCGTCCATAATATTAGCTTTTATTGCACTCACCATTTCAGATAATCGTTTTTCAAACTCTTCCTTTGTTAATGGAGAACTAGTCAATTTCTGCAAAGTAGATTCTAAATATTGCTTATCAATTGGCGATGGTTGTGTTTCATTTACTTTAGTAAAAATTTCTGTACTAAGCTGTTTTAATTTAGTATTGAGATAGTTTCTGTCCAACACCTCCAAATTCTTAATTTTATCTGATATGGCTTTTAATTTCTCATCTAAATAACCTTTATCAACTTTATCGTTGTTAATACTGTTCAACTGGGATGAAAAGCTGTCTGTTAAAGTTTTCACTTCTCCTAGAGCAGATTCTAAAGTTAGAGTTCTCTCTGCAATAACTTTATCGATATTGGTGCTAAAATTTTGAAATGAACTTAGAATATGTTCTCTTTCAATTATGCTCACTCCGATATTCTTGGTATTTTCCGAAACGAGTTTGGTTATTTGCGAATCTAAATAAAATTTCACAGCTTCGCTGATTCCTTGTTGATTTATTGATTCGATTATTTTCTGTGTTATCAAGTCAATATTGCACGTAAGATTACCACCACCACCACCACCACCACCAGCACTAGGTGTATCAATCCGACCGAATCGATGCAGAGTCATCATAACACTAAATAATTAGTTTTGCTTCTTTTAGCTCTTCAATTATAGAGGCGATCTCAACATCATGTCCAGTGTTGCCAGAAGCTTTTGAGGAAAAGAGTAAATTTAATCTTTCCACTAATTCGTCAAAATTATCAAAGTATTGATAAATTCTATCATGAGAATTATTTTTTGCAAATTTCAATAAACCCCATCCCTTCTTTTTACTAATTTTTTTACTGGGAAATAACTTCTGAATCATTTGCGATTTAATTCCCTGATTTTGTTTAACATAGCCTCTTCGATCTAAATGTATGCCTGTAAGTGTTAAGATTTTTTTATACTTATCCAGATCTCTCTGATTATAAAGATTCGAATTTGGTCTTGAACTGAATAATAACTCAAGTAGACCATGTGTTAAACAAAATCTTTCATTATAAATATCTATATAACCATTATCGAATATTACTTGCTGATTTCCAATATAATACATGTCATCTTTAGAATTGTATGAAATTCCATAACTAATTGAATTATTCAATTTTTCCGCATGAAACGTTTTTAGATATTGTGACAGCACCTCATCGTTTTTACTAGAACCAAGTAAACTGTTTTCAAATTTAGTTGAGCTTAAAAGATTGCCTGTTGAACTCCCATAGCTTTTACCATAACTCAACTCCTCATCATCAATCTCCATGCTCTCTTCTTCTTCCTCTTTTACCTCTTCCTTTTTTGGTTTTACACCATGATTAGAGTGAAAACTAGATTTGTTTTTTCCCAGTTCAATTATGGGCTCTATCAACGGTGAGAGCGTTTTCCTATTGTATTCCTCCGATCATTTTTCAAAATTAACTAAGCTTTTATGCTTGTCGCTGATTACTTTTCTCAATTTCTTAATCTTATTGATTAAACCAACGTTCTTTCTATTCAGTTTTCTGCTGCGTGTTTTAGACAACATGACTGCACAAAGAATTAATCTCTACAGAATGGTAAGAAATGTATTGAGTGAATCTCAGTACTTGCTGCTATTAATTCACACTCGGTCATAATAGTTACAAAATTATGAGGTTTACGATTCCAAACTTTATGACAAAGTTTAGTGAAATCTTTATAAGAAATATCTCCTCCAACATGATCTCTGTGAATTAATTTCAGACTCAATAAATCTATCTTGAAGATTATAATCATATTTGCATTGTCCCTAGTGAAATGTTTCTGTGTAGCTCCATAACTCTGAATTAAATATGCAGTGTCAATATTACGATGTCGTCCCATAGTAAAATATTCTCTTATTTGAGGTACATGATTAAGTTGTAAGTCGTCAAATATAACTAAAGAATATTCTGATATTATGTTTGGATGAGGTATAGATTCAGAATTGTTGTTTATATGAAATTCAATATCTTTCATTTTTGAAAAGACTTTTCTCAAAAACAGGTACTTATCTTGATAGTCGCTTTTAGTATGCAAGTATATAGTTTTAAATCTCAACCCATTCTTTGAAAAAATTAAATTAAATAGCAAATTGGTCTTGCCACAGCCTGAAGAGCCTATTATAAGGATCCTTGCATTATGAGGTAACAACTTACCATTTTTACACCATGTTGGCATTTCTTTCTGTCTTATAACATTGTCAAAATTCACAATCGGGATATTACTCATGTTAGTCACGTGTACAGCATGTGATCTGATAAGGAACTAATCATTTTTCGTAAGTTATCAAGGAGGAGGAGGAGGCTGTGCGCTAGATACCACATGGGTGTGTATAGCTTATGACATCGGAATGCAGGCAACAGGTGCTTGCTCTCCCCTTTCACAGCAGTGCACTGATAGAAGTTTCTCACTTCAATATATCGTTCCCTCTCTCTCCCTCACCCTCTTCACGAGAATGCATGTGTTCCCCCTTATCTAAGCCTTAGCAAATTACAAAAATGAAACTTCAGATTAAAATGAAACTGAGAAGCATTTTTTGATAAAGACGTATTATATTTACACCAAATCTTTGTCATATTTACACTGAATGGAATGTATTACAATGTGATATTACACTGAATGGAATGTATTACAATGACATATTACAATAGATTATTTTTCATCCAATAGTTGACTTCTACTAATATAACTAGGTGTTGAAAATCCAATCCACTTAACAAGCAATCCTTTTTGGTCGCGCTTTAATATTTTTTCAATCAGATATACTTGTCTCTCCGATTCGTTTAATTCTGTTTTTTTAATTTCTTCTCTGTAAAACCTACCACTAATTACTTCTCCGTTTAGATCTCGCAAGCTATATGTTACAGGTTGAGAAGGGAATATAGAATGAATCACAAAATACTCTGCGCTCCAATTTATGTTATAAGATTTATCGAAAAAAACTCTTTTCTTTGAGATTCGTACAACATCTCCTAGCTTAAATTTTGGTTTTGAATTTTTTAATTTATATTGTCTATTGAATGCAGAATTCAAAGACATTAAAACACGATTACGATCTTTTTTCCTCACATCTTTAGGTTTCATTCTAATTGAAGTGTGCATTGCTGCATTATAATCGCGAACCAAACTGTCTAGCTGTGATATCAAGTTTTTGGTTCCACGTTCAGTTAAATATCTATAAATTTTTGCTTTAATTGTTCTATTAAACCTTTCAACTATGGAAGCTTTCTTATTGCTAAAAACCTGGTAATGTTTAATACTGTTAAATACTTTTGAATTAAAGAATTCTGTTCCCTGATCTGATTGAAACAACTTAACTCCCTTATTTTTAGAAATAATTGGCTCGAGTGCATCAAATACAGATTGACTTGACTTGTCTTTTAATGGTACACAATTTGCAAATTTTGAAAAACAATTAATAACAGCTAAGATATACCTATAACCTTTATTAAAACGTGATAAACTGCTCATCTCAATGAGATCGGCTTGAAGCAAGTCTTTTTCACTTTTCAACTCATATTTGCGAGTGGGATAGTTAACGCGTGGTACACTATGAAGTTCTAATGCTATCTTAGATCTAATAATATTCATATTTACAACACAAAATCAAAATTAGTGGTGATGGATGCTTGTTGTGGGACATACTGAGCAATCAGTTCAGAGCGTTGTTGGCACTCTATAATGTCCAAAAGGTAAAGTGTCCACACTGTTCTCAGCAATATATCTCTTATCGTCATAAGGACTCAAACAGATTTTTGCACATTCAATCTGATACATGGTGTGATTATAGGACCTCATCATATTAAATTTTTCAATGTGTTCACAACGTTCAATCAGCGATTTCTTATATAAATTTAAATTAAGTTTTCTACATTTCACTCCAGTCTGTACACCCTTTGCTACACATTTATTTACAGGTTCTTCATTCTCGTTATATACTAAATAAGAGTAAACTTTTGATCAAAGCCCTACAAATTTATGGACGGGTTTTGAGGCAGTCTCATCCTTGAACTTTCCTACAACTTTATTTCTCTCCATGGAAAAGCATGGGTGGTAAGGAGGGTAATTACTAGTGTCGAAAAGGTTCAAATTTTCTTTAATCAACTGATACACGTCTTTGACTTTTACATTTAAAAGAAAACTATTGGTATCAATCATACAGAGTTCAACGCGATCCCACGGTATAATTTTTTGTAATTTGCAATAGAAAAAATCATACATATGGAATTTACTCAACTCCAGTACAGAAAACCCGGAATAGACAGGCTTGTTCATTTTTAGTTCCAACTTGCGAGAGAAAACTGCGATCACGTTTGGACTAATTATTTGCGAGCATTTGCATAACGGATTTGAAATGTACTTATCTAACCGTTTTTCATCCGTGATAATTTTAACATTGATATGCTTGCGAACAGATTGTATCGTCTTGCCAAAAATCAAATTACAACAGGCCTTAAAGAAGGATATCTCAAATTTATTTTTCATGTTCTGTCTATTCCGGATATTGAAGTCAATGTAGCTTTTCAGCCAGGGAGATTGGGAAAAGCTAATGACGCGATATACTTTCGATAATTGCAAGCCGAGCTGAAGGTAGAGCTTTAAATTGAGGTAATGGATAATGCACTTTTCACGGTCAAAAAGTGTGTTCATGAGCTTTTTGGTTCCAGTTTGACCGTTCTCATTTGTTTGATAGTTTGATAGCAATTTGTGCGGAGGTGTTTGGTGGAGAGGCGCGAGTGGGAAGCTGGCATGCTTATCATGTAACTCTTTCAGATACTTGAGATCACATTCTATTATATATCCAGTTTCTGAATTGCTGTCCAAATTCGCGAAATCAAGCTTGGAAATTTCTTCCTCTGAGAGGAATTTGAAATTTCCAACAGGTAAGTTTCGGCTCATAGCTTCCGAGTATAAACTGTTTGCATCGAGATAAAGGAGATAATTACTCGGTTTTGAAGGGTAGTATGTCTCGGGTAGATGTTTGTTATTCGCCTCACAATAACGTTTACTGATAAATGACACCCCACCCCTCATCCCTGCCTCAAAAATGAGATGCATGTCAGGATGAGTAATCAACTCTAGTTCAACTTTAGTGTGTTTCAACATATAATTCCAGGTAAAGTGCGCGAGGGAAACAAAATGAGTGACATCAAGGCCGTATGAGCTAAAAAGCGTAGACCTCATGGATTCAAAAACTTCCGCTAATAGCATCACGTCCAAACATAAATAGAAATCGTGATATTCACCGAGCGATTTCAGCTTGAATGTCGAGAACACTCTTTGCGCATGCTCATATTCTTCGCGAGACAGAGGTGTATCAGTTAAATCATTATGAAAACATTCGATGGGAGGAAGTGATGTTTCCGCGAATTTTTCGGGACAACTCATGTATGAGTAAGGATATATTCCTTTTTTCAACAAGAGTTGTCTGTGTTCGCGTGGGGGCTCATGAAACACTGAAAAATAAACGTTCAAATTTCTTTTCCATGTCTGTACTTTCCACTAAATTATGCACCAATACTTCCAAGGATTCGCTCATAAACTTGTAGGAATCTAAAAATTCAATTTTGCCTACTGAAAGTGTCAAAATTCTCTCTGACGTATTTGCGATGCAGGAAATTTCTTTTTTGCATTTACCGAGCGCTTTCAGAATGAAATGTGAATCAAACCCGGAGAAATTGTGAAAATAACACGAAATGTACTCCGGAGTACGAGCCGATAAATTACAAGAAACGTGTGCCGCACATAGGTAATTTCCGGTTTCATGCGCATGGTGACGACATTTAATATCGCTGTCTAAAATCGGTTCAGCACAAAGCCCGCAGTTTACCGAATTTTGAAATTCGCACTCTTGACTTTCAGATAAATGTTGCATTGGAATTTCTCGTTTCATATCCTCATACAAAATGTCACCAAGATCTGTAATTTCCTGAAGAAATTTCTCCATGGTTTTTTCATCTGAACTACTCGATCTATGGAGTACAGGTCCGTAAGCAATTTCCCCGTTCACATCGATAACAACAAAACAATAGCCGCAGGGAATATGTCGCGCTGTTTTCTTTGTATAGCTATGGGTGATTTCATCCCAATCTGATTCATCAACATCTCCATTATTATCGATATTAACAACATAAGTTTCTAAATCTGCGTAAATGGTGTACTTTTTCTTCAACATAGCGCCTAGTTTCTTGAATTTATTTGTCTCTCCGCGTTTAGGATATGAAACTGTGATTTAAACTTGGAACAAAGCTGTTCATGTTTCATCAAATTTGCTTTACCATCACAATTTTCAGATTTGTTTGATATAAATCTATGGAAACAGAAATTGCAAATGTGTACTTGACCCTTGTGTTTTGAAAGGTGAGAGAAGAGATGTGATAATCCGTTTTTCCTGTCCGCGGTATTAATTAAACAGAAATGAGTTTTTCCTGCATCGGCTTTTAGCATTAAAAGGTTAATTTGGTGCTTATATGAGTGCGGAAAATGCTTGTGCAGTAGGGGAAAAACTTTTTGTTGTCATACGTGATAACGTGAATTGCAATATCCGGATTTAGTATTTCAAATTTCTTAATATCGCGTGTCGTCACCGGAAAATTTACACCTCACGTATTAAGTGTGTGAGCAAACTTGCTCAAATACTTTACACTCAAGTTTGAGTTCCTTGGTTTCTGATGGAAATACACGAGGACTGACCATAAAAAGCATTTTTCGTCAGACAGATTTTTGACATTTATAATGCAATGTTGGTTTTTAAGAAATTGCAGTGTTTGAATGAAACTGGATGTGAATATTGGATTAAATTTAATCATGTTCACATCCAGTGACTCAATTTTCTTCAAAACCCAACCGCTGCCATGTCGAACAAAGTTGTCAAAAGATGACAGGATTTTTCTCACGGCCAACATGGAATGATCGTTAAAATCTTCATATTTCTCAAGCACGTTTAGCGCTATGTTGGAATAACTATGAAGATTTATTAGAGATAAAACAGTCTCGCTAACCTCATCATCCATCACCACTAATTTATACAACAAAACATTCAACACAATGAACCACTTCACGTTCACATCATGGCACGCAGCGTGCTCCCTAATTATATCGAAAATGCGCTGTTTCGATCTCTCGAGCACGTTTTCAATACTGATTTCCTCGGGATCGTTGATGGTTATGCGATGACGGACCGCTGCAGAATTGACGCCGTGTAGTCTTCTTTCCCTTGGCATGATGTTAGATTCTGAAAAACGAAAGAATAACGATCAGGATGACATAGAATTAGAGTGATAGAATTAGAATAGAATAGAATTAGAATTACCATCTTATCTGGAACCGGCACACTGTGTGTTATATGCTGATGACGTAAGCATTTTATTGAGCTGACTGCTAATATGCTGATATTGAATCATGGAAAGACTAAGCAATTACCTTTTAGAACGGCTAGAGAAGTAACTTTGGGAGTGGAAGACAGCAATGTGGAGTCTGTAAATGATATTAAAGTTCTAGGAGTTGTATTGGATTCTGAAATCTCATGGAAACCTCATATAGAATCTTTAAAAAACAAGTTGAGCTCTGTGGTGTTTGTTCTTAGAAATTTGAAATTATTATTAGACAATAGAACCCTCAAAGATGTCTATTTTGCAATGTTTCATTCTCTTCTGGCCTACGGAATCATTTTCTAGGGAAACTCAACTCAAGTAATAGACATCTTTCGAATCCAGAAGTGGGCAATAAGAGTGATGGTTGGAGAGACAATACGATCAAGCTGTAGACCACACTTCAAACAGATGAGAATTCTCCCTCTTCCCAGTTTGTATATTCTAGAGGCTTTATGTTTTATTGATCAAAATAAGGACAAATTTAAAACTGGTGCACGTTTCCACAGTTACGGAACTAGACATCGTGAAGATTTAAGAGATGATACCCACAGAACAACTTTATATGAGAGAGGAGTTAAAAGTGCTGGGATTTGACTCTATAACAAATTACCTGCCAGCCTTAAAGCAACGACAGGCCGTAAATTCAGGGCCTTGATGAAAAATGAATTACTGAATATATGTGCATATTCAATTGAAGAATTCCTTACCTATTATGAGGTACAAAATAATTAGTTTGTAATGTTTTATGTAAGTTAAATGATTTTTTTTTTTTATTCTTCTGAATAATATTGATTGACAAATCCGAATACCCCTTCTATAGGTGGTCAGTGGATGATTAATGATAATAATAATGATAATAATAATAATAATAATAATAGTGATAGAGTACAACTGTATGTTTTTAAATCAGTTGTGAATTGGCATTGGTAGAAGAAGGCTGTGTGAAAATGATATCTCAAGATCACATAATGTTGCATGAAAGATTAAGATTATTATCTTTTGATAAAAGATGGACGAAATCTTCTCCACATTTGTCCGCGGAAAACATGGCGAAAGAGGGATTTACAGCCAGACATTGTGCACTGTGTATTTTGTTCAATTTGTTTGGGAAAATGGGAAGAAAGTGACATACCAGCAATAGAACATGCAAGGTACAGTCCGAACTGCGCATTGAGAAGGAAAGATAATATAACAATTGAAGAGGAGAATTTCGATAATAATATTCTATGCCAATATGAAGAAAGATATTTAACTTTCAATCATGTAGAAGATTCATCCGTTCAAGGAGAGTATTTTGAAAAGCATCATCTACATTGTGACTATTGTAAATCATTATCTGATAAAGCAGAGTATTTTGCGAGAAATGGTTATTTCTTACATAAAAATCCATACTATCTGCAATGTGTCTATTGCAAATATATTATCGAAAATCCATTTGAAAAAGTAATACATTTACCGTTTTGTTTATATGAAGAGTGTGAGAAAGAAGGGCGAGGAGAGGATTATCCGGATATACCGCATCGTAAAGATGAGCTAAAATTGCATGCATGCAGTATGCTGTAGAAGGTTTTTTATCCTTCAAGGACAAAAATTGACTTCGGAGGACAAAAATTGTCCTCCAAGGACAAAAATCCTTCCCTCCGAGGACAAAAACTGTCCTCCGATGACAATAATCCTCCCCTCCGAGGACAAAAATTGTCCTCCGAGGACAAATATTGTCCTCCGAGCACAATTTTCCTCTCCTCCACAGAGGATAAAATCAAAGTAAAAATGTACTTACATGTACTGGTTGATGCTGCATGAATGACAGGTATCTCCTTGACTGCACAGGTGTAGATACCGAGTATGCTTCCTTTAAAATTGCTCGTTAACCTCTCAGGTATGTTGCCTTGACGAGAGCTTGACTGGTTATGAGCTCGGAAGCCGTGTTGAGAGGTGAGAAAATGCTGTGAAAACAATGAAATATTTAATAATGATAATATTAGAAATCAATAAACATCACGAGAGGCGGGAATGCTATTCAAAATATAGATTGTTTGAGTGAGCCCTATGTTGAGAGGTTAGAAAATGCTGTGAAAACAATGAAATATTTAATAACTGATAATATTAGAAATCAATAAGCATCACGAGAGGTGAGAATGCTATTCAAAATATAGATTGTTTGAGTTAGCCCTATGTTGAGACATGGAGGAGATTTTTTTTTTTTCAGCTTCTAGCACGTGTGGATGTCACTCAGCAGACACCGTCCCATGCTGAGTTCTAGATGAGATTTTTTTCGTCTTCTAACACATGTACAAGGATGCTATTCGAAAATATAGAATGTTTGAGTGAATGTGACAGTTTTTTATGATAGGAGAGAGAATACTTACAAATCTGAATGATGTCGATAACGATGTGGGAGCACATGTTGTAGGGGAGAAATTTGAATTTTTTTCGCCTTGTAGCATGCTTTGCTCTCACTCGCACGAGCCTGGAACAGAGAGAGAAACGTATGGTATATAAACAGAAGTGATGAGAGGAAAATTGTCATTTACATCAGAGCCAGATTTGAGTATACTTCGCGATGAGTTCTCCACCATCTTCATACATCCTACCAGATAGCCCACCAGCACACCAGCGCATCCTCAACTACTGGCAGCGGAAAGCCACCTTCGCTGCTGAGTCGTCCGCTGCTGCACCCGTCCCCTCACCACTCAACGTGGAACCACCATCACCGGGTGGCAAGATCGTGCTGGGGGACAGCCCTCTTCAATGCCTGGGTCCAGCTGCTACCTGGGCACCGCGGCGAGCGATGCTAACCACCCTCTCAAGCAACATCAGGCAGAAGCAGGGGAAGAGGAAGTTGACATTTGAGGAGGAGGCTGAAGTTAGCGGGGATGAGGACGAGTCAATCTACTCTCAAACAAAGGTTAGTTTCAACAAATATTATTAACTTGTATGTGTACAGATTTTTTCCATGATTGATTGTTAAAAAAAAAAAAAATCTGTGCACATACAAGCCTTTGATTATTTTTATTATTTGATACCAAGGAAATATTATTTGAAGTGATTAGAACTTTCATGCATCAATTATTTGTTACAATATTATTTGAACTAATTAGAAATTGAATTATGAGATATTATTGATTAAAGTAATCGAACATGCATAAATTATTTGTTACCAATATTATTAGAACTGATTAGAACGTTCATGCATCAATTATTTGTTACTAATATTATTTGAACTAATTAGAAATTGAATTATGAGATATTATTGATTAAAGTAATTGATCATGCATAAATTATTTGTTACCAATATTATTAGAACTGATTAGAAATTGAATTATGAGATATATTGATTAAAGTAATCGCTCATGCATCAATTATTCGATGGCAAGGAAATATTATTTGAAGTGATTAGACATTGAATTATGAGATATTATTATTGTTTAAAGTAATTGCTCATGCATCAATTATTCGTTACCAATATTATTTGAAGTGATTAGAACGTTCATGCATCAATTATTTGTTACAATATTATTTGAACTAATTAGAAATTGAATTATGAGATATTATTGATTAAAGTAATTGAACATGCATAATTATTTGTTACCAATATTATTTGAACCAATTAGAACGTTCATGCATCAATTATTTGTTACCAATATTATTTGAATTAATTAGAAATTGAATTATGAGATATTATTGATTAAAGTAATTGATCATGCATAAATTATTTGTTACCAATATTATTAGAACTGATTAGAAATTGAATTATGAGATATTATTGATTAAAGTAATCGAACATGCATAAATTATTTGTTACCAATATTATTAGAACTGATTAGAACGTTCATGCATCAATTATTTGTTACTAATATTATTTGAACTAATTAGAAATTGAATTATGAGATATTATTGATTAAAGTAATTGATCATGCATAAATTATTTGTTACCAATATTATTAGAACTGATTAGAAATTGAATTATGATATATTATTGATTAAAGTAATCGCTCATGCATCAATTATTCGATGGCAAGGAAATATTATTTGAAGTGATTAGACATTGAATTATGAGATATTATTATTGTTTAAAGTAATTGCTCATGCATCAATTATTCGTTACCAATATTATTTGAAGTGATTAGAACGTTCATGCATCAATTATTTGTTACAATATTATTTGAACTAATTAGAAATTGAATTATGAGATATTATTGATTAAAGTAATTGAACATGCATAAATTATTTGTTACCAATATTATTTGAACCAATTAGAACGTTCATGCATCAATTATTTGTTACCAATATTATTTGAATTAATTAGAAATTGAATTATGAGATATTATTGATTAAAGTAATTGATCATGCATAAATTATTTGTTACCAATATTATTAGAACTGATTAGAAATTGAATTATGAGATATTATTGATTAAAGTAATCACTCATGCATCAATTATTCGATGGCAAGGAAATATTATTTGAAGTGATTAGAAATTGAATTATGAGATATTATTATTGTTTAAAGTAATCGCTCATGCATCAATTATCCGTTACCAATATTATTTGAACCAATTAGAACGTTCATGCATCAATTATTTGTTACAATATTATTTGAAGTGATTAGAAATTGAATTATGAGATATTATTGTTCAAAGTAATCGATCATGCAACAATTATTTGTTACCAATATTATTTGAACCAATTAGAACGTTCATGCATCAATTTGTTACAATATTATTTGAAGTGATTAGAAATTGAATTATGAGATATTATTGTTTAAAGTACTCGATCATGCATAAATTATTTGATAGCAAGGAAATATTATTTCAATAACTGATATTACTCACTTTATTCAGAGAATGCCAATCCGATGATGTCAAGTTGAGATTATGACAATAATCTGATGTAGAGATCAATAATCTATTGATCAAGTTCTCTAGTATGATGATAATCTGAAACAAATAAGACACTAATCAAATATTTTTCTGTGCTGCTATGGAGCACAACTCATCCATGGTTCCACTAGTAGAGGAGGTGCGGCGAGCGGGGGATGAATTGGACTTTGTGCAACTAATCAACCAGCCTGTAGCCAAACCCTGGATCCCGCTGAGGGAATTAAAGGAGCACACTCCCTTCCCCATTATTGCAGCGAGGGAGCAAACAAATATGCATGGACGACGGGTTATTTTAAAAATTACCAATGCAGGAAGCAAATCTGTGAGTGAGGTATATTTACCGCAACGATTTGCTTCCTGCATTAGCACAGAGAAAATAGAGCAATTTAACGCTAATTGTAAAAATTTTGTAATGATGGTAACACATAAGTCGGGGAATGGGACCGATATAAAATTGTTAAGCATTAACAATTTTTATATCTATACAATTCGTCGACTTATGTGATACGAATTGTATAGATGTATGTGTGTGTAAAAGTAGTATTAGTAGTGAATAAATTGTAATATTGTTTTTATAAAAATTGTTTTCAATTCTTACCTGTTGTTGATAAGTTCACAATGAATAGTAGAAACACAGAAGAAATGGTTCACCTGCTTACACTCTGTTGTGAATGATATTTAAATAAGGTGAGCTCCCCTTTTATAGTTTGTTGTGAGCATGCTCAGTAGTCTTTACTGCTACACAGACACACACACACACACACACACACACACACACACACACACACACACACACACACACACACACACACACACACACACACACACAGCCGTACAGCCAAGCTCTGGCTTCGGTGACTCGCTCCCTCCCACATCTGTTTTGGCACGTGTTCCTGCAGATGTGGGTGGGCACGATGGCGGCGTCATTTCCCCCTTTTCAAATTGCCTTCACCTTTTCAGATTATTTGTTATTTGAAATAATATTCTTATCATTCAAGCAATGTTATAAGCACATAGCAATAGTGTGTGAATTCATTTCCAACTCAATTGAAAATTAAACCAATTCGATTTTCTTTTGATTAAGTTGGTGTAATGATTAATTAATTAATTAACCTCAGTTAATGTTCAACCATTGAGTTGAAAGGTAAGAAAATGGTATGTAGGAGAAAGCAGAGTTCGAGGAAACAAGGTAAAGGAATCTTGAGTTCAGCGGCAAAACATTTTAAGGTTGTGTCAGGTTTGGCAGGTAATGTCACATCAACTATTCTAAATAAGGTAATTGATAATCTGCAAGATGAAATTCATATTCCCAGATACCAGTGGTGTGGCCCTGGCACAAAGGTTAATGAAAGGTTAAAGAGAGGTGATCAAGGTATAAATTCATTAGATAGAGCCTGTAAGGTACATGATATAGCGTATATGCAAAATAGTGATAATAAAACTCGAGCGGTAGCTGACAGAGCTCTAGCAAACGCTGCGTGGGACATTTTCAAAAATCCACAAACACCTCCTGCCGAGAAAGCACTTAGCTATCTTGTTACAAACGTCATGAAAGCTAAAGCGGCATTTGGTGGGTCTTTGAGAAAGAAGAAGAAGAAGAATGAGAGGAGAAGTTATAGTAATGATATTAGATGCAAAGCTATAGCTCAGTTGAAAAAGCATATTGCAGGAAAAGGGTATTTTTTGAAGCCTTTTCCTCAAATAACTAGTGGGGGGATAGTTTTAATTCCACCCCCTCCACCACCCCCATCATCATATGGAGTGAGTTTATTCCCTCAAAAACAAGTTAAGAAACGTAGAACAACAAAGAAGAGTAGGAAGAAGAAGAAGAAGAAGAAGAAGAAGAAGAAGACATGAATATTGAAGGAGAATTGAGTAATTATGATTTGATTGATTGGTCGAAATTATTACAGATTCGGCTAAGAGGTATATATATGTTAGATGCATTACCCAAAAAAATTCTAAAAAACGAGAATGCCATTGTGAATTTAGCAAGGGAAAGCGAGGATGGTACACATTGGGTTGGATATAAAAAAGTCGGCTCCAATGTTTGGTATTTTGATCCAATTGGAAATTTACAACCACCATACGAATTGGACAAATATTGGAAAAAAGAAATTGGAGTAAATATATTTTATAATGTAAAGCACATGCAACCATTAAATAGCAATTTTTGTGGTCATCTTATATTATTGTTTCTTGCAAATCAGTTGTAATTAAGTGTTTGTGCTGAACACACATTACAAGATGGTTGTTATTACATTAAGATCTAACACAAGTAACCTCTACGAACATTTACAAGAAATTATAGAATTTGATAAAAATCGTGAATGGGGAATTGGATTGATTAATTTTTGTAGCTACAATAGTATTGCAAACATTAATAAAGGAACAAATTCCAGCTTCAAATATGGTGATAGATTAATTGAGCTGGATACGGGTGCATATGAAGTTGAGGATATTATAAAATCTTTAAAGAATAAATTGAATATTGATGAGAAGAAGAAGAATAAACTTATTATACGAGCAAACGTAAATACTATGAAGATTGAAATTCATTCTGATAAAGCCATTGATTTAACACATACTGATTTGATTGGTAAGATACTTGGTTTTGATAATGTTGTTTTGCAACCAAATAAATGGCATTATTCTCAGCATTTGGTTAACATAACAATCATTGGTAGTATTGTACTCGAGTGTAATTTAGCATGTGGTAGTTACTCTGACGGAAAACAAAAACATATAATCTACAAATTTTTACCAAAGGTTCCCTGCGGCTATTTAATAAATGAAGTACCATCGCCGATTATTTATGTACCTTTGAATATGCATAGAATTCAAACTATTAATGTAAAGGTAACAGACCAGAATGGATCATTTATTGATTTCTGTGGAGATACAATTACAATTAGGTTGAACATACATGAAAAACAAAAGTAAACGTAATGGGTTATCTTGTTTTCAATCCATGTTCAAATAAGACGTGTACACGCAATGTCATTAGAGAGACGAACGTGAGAGCATCAACACCTAAAAACAAACGTGCTTTGTCGGCTAATTGTGCGAGAATATTAGAAAAGTTAGGTTTTATAGTTGATTGGCGGAATGTTAGGAGGAGGAGCAGCCGCAATTAGTGAAATTCTGGACGTGGAGACAGACCTTCAGTTTTATAATGATATAACCAAATTCCAATTTCACACTCATACAGTTTATTCGGGACAGGAAATAAAAAACTCTGACGAGGCACATATTGGCATAAATTCTTTAGATGTCTATTCTTTACCTTGCAAATCATTTATATTTATTGAGGGAACAGTTAACTGTACAAAACCGGGAACAGACCTGGCTGATCCACCAGTTACAGCAGACTATAAATTAAGCAGTAACATAATCGGGAACCTTTTTGACGAAATACGATATGAATTAGCAGGTCAGCAAATTTCTAAATCAAGATTGATTGGATTAACATCCACAATTAAAGCTATACTAGTGAAGAATACGCTAGATAAGAACACATATCATTTGGCTGGTTTTGACAGAGCAGGATATGAGCTAACAGATAATAAATTCACTTTCTGTGTACCGCTGAAATTAATCCTCCCGTTTTTTGAAGATATTCAAAGAATAATTTTAAATTTGAAACAGGAACTCATCTTATTGAGGTCACCGACAGACCTAAATTGTGTTGAGTCCGCAAGTGGAACAAGTGTTAGTGTGAAAATTACAATACTGCAATGGAGAATGCCCTACATAACTTTAGAAGATCACGTAAGACTGAAATTTTTGAGACTGCTCGATGCTGACACTCTACTGAAATTAGGTTTCCGGCATTGGGAAATTTGTGAATTACCAAATTTGCAAAATTCACTTAACCATTCTTGGGCAGTTCGCACCACATCAAGTTTTGATAGTCCAAAATACGTTATAATTGCATTTCAAACTGATCGTAAGAATAAAATTAAAAAATCAATATCTAATTCCGATAGCTGCAGTATTTACAATGTTAAAGTATATTTGAACAGCGAGTATTATCCATATGAAAATCTGCTAGGTAAAAAGGAGGTATTATACCAGATGTTTTTGGATTTCGCGCCCTCGTATTATAATCATTCAATCAATAGTGAACTCGGAACAGAAATTGACTTTGAAACGTTTTGTGAATCAACACCGCTGATTGTTGTGGACTGTTCACACCAAGCGACTCATTTGAAATCATCGACAGATGTTCGTATTGAAATGGAATTTAATAGTGCAGTACCTGCAAATACTTCTGCCTATTGTGTTTTAATTAGCAATCATGTGATGGAGTACACACCTCTGACGAGCATGGTGAAAGAAGTTCAGTAATTTTATTGATAGAGCGCACCAGCTGCAATATTATATAAGGTGTGCACTCTGACAAATTTGGTTCATTATCAGTTTCACCTTTGAACAGGTAACATCTAAAATGTCCTATTCTTTGTGTTCTGATATTTTGGACAAAGCGCAAACTCAGTCTATTGGTATCCAGTGTGATCTTGATTCCGATAGTTTCTATTATGAACCAAGGTGCAGTACACCGATCCAGAAGACGCTGCAGGTGGAGGAGGAGCAGAAACGGGAGGAGGAGGAGGAGGAGAAAGATGGAGGATTCGACGAGCCTGCCGAAGAGAAAGAAGTGGACAAGCAAGCAAGTACGAAAATTGCTACAGTTGATCTTCACTGGTTTAAACAAGATTGTAATCAAATTATTGTGAAAGAACTTGCCATAATTGATCAGTTTAATAATTATATTGTATTCCATTTCAAATCACCATTTGCAAAGACAGAATTGAGTGCAAAATTGTATAACAATGTAACATGGTTAGAACATCACTATCATAAAATAAAATGGGAGGATGGAGATTTAGAATACACTGACTCATTAATACATGATTACCTTGTAGGTTATGAGAAAATTTTCACAAAAGGAACTGAGAAAGCAAAGTTTTTAAGAAGATTACATAATAACGTTCAATGTATACCAGAGGATTTTGCAAAACCCGATTTCAGCTTTTTCACTAGTTCATGGTGTTATGGTGTGTGTAACATTCATAAAAATAGACCAGATGGACGCTGTGCTTTGTTCTCTGCCCAACATTATAATTCTTTGTTGTTTAAAAATATGTATCAAACAAATAATTTCATGTGTGAAAACAATCGAATGCAAAGTATGAAAATGGCTGCGATGTACACGAATTCGCAGAAAAGAAACTTTGCTCGTTATGGATTCTTCTACAACGGAAAAGAGATTCAGTGTGTTTATTGCATGCATGCATTGAGACTGCATAAAGCACTTACATGTTGTCTGTCTGCAATTAATGAAGAAAGACCACTTAATTACTCTATAATAGTGCCAGCCTACACTTAGTTTTGTTCATTCGCTTATCATGGATCTGAGAAAGTGGTTGACTGCTGACAACGAGTTGGAAGTGAGGTTAAAAAACTGTATTGATTGGTATGATGAGTGTGAAAGTGCAATTAGGAAATCAACTCGTGTAAATTATAGTTTGGCGAAACAATTAAAAGACATTTTTCTAAGCACGGTTAATTTAAATGACATAAGAGACTATCTATGTTATTATCGTCCTCATAATTTGTGTATAGATAAGTTAATTAAAATTGAAGATGAAATTATGAATAGTTGTTGTGGTGGTGAAATGTGTAAATAAACTTTTTCTGTGTTCAAATGATTTTTCATTCCAATATCCCACTCACTTTTTAGTTTAGTACTCGGTCAGAGCTAGACCTGTCAACAGCAACGTGTGTGGTGTGATCTTTTTTATACAGGCGAGACACGACTGTCTTCAAGCAACTGTTGTAGGTACAACACGTGCACATTGTTAATTTATAGAACAGAGACACATGTCAAACATCTGGGAAGCCGTTAACATGCAGTGTTATGGTTTTTCAAAATTCAAAAAATTAACTCGTCTCTTGATGGGAATTTCATTTAACAAATTTGATTCAATTGCGAAGAATATTAAATTTTCAACAGGATGTCAAGATGCTGATTTACCATTAACAAAAACAGAAAATGTGCACTTTCCAATTTTATCTGAGATATTCGAATTGCTTGATATACTAGACAGCGGCCATCTACATTATGATTGTACAAATGATTCACCATTATCTGTTGTTAAAAATTCCGATGAACTTTGAAAATTCTTGTACGATATTGCAGATAAAAAATGTAAAAGACTTAGATCATTGACCTCTCTCTGGATTCACTTTAATCTGTCAGTATAGCATTAGATGAGAGAGAGAGATTGATTGATTGATTGATTGATTGAGTACTTTATTTATGTAGATTACAATATATACTGGCTTATACACTTATATACAATAGCTTACAATACAGCAAACTTATAGATGAATTTACATAATATAGACTAGGAAAATAACTATTGAACTGTATATGATATGAAAAAGCAATTTGTAATATAATAACTATAGATAATAATCATATTGTTATGCGTCTACATAAATTGGTGGAGCTTTGGACATATCAATGTCCATTCTTTGGGAAGAATATTAAAAATATCCTCCCCACTAACTCTCTACCAAATAGAGAGAGAGAGAGGGAATTTCTCAATTCACTTTAATCTGTCAGTATAGCATTAGATGTAGAGAGAAGGATTCACTTTAATCTGTCAGTATAGATGTAGAGAGAAGGATTCACTTTAATCTGTCAGTATAGCATTAGGGAATTTTTCCTCCTCAAAGGGAAATTATTTTTTCCCTCACTTTCTTCATCCCCCTCATCTATACTGGGCAAGGGGAAGGGAAAATCCATTTGAGAGAGAGAGAGATATATCTTTCTCTCTTTTCATCCCCCTCATCTCCACTGGGCAGGGGGAAGGGGAAATCTATTTTTAGAAAGAGAGAGAGAGAGAAAGATATATCTCTCTCTTTTCATCCCCCTCATCTCCACTGGGCAAGGGGAAGGGGAAATCTATTTTTAGAAAGAGAGAGAGAGAAAGAGATATATCTCTCTCTTTTCATCCCCCTCATCACCACTGGGCAAGGGGAAGGGGAAATCTATTTTTAGAAAGAGAGAGATAGAGAAAGAGATATATCTCTCTCTTTTCATCCCCCTCATCTCCACTGGACAAGGGGAAGGGGAAATCTATTTTTAGAACACCCCCCCACCCTGTGGGCGGGGGGAAGGGGAGGCGGGATGGACGATGGGGGAGAGGGGGGAGGGGGTTTTCGAGCAAAAAAGTCAGTCTAAAGTATCTAAACACACCTACTTAAGTGTTGTTTTTCCAGGGGTTTCAGGAACAACTGAATTTGAAAGTGTAAACTTGAGGTATTGGCGGTGATAAATCAGAGGGATTCTTTTCTCCAGTTTTTCATTTAGTTTTCTATGCATATTAAAAAAGAAATTTTCTTCATTTCTCGGAAAATTCATACTTGAGAGAGTAAGTTAACCACGTCATTCCTATTTCCAATTTTAAAGACCTGCACTGAATACAATAATTTTCATAATATCCTAACAAAGTCTCTACAGAGATATATTTATTCATACCAATAGAAACACGATTTTTTTCATCCGGCATCACATAATTCGAATCAAACGGTTCCTGAAAAGCTCTTTTGACTTTTCGACGGAAAGGAGCATGCCCATATGAAAAATGTAGACGAGCGAAGCGTGCCTGCCGACTATTCTCAAAAAGTTTCCATCGATAAAACCTATAATATTGTACTTTGAAATTTTTCAATTCACTTCAGTTTTTTATATTATTGCTGCTGGATCCTCCTTGATCCGCCACTGCATGTAATTCCATGACCCCCAGGACCCCGGCAGTGTCAATGGGACTCGCTTCGCTCGCCTGCAGATCACATTGAAACGGATCTCTCTTGTACATCATATCAGTCAAAAGGGTATTTTGAACTTGCTTCACTCGCTTGTTGTTTTGAAATGTGGCTCTTGGATAAGAACATAAAAATATGAACCAATACCTAAGCTGAACCTCATTATGAAGTTTGAACTATTGGTTCTTGAAAAATGTGATATAACTCTTAAAAAAGCTATAAATTTGAGGAAATCCATAGAGTAAGTGCATGAAATATAGATGTCAGTTTACTTGCGAAAACTCCGGCACTCAGAGCGAGCGAGGAGTTTGGTTGTCGGGTTCGGTGACAACAACCAAGCTCCTTGCACGCTAGCAAGGAGACTAGTCAACTAGTCTCCCCGACAGTAAATCCCCTACTGGTTCAGAGAGGACTAGTTGTCGGGACCGTAGATGACAACTAAGCTCCTCGTACGCTAACGACAACTAGTCTCCCCGTCAGTAAAGCTCCTCTCTCAGGAGCTTAGTTGACGCCGTCAGTAAATCCCCTCGAAGGTGGTTTTAAAAGGAGTTTTACTGTCGGGGAGACTAGTTGACGCGTTCCCATATAGAATAATACTGTAACACAAGTTGGAATGAAATGAAGCATTATGCACATTTGAAACATAGTTGAATGGAATATGATATTTAAGAGTCTTCAACAAATATATGGACTTAAATAGTCTAATGCACATAAACATAAATCATATGATCACTCCACGTCAGATGGTAATCCATTTGTAACCTAACAATTTTTTTACAAAATTGTTTGACAACTCATGCCTATTGAATTAAAATATTGCATTTTGCGTCTTGGACTCATATATGTGAAAACCATTTTCCTTGAACCATAAAGTAGCCTTGTCTATTGTTTCAATAGTAACTCTTTTGAGATTTTGAAAATATCTATCAAGAGTTAGAAAAAAAGTATCTTCAGCAAACATGGTTTTAGAAGATGTTGAACACCTGAGAAGATCATTTATCATTACAAGGAACAACAGTGGTCCGAGAACATATCCCTGTGGTATCCAAATAAGAAATGGCAAATAGTTTTCCATTGAATAATATTCAGAGGAGTTGGCTGAGTGAATTGGTTGGTCACCTTTCCAACGGGAGTAGCCTTCTATTTTGTTTTACTTCATTTCCAGTTAATGCACATCAAAATTGCATCTCACCTACAAAAATGAAGATATACATAAATTGATAAATAGGAAAAATGCTTGTAACTGAGTTCACTTTCCATTGATTTTTTTCTGTTTCATTGTTTTAAAAATTGAATTCATCCATCTTTTATAAGTGATGTAGGTCTACAATTGCTTCTTTTAAAACAATAATATAAAATACACATTTATTAATCATCCTACAAACATTTTGCAGCCTCCAATTTGTGATTTGAGTCCCCTCCTAAGGGGTTCTCTATCATTCATTCAAGTTATATCGTGAAGCTTAAAACTTATCTTTCATTGATTGTTTTACTTATTAATTTATTCATTTTTGTGACTACCTTGATATTAGTTTGAATTGAAATGTTGAATAAAACTTCTCGTTACTCCCACAAAATGAGAATTCACATTACATATTCAACATCGAAATTCGCTTGAGAATAGTTGTAATATTATATTTTCCCTATTGTTTTCTAATTTTGATTGTCAAGTAAAGCTTCTAAATAAGATTTTCAATAACTGATTTAATGATTGTATTGCAGAGTGGAGGACAAAGTGGATTCGTTCACAGTTTCCTAGCGGAAGTATTAGCCATCGTGAGAGCTCATGTGACAGCTTTGGGAGGAAACGCGATGGTTGCTTACACCATGTCTGACTGTACTCTCCTCAACTACCCAGCCAAAAATCATGTAACTACAAAAGCCATCTAATTTTATGCTATCGTGTATTATGTCATTACTAGCTGACTTGAGATATTCAGTCATGAAATGCACTTTAGTTGATTCTCTGTGTGTATTTTATTACGTTTTATTTTTAGAAGAATGTTGAGTGAAAATGTCTTAGGCTCGTATGACAATAGGACACCAGTGAGGCACTAGGAATGAGGAAGAACGTTGCCTCGCTCACACAATCTTTGTATCTGAGCGAGTCGCTAGGCATTATTCCTCATGGCGTTTATTAGGCTAGGGTCGCTAGTCGAGACACCAAATTTCTGGACACTAGCACGAACACCGCTGAAGCACCAATATTGGGGAAGTGAGGCTGTGTTCTTCCTGGTGTCTCACTAATGTTCTAGTGTAATACGAGCCTTGTTCATGAGGTTGAGCACTATGTCGAAAGTAAGAACCGTTAACACTAGTTTTCAAATAAGACAGTTTAAACATTTATGTTTTAATTGATTAACTGCTGCTTACCTCAATCAAACAATATCATTGAAGGGTTGAAGAATCATCAATTCCTGTATAAGCTGCTTTGCTGTTAAGAGTGTCTTGAGCTCACTTGAATATGCTAAAAAATGTAATTTATGAAATAGGCTGAAGTGGCGCAGTAAAAAAGTGCCTGTCTGCTATGCTAAAGGTTTGTTGTTCAAAACTTGATTGTGGAGTATTTTCACGTGAATTATATTGAACATCACTTACATATTTATGACAAAGTAATACATTTCTTTCTCTTATTGATTTATTTCATGAATGCTTTTTTCAAATTCATGTTTTTTTTTTATTAATTCATTACATAGAGAAGTGTCATTGTCATGATAAATGTCAACATGTCAGAATTACTATTCAGCTAAATTTAATACAAAAAGTATTTTCATTTGAAATACTGTATTTGTGAAACTATAAAATCATTTAAAAATCTTGAGGTGTTGATAGAATTTGCATGGTTTTAAAAGTGATTCTACAAAACAAGCAGCGCTTTCACCAGTGGCGGATCCAGATGGGGATTGATGCTTAAATAAATCTTGATGAATTTTTTAAGCTTTCAAGTGATTTTTCGGCTTTCTAATAACATTAGCTATAAAATTCAAAATTGTTATCACTTGTCAATTATTTTCAAGGAGAAGATAATGTGAAGTGCGTGACACACTCATAACCTTTTGGACTTCATTACCATCAAAATCTGAAAGATTAATAGTACAAGCTAAGCTTAATTTTCCTCTTTCAGATTATAATAGATCATTTTAATAATTGTATTGATAAATAATAATGATTGATTGAAATTATTGAATTCGTACAAGTTTTGTCCAGTAGGGTTTTGTGATACCTCTGATAGTTTTCGAGTTATCCGCTCTTTGAAGTGTGAAATTGAAAAAAAATCGTTCAATTATTTTTGTTTTATATTAGTCATTCAATTATTTGCTATATTCGGGCTTTGAACTCACCAACAATGCATCGAGAAAATAAATGCTAACCATACTTTTTGCCGACAATCATAGTAGGGTTTTAGAGCATTTATTTTTCGATGCAATGTTTGAGAGTTTTAGGCTCTAAGAGAGCAAAATGTTGGATGAAAACCTTTTTTTAATTTCACACCTCTCGAAAACTATTGGATATATCAAAAACTCGACTGGTCAAAACTTGTAGAGAATTTTTTATCAGGCTTCATTTCAGTATTAGTCATTTCGGTTGAACGCATTCTTTCCAAGATATAAGCGTGTAGGCAAAAAATGATATTTTCAACTACCCTCATCCCTTTATCACCTAGAATAGCTTTGGCAAACTAGATGGAATAGGTTTGCTGTAAATTAGATTCTTAGCTTTCTTTCATATATAATAGTCGAATGTGACAATGATATGTATAAACCAGGGATAAACTGTCTGCTCTGGGTATCAACCACCCGTTAGCACAGCAACCACCGAAATATCTTATTCTACCCTATGCCGGATCAAATCGTAGTTACACTCATCAATGGCCGAAGATGGGCTTGCAAATAGTGGGGATTCCCGAAACTAAAGAAGAGAATTTGCCGCTCATCATGGAATTGGTAGCTAAAACGATAAATGTGAGCTTCAAGAAGGAGGACTTATCCATCGTTCATAGAGTTCCCAATGCTAAAGGGTCTACTTCAATTGTCGCAAAATTTACTTCAAGATCTAAGAAGATTGAGAGGATCACAGCTTCGCGAAAGAAGAGAGTCATTAAATGCAGCGATATATGCAGTAAACTACCTACCGCAACCCGCAACGGTGTACGTCAATCAACATTTATCTCCATTCTTCAAACGTTTACTGGGTAGAGCTAAGGACTTGAGAATGAAGAAGAAACTCGCGTTTGTCTGGGTTCGTGATTGCAAGATCTTCGTAAAACAAACTGAAAATTCGCGAATAAGGAAAATTATGTGTGATGATTCGGACGAATATAATAAGTGAATAATAATTATTATGAGAAACCGTAATTTCTGAATTAATATTCATCGATGCGCAGTGAACTGGTTATTTGATTTTGTTTTGTTCTATATATTTGCAATTTTTCTGTCTCTAACATTTTTCAATTTGTTATTTTTGTTTTTGTTTTGTTTTTTAAGCATATATATATTAATGATTCATGAGTATAATTTTGATGAGGTGATTGATTTGGAATGTTTTAATGCAATTGAAAGTGATGATATCTTCGGTTTTGATTCAGTGGTTTATGTGGATGGGCATGAGATGGGTAATACAAATTTCCTAAATATTTTACACATGAATATCCGCAGTATTAGTAAACATTTCGATGAATTCATTTACACTGTACAAAACTGCAAGATTAAGTACGATTTAATAGTATTAACCGAGACGTGGATGACTGAAAACAGATCTTTTGATTACGGAATAGACGGTTACTCGGTTATTGATAATCCAGGCCAGCTGAACAAAAGTAACGGTCTGTGTTTATTTGTGAGGGATGGCATAAAATTTGACTGTGTCAATTGTGAGAACTCGGAGGCTGATATCGTCTCGATTAGATTACAAGCATTCGACTGCTTCGTATCGTTGATTGCCGTGTACAGATCACCCTCTGCTAATATTGGAGTTTTCTTTAACGAGTAAGATGTTATCCTGAGAAATATTGATAAGAATGAGAATGCGGTTTTAATAGGAGATATAAACATTGATATCTTACGTAACAGTAGTTACGAATATAGCGGTCTAATGCAAATGTATGGCCTGAGATCTCTTATTAATATACCTGCTAGAGTAACACACAATACAGGTACATGCATAGACCACATTTTTTATAAAAATTATAATTTTAAATATGAAAACATAATAAGCTCTGTTCAAAGGACCTGTATTATTGACCACTTCTGTACTACACTACACATAGGAAATTCAAAACCAGTCTATATTGATGTAAAGGAGAATATTATTAAACGAATAAACTATAAGAACCTTACGGACAAGTTGAGACAGGAAAGTTGGAAGAATGAAACTACTTTTAATGAGGCTAATCTTGATTTGGATGACAAACTAAATGCTTTCTTTAAGAGACTGATGGACCACAGATTCATTCTGCTACCGAACAAATTAAAATGACAAATAAAAATAGACCATTAAAAAAATGGATAACTTCAGGGCTAATAAAATCCATAAGAGAGAGGGACAAACTACATAAAAACTGAAAATCCAACCATTTAATGCTACATTGAAAGTTAGATACAAAAACTATAGAAATCTACTTAACACACTAATTAAGAAAGCTAAACTAGACTACTTTAAAAATAAAATCTCAACTTGTAAAGGGAACAACAAAAAGACGTGGCTCTGTATAGAGGAAATTTTAGATATAAAACGAAATAGAAAAGCTTCTGACATCGACCCTATAATATTAAATAATTATTTCTCGCAAGTAGGTAGAAGTTATGCAGAAAATCTGAATAATAGTTTGAGCTCAAGTCACCCAGTACCAACTTTAGTTCCACTTACTCAACATTTTCGAGATTCGTTTTTCATTTTCCCTACAAATTCCGATGAAGTTGCTGCCATGATAAATACATTAAAAACTAATTCATCTCCTGGTATTGATAATATAAGCAATGTTTGTTTGAAAAATATATCAGAATACATATCTCAGCCTCTATCAATTTTGTTTAACAAATGTTTCGAAACAGGTCATTTTCCTTCACACTTTAAGATTGCAAATATAATTCCACTATTTAAATCAGGAGAGAGACAAGCTCCTGAAAATTACCGCCCTATTAGTCTAATAAGTAACCTGTCTAAGATTTTTGAAAAATTGATGAAGATACGTATAATGAAATATCTTCAAAGGCATAATTTAATAGCAGAAAATCAATTTGGTTTTCAAGGGAAAATGCACTGAGGATGCAATATCAGAGCTGGTGAGGATTGTGACAAATAATTTTCAGATGAACAAAAGGACCTTGGCTGTCTATTTGGACTTAGCCAAGGCCTTTGATACTATTCCTCACATATTTCTCTTGAGAAAGTTGGAGGGTATAGGTTTTCGTGGCACAGTTTTGAAATTTTTTGAGAATTATTTGATAGACAGATCACAAATTCTAACTATAGATGGAAAAACAAGTAAACTAACTTTAACTGAGTTCGGCTTTCCACAGGGAACGGTTCTGTCACCAATTCTATTTCTCCTCTATATTAATGACCTATTAGGAGCAGGCACGGCCCTAGGGACTTTGCCGCCCAGGGCGAGGTCGGCAACCGCCGCCCCCCACAAGTATTCCGTCTAATTTTTAATCCCGGGCTCCACCCCTTCCTTGAGCGATCGCCTTACTATTGTGTCTCCGCTGTGATGCGATCGCTCCATTCACACAATAGAGTCTCAGTAAACTCTAAATAATTATGTTTAACAATATTTATTGACATTTAAACAAATATTTGACCAAAAATATAAATATTGGGGAACAGTAAAGTCCAGTCAATATAGACATAAAAAAGGGGGTATGCTTGCAATTTATATTGTAGTTCTGATTTTTTAATATTTTATCGGATACATGAGAGAAGTTCAGAACCAAATACTTCATGCAAAATTCCCTTGAGCTATATACAGAGTGGCCCAAAAAACTCGTATTTTCGGTTTATTTTCCAGTTTTCAGCTATTTCCGGCAAAATCAGTGATCGGACAGAATAATTTGCTCCTGCTTTTTTAAGATTATAAAATTCTGAATGGAATGAGAACATTCGGAACTCTCTATCTCCAATGAGTACTGAGCTATGATTTTTCAAAAATGAGTGATATTTCAAGGAAAAAATCAATTTTGATCATATTTCGTATTTGATCAACAATATATCCCGATTGTTACAATCTAGATTCAAAATTTAAAATCCCTCTGGCCGTAATTTTGTGCTCTACAATCTGAGACTAGGTAGAGCGCTCTATCTCATATAGATTTCCAGGTACACCTGACAACAAAGCTCCTTGTATTGTGAAAAACACCTCATTTTTAGCTTCAACCATCATCACCATCTATATTGTCCTCACAGTGGAATTTACGGAACATAAGTTCATGAGATTATGTTCAAAGAGAATCACCCGTTAGATGCCCTTCATTTCAGTATTTCCTAGTGGAGAGGCGCGCTTAAGGATACGATCAAGGATCGCTTAAGGATCATGCTATGAAAATGAAAAAGTTTTCTTAAGAAAACATTTTTCCCAATCATTACTTTCCGAGACATGAGCGCTCAAAGTTCAAATTTTTGGGACAGAAAATTTCAAATTCGGTACGAGATAAATCCATGAAATTCAAAGGATAAATTCTCCGTGGTATAGAACAAAACATTTTCTGAGAATATCAATTTTCGAGAAAGTTATTCAATTTACTAAAAATGACCAAAAATAACGTTTAGTTGAGTTTTTTTGTAAGTTGAATAACTTTCTCAAAAATTGATATTTTCAGAAAATGTTTTAAAATTTTCTTGTTTTATTCAATCAACAATACCATGAAGAATTTATCCTTTGAATTTCATGGATTTATCTCGTACCAAATTTGAAATGTTCTGTCCCAAAAATTTAAACTTTATGCGTTCATATATCAAAAAGGATCGGAAAAAATTTTTTCCTAAAGGTGCGTACAGATATACGCGCCTCCAACACACTCCCCGCACGCTCCGCACTCGCTCCGCAATCGCTCCACGCACGCTCCGCACTCGCTCTGCAATCGCTCCGATCATGAACGTTACAGGAGATGTTAGATCTTCTCTTGTTCCACTCTTGCTCCCCGGTCGATCATCAATCGATCTGCTCGAGTGACTGACGTTCGATTGCGGAGCAGAGCGAAAGTCTGTACGCACCTTTAGAAAACTTCTTCATTGTGATATATACAAATCAAAAAACTTTGAAAAATATCACCAGTAAAAGAAAGTTTATCTATAGTCTTTGCACAGCCTTAAGGCGAGGGCCACACGAGCGCACAAAGTACGTCGCCAAAGTCAGTTGGCTTTACACAATGGAACCAGACGAAGCAATAACTTTTGCATTTCTGCGCAGTTCAAAAATCACCGTCCGTTACGACTTCCGTTACTTGGTACGCACGTACCTCGTGTGTTGTCACCAATTCACTTCTATGTATTTCTACAACGGACGTCAAAAAGTAAGTTCCAACGGACGCACTTTATGCGCTCGTGTGGCCCTAGCCTAAGACGTAGACTGCAACATAGTAGGCCTATTAGGCCTATACTTAACTTGCTAAGTAATTAAAACTACAATTTCTACAAGTTTGTTTAACACACCTGTTTAATTAAGTAGAACTCGTCTGACCTTTGCATGGGAAAATTCCTTCACCAATTCTTCAAAATCTGGGGACTGAACTATTTTATGTTCGCTAGACCACTCAGACGTTCCTGGGACATTGTTGATCTTAGAAGAGTCTTTATTAGCTCGAGGTTGGAAAAGCTTCTTATATAATTTTACCATTCACATTTGATATTATAAATTTATTTATTTGTATTTTGAAATTTTCCGTTCCTTAAAATTTGCCGCCCCCAAAACCTGCCGCCCTGGGCGGCCGCCCGGTCCGCCCACCCCTGGGGCCGGGCCTGATTAGGAGTGGCCGTAGTCGAGTGGATCAGATGCTGGCTTTATGATTCAGAGGCCCGGGTTCAAATCCCGGCCCGGGCAAGATATTTATCTCGGGCCACTCCCGTGTTTCGGATGGACACGTTAAGCCGTCGGTCCCGGCTGCCTAAAAAGCAGTCGTTAGGTCATGTCAGAGGCCCTGAAATTGATCAGCTGCAACCTGAAAACTCTGACACCAGACCTGAGCCAGCCAGGTCACTCGATATTATTATTATTATTAATGACCTATTGAGACTTGATATAGCTGGTTGTCACTCGATCTCTTTTGCTGATGACACGGCATTGGTCTTTACTGGTTCAAGTTGGGATGAAGCTAAGCGCTTGGCAGAGTCTGGTCTCACACGTGTTAAATCATGGCTTGACCAACACAATTCTTACACTGAATGCCAATAAGAGTTTATATATGATATTCTCACCAGCAGTGAGCTCTCTCCCCAGAGATATTCTGAATACTGGTATCAGAATACACTCTTCAATATGCCCAGTCCATATTGCAATATGGTATTAGGGTATGGGGTGGAGCATTGGACATCCATTTTAATAAAATCTCCGTAATTCAAAGATATATTTTAAAAGCTGCACTTGGAAGACCAAGACGATATCCCAGCCATAGCCTTCTTGCAGAGTTTCCAGCTTTAACAGTGAGACAACTTTACGTGAAAAACTTAATTCTAGCCGTTCATAAGTATAAAAATCTCTGTGAAACTAACGTTCCGTCGTATAATTTCCGTTCATCATCTCATTACCGCATTCCTAGAACAAATTTAACATTATGCCGCAGACAGGTCATATACATGAGTAATAGATTGATGAATATTTTGCCAGACCAATTAATTTCAGATAGATTTAATAAATCTGCCATTAAAAATATAGAGAGATGGATCAGAAGTAACAATGTTTTTCGCCTCATGTACAGTTAGAATCTACTTTATTAAAAAAAAACTTTTTTCTTTGATATTATTTTCACTAAGTTAAATTTTTTTCAGATATTATATTACTATAATTATTATTATTATTTAACTTATTTATTATTACTACCATTCAAATAAAATGTTTAATCATCTTTTATGTTTATGTTAAATTTAATGAAATCTTTTGGTACCGGTACTCGTTGCTAGCACACAAACTTTTGCTGGTTTTGCTGGCAGCGCCAATTAAATTTTAAGTTAAAATTTTATTTTTATTCTGTATAAGTATGAAGTATTTGTTTTATTCATTATTGTTATCTTTATAATTGGCAAATAAATAATTTCGATTTATTGATTTTGATTTTAGTTTAGTTTTATATTAACATAAAATAACATAATTTATTGCTTCATACAGTATATAATGAATAATGAACAATTTTATTGCAAAAAAAAACAAAATACAAAAAACTTTACAAAAAATTAATAAGTATATGCTACTGCACTTAACTAAAATACATACATAAAAATTTGAGGAAATGTCAATTTATTTCATTTTCAATTATATATTTTTTTTAATGGCATTGCTAGCATAGACAGTCTGTTCGCTAGCAATGAGTTGAGATTAAAATAATAATAATAATAATAATAATAATAATAAAGTAATATATTCAAAAAAATAAATAATTATGTTCTCACATTTTGCAACATTTAATATGGAGCTTTCATCTTTATTTTCTAAATCCCTAGACCACAGATGAGAAAGTAAAAAATTTCATCTTCATTATATTAGTTTTCTATAAACAATTTCATTTAAATTGCTAAAAAAATTTGTGTACATTACTTAAACACAAAATTAAAACGATGTTTTGAAAAAAAATGTTAGATCTAACCCAGTCATCGATTAGATTAATACATTTTTTATTTATTTTATTTGTTAACATATTTCTAGGAATTTTATCTATGAGAATATTGCAGTTGTGATCATATTGCCTTCTACTTACTGAGAGTCTGGAAAATCATATTATAAATTGATTTGTTGACCGAGCGAAGTGAGGTCTAAGATTCAAGTCCACGGTTTGGCATTTCTCTTAATGATTAAATGTTTATATGTTGCGCATTTACAGCGAAACGCGGTAATAGATTTTCATGAAATTTGACAGGTATGTTCCTTTTTTAAATTGCGCGTCGACGTATATACAAGGTTTCCGGAAATTTTGTATTTCAAGGATAATATAAAAGGAAAAAGGAGCCTCCTTCATACGCCAATATTAGAGTGAAAATCAGACTATAGAATTATTCATCATAAATCAGCTGTCGAGTAGATTAAAAAACGCATGCCATGACGCATGCAATTCAATATCTCAATGTTACTTGGTAAAAATTAAGCAGCTCTGTAGACTATAAATTGCATGCCTCATTGAATGCTATTTTTATGCACTATTAAATAGGATGCAAAGGACTTATAACAGCTTGTCTGGGCGCCTAGATGTCTTCTGGTTTTCTCGCGCTAAATTCCGGAAAGCGTTATATGATAATTAAATCTTATGTAAGCTTGATCTGATCAAATAAATAGTTGGTGTATCAGTGTGGATGTGCATATGGTTTGGGACGTCGTTCACTTATAAATGTTATTTATTCTAGTGATAAAATTTTTGTTCATTATTTGTTATTATATTCTTTAATTTTTTCATAAGTTTTGGTATTTTGAATTCTCAATTTGTTTTATTTTTACTTTTTTCATAAGTCTTGAAATCTTTGTAATTTTCATTTTTGAATTAGGTGGTATTTTTGTTGTTTGGATTATTTATTATTGCATAAGTTCGTATTATTTTTATCATTATTTTCTTTTCTCATTTGTATTTCTACAATTTTTACTGTTAATGAGACATATTTGGGGAAACCCGTTGTCTCCCTTGTGAATAAATAAATGAACTATTGATTGCGTGCAATAACGCATGCAATTAATAACTAAAATAACATAGCATTGTCTCTCGAACGTTCTGTGCTTTGAACTCGGGCTGTCCTGTTGACAGTATGTCTTGAAGGAGATTAGCTTTTGATGTTAAATTTTTGATACACCAATCCCAACAGCCATTAGCCGTTTTCACACCGATATCTCGCCGACACGACATACAGACAGGATTTACTTTGATGAACAGTATAAGAGGAGGCTGCTGTTTATAACTGCGCGAGGTCTACTGTTCACAGAACTACTAGTAATTAGTGGTCGAGTATTTATAAAAAATGTATAAAAGTATTTTCTTTTATAAAAAGAAAATAGATTCCGCAGCTGGCGATCCAAGAAAATTCTGGAAAATCGTCAATGGGATTTCAGGGCGTCCAGTTGGCAAGGATGTATTCCCAGTGGGGGGTTTTGGGCACAAAACTGGTGATTCGGCTGCCACAGCGCTCGAAACTTTAAGCGACTCTTTTAACGAATATTTCTCCTCTGTGGGAAAACAACTGACGGAGGCTCTGAACCTAGTAGGACCTGCCGAGGTGGATGATTGGATGATGCTGATCATGCTACTCAGTCTGTATTCAAGCTACAGCTGATCAGTCCAGAAGAACTTTATGGTGTTATAAACAGTATTAGGGGTAACTCATCACCCGGGTTAGATAATATACCTACTAAAATTATTAAAAATAACTTTAATGAACTAGAACAACCCTTAATGCACATCATAAACCTGAGTATCAATACAGGAAAATTTCCAACATCATTAAAAACAGCAAAAATTATCCCTATCTACAAAGCAGGACCAAAGTCAACAATAAGCAATTATAGGCCAATCTCTCTTCTTACAGTTGTTAGTAAAATAATAGAAAAATGTGTTTCAGCTCACAAGATACCTTGTTAGGGAAAATATTATTGCAGACGAACAATATGGATTCATTACCAAGAAAAGCACCTCAGATGCTTTGTTTGACCTAACCAAAGAAATAGCTACAAAATTAGGAAATAAGAAGAAGGTTTTGATTAAATTTTTAGACATAGCGAAAGCTTTTGATGCGATTGATAGGACAAAGCTTTACAAAAAAAACTAGAAACAATAGGAGTGAGAAATAGAGAATTGGAGTAGTTCACTAGTTATCTAGGGAATCGCTCACAAATTGTATATAATTAATTAAATTAAATTTATATAATATTGTCGGATATGAAAGCTTTGCTGCTGCTGGTTCTGTGACGAGGGCGGGCGGTGTTGTGATCTTTGTTCATTCTTCTATTACTGCCACTAAAAAGGATTGTTGCATTGCTGACTGTGACTCACTGTTACTTTTTTGTAAATACAAGAATTATTTATTTAATGTGTTAGGTTTGTACAGATTTCACCTAGGTGATCGGCATACATTTATTGCCAGTTTTGATAGATTCTTGGCTACCACCAGGAGCTCAGATTTATATTGTCTAGGGGATGTTAACCTAAATGTTAGTGTTTCGGATGTTTATAGTGATTCGTATCTAAATTGTCTCAATGGAAATGGTATGCAGCAGTTAATAGATATAGGGACGAGGGTAGTGGGGTCATCTTCAACCTGTATTGACCACTTATCATATCGTTCAAATCTTTTTGTCATTGACAAAGTTGCTGTCATTGAAACCCTAATCACGGATCACCGGGCGGTGGCTTGTATTTTGCCTATAGTTATTGAAAAGAGAAGGATTCAGCAGTCTGAATTTAAAAAATTGGACCACAAGCGTTTGAGTACCTTATTAAAATATGAAAATTGGGAACCTGTCTTTGAAGAACCCGAAACTAACAAAGCATTTGATATTTTTTATCAAATCTTAAATAACTGTATTGTAGAATCACAAAAAAATATTAAATACAAACAGAACATAAAAATGTTAAAGCCCTGGATGACTCCTGGTTTGTCCAATGCCATTTATGTAAGAGACAAATTGCATAAGATGCATAAAAATGATCCAAACAATTTGATCCTCAAAAGAAAATTCGTAAATATGAAAGATAAAATAAAAGTATGGGTGAAAGAGGCCAAACTTCTATTTTACTCTTCACAGTTACTCATTCAAAAACATAACCCCCGAGAAAAATGGAAAACAATAAAAACACTTTTGCCAGTAAAAGACAATAATAAAGATACGGATATTGTGTTGCAGGAGAATGGTATTTTAATTGATGACAACCGCCTAGTTTCTGACGTAATGAATAAATACTTTATTGAAATGCCTAAGAATCTTTCTGATTCTTTTCCTGCTTTACCCACCCATATTCAGGCACAATCTTCAGAGTCCTTCAGAATTAAAACTAGCCATAAATCTATTTTTTTCAGCCCTGTTACACTTGTTGAACTCAAAACATTTGTTGACTCTCTTTCTACTCGTAAAAGTTCGGGTGACGATGTTGTGACTGCTAGAATCCTTAAAGATAACTTCTCTTCTATTTCTTCAGTTCTTTTATATTTGTTTAACTTGTCGTTGGTATCTGGTTGTTTTCCTGAAATACTGAAGTCGGCTACTGTTGTTCCCATCTTCAAAAAAGGAAATAAACTCAGTAAAGAAAACTACAGACCCATCTCATTATTACCAGTCATGTCAAAACTATTTGAAAAAATTATAAAAACTAGATTACTTTCATTCCTCAATAGCTGCAACTTTTTTTCGGCCTGACAGTTCGGTTTCAGGGAAAATCTTTGTACAGAAATTGCCTTACAGCATCTTTTGGAATATGTCTATTCAGGATTAAACAGTGGCTGTAGTGGCAAAACAGCGGGAATCTTCCTGGATATTAGTAAAGCATTCGATACAGTTAATCATAGTCTGCTGTTCCGCAAGCTGGAGAGTGCTGGTGTAAGGGGAATTCCACTAGATTGGTTTAAGTCCTTCCTACAGGGTAGGAAACAGTATGTAAGGATCAGAAACGTTGCAAGTGAAGTATTACCCATAACTTGTGGTGTGCCGCAAGGTTCGGTTCTTGGCCCTATTCTCTTCTTAATTTTTGTAAATGATTTGTATAATGGTGAATTGAATGGACGGATAACTGCTTTTGCGGACGACACTGCTCTTTCATATAAAAGTAATAACCTTCAAGATTTACATCAGAAAATGCAGTCTGACTTGAACAAAATATCTCTATGGTTTACATGTAACAAACTTAAAATTAATGTAGCCAAAACTAATTATATGATGTTCAGTCTCTCTGGAAGTGCTGACTTGCCTGCTCCACTGCGCTTTCACTCTCCGGTTTGTTCCTATTCTAGCTGTGACTGTCCCAGTATCAGTCCAGCAAAGACTATCAAATATTTGGGTCTTTCACTGGATGAAAATCTGAATTGGAGGCAACAAATTGAAACTCTAAAGAAGTCTTTAAGGTTCTATTTGATGATTTTCCATCGCATCAAATATTTGTGCGATTTTAATGTAATGAAGGAACTTTATTTTTCATTTGTACATTCCAAAATTGAATATGGAATCACATGTTGGGGAAGCTCCTATTACGCTAACCAGGATCCAATTATTAAACTTCAAAAAGCTTTTATAAGATTGATAACGGGCAGTAGGTTTGATGATCATACATTTCCACTGTTCTGTCATCTTAGAATTTTGCCTGTTAGGTTCCTATATGTATTCAAGGTTTTGTCATTGTTCTTCAATATAAGTGGAAATAGAGGTGTGACAATTGATTACTGTCAGCCTGTTACCGCACTTCGACAGACCAGGCGGACTGCGGCTTCCCAAGTCAGATGTCCTAAACCCAATTGCACTCTTTTTCGTAAAACGTTCATTTTCCTGGCACCTAGATTTTATAATGCTTTGCCGCATGAGGTCAAGAATGCCATTGCTGCATGTAATTGTGGAAATAAGATTAAGAGATTAATTAAAATTTGGCTTTTGTCACTCACTCCCGAAGCTCTAGAGTTTTTGTTCATAATTATTGTTTAATCCGTCTATTTTTCTTTCCATTCTGTTATCTTGCTTTTCTTTTTATTTTTTCTCCTCTTTATTTTTTTGTATTTTCCCTGCTCTTCTTACCGTTTTTTTTTGCAACATAAATCAATAAATTAATCTTTTCACACAATTTGAATCTCTATTTTTAATGATTTTCTTTTGCTTTCTCTAATTAGCATCATCTCTTTAATAATTAAATACTAATATCCTATTTTGATTACAGCCCATAAATGTTTTTTTTATCTCTCTTTTTTCTTTTTTTTCAGTCCATTCTATTGCTTTAGTAAAATAGTGTGTTAGACTCCCTCCAGCGGTCCGTAAGTTGCATCTTACGTGCTGGATTGTATTTTTCTCAATAAGTAATATTAAATTTGGTTTGATTCGTTACTATGCAGTTATGTATATTATAAACTTGTTTATTTGTTTTTTATATGCATGTATTTTACATTTTCTTGTATTGAGCTTATTGAGAATAAATAAATTATTAAATAAATTATTAATTATTATTATTAAATTATTATTGTCTCAATCAATGGATCTCTTAGCAAACTATTACCAATAGCGTACGGAGTAGTCCAGGACAGTACATTGGGCCCTCTATTGTTCTTGATTTATATTAATAATATAAGCAAATTGAAAATTAAAGGGAAACTGTTCTTGTTTGCGGATGATACGGCTGTGGTATCTGAGGGCTGCACGTGGGGTGAGGCATACAAGCACGCATCCCATGACCTTGCCAAAATTAGAAATTGGTTTGACCATAACTCTCTTACAGTTAATATTGAAAAAACCAAACATATTCCATTTATTGGTCGACAAGATTGGTTGACTGTGATCGCTATGTGTTAAGGATGCACACTTGTGACGATCCTCAGTCGGCTGTGGCATAATTGAACGGGTTACTCATTATAAATATTTAGGAGTCATCGTGGATTGTGAATTAAGCTGGGTCCCTCATGTTCAGGGGCTGAAGAACTGTTTGAGAGAATTAATGTATGCCTTCTGACGGCTGGGCCAAGTGCTTACTGTGCATCGCTGCAGGACAGTGTGCTTTGCGTATGTGCAGTCTTTGCTGCAGTATGGCATTCTGGCGTGGGGAGGTGCATCATTGGCGGTCTTGGAGCCTCTGTCGGTCGCCCACAGGTTGATAATTAAAACCATATTACAAAAAAAACAGCGTTTTCCCACCAATCTACTATTCAATTTATTTCCAGTAATGAATGTTAGGCAGATTTTCATAAAAACTTTAGTAATTTACATTTTCAATAATAAGGACACTTTTTTCTGAGAGATTCAACACAGTCATCTAACCAGAAACCAAACAATGTCACGTTTATTTAATCCTACTATTAGTATCAGTTTGCAAAGGCACAATTCATTTTTTTACATTTCCCAATGGCTGTATAGAAACCTTCCTCCAGAGATAGTTGAGGCTGGGGCGGGCCGAGTCACTGTAGCCTAGTGTTAAAGCGCAGAATTTCTGAATGGTTAATGCATGTTGGATGGCAGGATGCAGAGAATTTAATCAAATCAACTTATGTTTGAAATTCAAATTTTAATTTGTTTTTCTTACCAAATACATTTTGCAAAAAGCGATTCCGGCTGTTCTGGTGTGATGAAAATGATAATTATTAATAAATTATAAAAATAGGTATTATTACAAGCCGATTGCCTAATTTTCTTCCAATGGATCTATCTTTTCTTCCTTCTCAAATTTAAATTGATTTTTTTTATATAATTAATCCTAAAATATATTAAATATAATATATTTTTATTTCATTTACCGTATGTATCTTATGCTTATAGCCCAATATTTTTTATTGTAACACAGCTAATCTTAAGAACTGCTCCCACACACGGACGTAATAGTCTATGTGGGTTCTAATATTCATTTTATAATTGTAATTGTGTTGTTAAAATTGTATGATACGTGAATAAAATAAATTGAATTGTAGCTGAGTGCACGGGGTTGTGGTAAGTGTTTGGCTTTATTAATAGATAGGATCAAGTTTCTAATATATTGTTGTCTTGTGATTACAACATTTTGAAAATGTTCTGCAAAAATAAACAGCAAATCACAGTTTTTACATAAAAAAAATTGAAACAATAGTTATTTGTGCAACTAATGCGCAAAGTGACAGTTTGCTGCACCGAAAGAAACGTTTACGCACGAGCCGTAGGTGAGTGCGGAATAAAGGTTTCTTGAGTACAGCAAACGAACTTAGCGCATGTAAATTATAATGATTAGTAATTCAATTGAAAATTTATTTCAATCAATAATTCATAAATAAAAAAATATATAATCTAAAATAATGAATGATAAATAAAATTCAAAATGTATAATTGAATATATTTCAATATTTTATATTCAGTATTAGTATTTATAATAATATCAATGTAAGAAGCTGGTTGCTCTACATTCACGCTTCTTCTTTCTAATCATATGAACCATATGACTTGTTAATAATTTACTAATGTTGTTTATCAAACTAACAGCAGAGCTGATGAGAGAATCATTGAATGTTCATATTTGTACAGTTTAAGATTTATTGAGATTTATATTATAATTGACATTAAAATCGATTTTCTAAAGTAAATGAAAATCTTTCGTCAATTATTCATTTTAAGTAATATGTGCGAAGTAAGATCATTATAAATCGATTTTTTTGTTCAACATGCCGAAAAAAGGTAAGAGTGAATTTTCAATTGATATTGATAGGAAATTTGTTTTGGAAAAATTCTCGGGGAAAATTGGACAAAATGCAAAATTCTGGCTGAAAGATTTTGAGAAAGAATACAATATCCACAACGATGAAGAAAAAATAAAATGTTTAAGACTATTTTTAGAAGGGAGTTTTGAAGATTGGTATACTTCCAACAAATATAAATTAGGATTGAAAAATTGGAATTTGTGGTCAAAAACATTTCTCCAAACTTTTTCTAATAAAGGCTGGTCAAATGTGAGATATGCATATTCATTCAAATACATTGAAAATTTTGGATCTATGCTTGATTATGCTTTGAAGAAGGAACGATTATTGCTTGAATGTGAGAGAACTATGACAGATGAATCTAGAATCTCACATATTGTTGTGGGACTACCAGTTCATATTCAGAATAGATTAGATAAGGAAAATATCGAGACCACAGAAGACCACAGAAGATGAATGAGATTCAAAAATATGATTCATTCACAAACTCAAACGGACATAGTCATATAAATAGCCAGAAAAAAGACTCAACCAAGATGGAAGAGATAAGAAGAAAGAAAACTCCTTGTTCTGTATGTACAGCCTTGGGAAAACCAAATCGCTTTCATCCTGCAGAGATCTGTAGGAATAAAAATAAAACAGTGAATTTCACAACCTGTGAGGAAAATACACTCGATGTTGATAACTCAAAAAACTGAATAAGCCGGCATCTAAGTTCATTCCATTGATTACAGTTAATGTACTAGTTGATAAAAAGAAGATTGTAAAAGGGGTTTATGACAGTGGCTCAAATATCACTCTAATAAATCAGAAAATTGTTGATGAGCTGAAGACAAAACTTATGAACGACCATAACCTTTTTCGAACTATTAGTGGTGTGAATTTTACAAATCGCCGGGCCAAAATTCCAATGAAAATCAATAAAATCGAAGAAATATTAGATGTATATGTTGTGAAGAACAATAATTTCTCTTATGACTTACTTCTTGGATTGGATGCAATAAAAAAGTTCAAATTGATACAGAATGAAAATTAAGAAATTTTACAGAAGGTTGATGACAAAACAGATGTTGAAAGATTGAATTATGAGTCATCTGTCTTCTCTGTAAATATGGAAAGCAATCTGAATTATCTTGATACTGAAAAGAGACAAACAATAACAAGGCTGATTGAAGGTTATGAATCACTATTTGCAAAACACAAATATGATGTAGGTGAGGTAAAACATGCAGAGGCAGTAATCAAACTTTCAGAAGATAGATATATTATTAAGAAGCCATACAGAACGTGTATCCCAGATAAAAAAGAAATAGAACAACAAATTTCAAAACTTTTAGAGGCAGGATTGATTGAATATTCAACTTCACCATTTGCATCTCCTGTTACACTTGCCTTCAAACGAGAAGAAAAAAAAATCACGGCTATGTATTGACTTCCGGGAACTGAACAAAATTGTAATACCAGAGCCACAACCATTCCCAAGAATAGAAGATATAACAGTGAAGGCTGGTAATTGTAAATGGTACACAGTACTTGATGTTAATTCAGCATTCTGGACAATACCAATAAAAAAAGAAGACAGAATGAAAACTGCATTTGTGACCCACGAAGGCCATTATCAATGGTGCCGTGCTACCAATTTTTCCTTAAACGGTTGGAATAGCATTTAACACCTATCAACCTAAGAATAGTTGTCGGCTCCAATAAAATAGATTCTTGATAAACTGTGAATGGATCTATTGCCTATGAATGAGAAATCCAGTTTTCAGAGCAAATTAACTTATAATCTTCAGATGAAAATACACAAAATACAGAAAGAGAAAATATCTTAATCCTAATTATTTCAAGAGTTATTACGAACTAAAAATACTTATCTAGTTTACAGTTGAAACACAGTGGCTATTGGCTTTACTACACTAACAACTAAATTTGACCAAAACAGCACAAAATTTTATATAAAACTCAATTTAAAACATTAATAAATGAAAATGATTTAGAGCAAAACTCTACGACAACAATACTTGTAGCAAGCCATTTTTCAGAAGAAGGAAGGGCTGAACAGGAAAAGCCAAGTTGAAAGTCACGAAACCAACGCCCTCTTCAATATCGATCTCCACAGACATGTCATCAAAAAATTATAACTTATAAGTTTAGAATTCACATTCTACATCTGTTCTCAATAAAACTTTAATTTGAAAATGTTATTTTAAATTTTTATATATATATCATCTCCATTTAACTAAACCATTTATCTTTTTAATTCTGTCAACCCAGCCTCGGTGACACCATGGAACAATGCAACAAACATTTACGATAATAAATTCTCCGTCAAAAAGTTTATCCGTCTATTGATAACTCTGACATTTACTATAAAGTTCCATAGATCTCGAATTGAAGATTCGATTTAAATGTGAGAAGAAAAATGTAATATTACAAATACCCCCCTCTTGACATAAAAAAAATTTTACTGTTTGAAAATTTAAAGAAAAAATTTACATTGACCCCAATGAAAATTGTTGAAATTTAAATTTGAGAACAGTAACAATTTTTTCTAGAAAAAAAAACAATACATGTCATCCAAAAATATTGAAAATTATTATAAAAATTCATCAATAGCGTTTGTTATATGTTTCCAAACAATATCTCAAAATATAGAATATCAATATTACTTTTGATTTAGCTTTATAATTTAAAGAAAAATATCTCAACAGAAAGTTTAATATGTAAAGAATAGTTTTTTGAAATTGCACATAAATTTAATAGATAGAAAAATTTAATTTTTATTGCATAAAAAAAATTTTAGTATGTTGAATAAAAAAATTATTATTATTATTATTTTTTTTTTTAAATGAATTGATGAATTGTTACATTTAATTTTCACATAAAATTTCAATAAATCAAAAAATGTTCATTTCTTTCACTATTTACGCAGTTGATTTTATTGATGCACATTTTGGAAAACAGTCCGTTAAGGCACTCAGTATGATTTTCAGTTAAGTGTGACTCCAATGTGATGACGTTAGTGTTGGGCTGATCTGGATGCACGTAGTGTTGGGCTGATACTTGTAGTCGACTGATGCATATCAAACTCGATACAGGTGACATCTCAGTTAGCATTGCCTCATGCTTGTGGTAGACGGCTGCATACCAAATTCAATACAGAGTCACATAAATTTTGTATCATATTTGTAATTATACAATGTACATTTCAGGCTTGAAATGACAATGTAATTCATTTTTTGGAAAAGAGATAGACGCTGCATACAGGATTAAGTTAGGTGAGGATTAATTTAGGTAAGGTTTGGTTTTTTGATATTTTCAGCTTTCAAGGTTTAGAGTTCTGCATACAGGAATAATTTAGGAGAGGATTTTTTGAATCAATTCTTTCATGATACTGTGACTGTTCTTCTGAATTCAAAGTTGTGAATGTGAACATGGATGGCAATTACCTCCAGGTAATGCAGTAGTGTTGAAGTTTGAGATACTTGGTCAGCAATAGGCGTTGGCATTGCTATTGGCGTATTCTTTGGTGTCGGCTTTGGCATCGGCGTTGATATTGGCATTGGCGTTGGCGTAGCTATTGACATCAGCACAGGCATCGGCGTTGATTTTGGTGTTGGCATCAGCATTGGCGCAGGCATTGGCGTAGCTATTGGCATTGATTTTTGTTGTTGGCATTGGCGCAGATTTTGGCATTGGCGTAGCTATTGGCATTGATTTTTGTTGTTGGCATTGGCGCAGATTTTGGCATTTTGGCGTAGTTATTAGTGTTGGCGCAGGCATTTGGCATTGATTTTTGTTGTTGGCATCAGCGTTGGCGCAGATTTTGGCATTTTGGCGTAGTTATTAGTGTTGGCGCAGGCATTGGCATTGATTTTTGTTGTTGGCATCAGCGTTGGCGCAGGCATTGGTGTAGCTATTGGCGTTGACATTGGCGTTGACATTAGCGTAGTTATTGGTTTAGGCCGCAGCGTAGATTTAGGCGTAGATATGTCACACTAGTTTGAAAATCACCCAAATGTTCTTAACACTCTTCATGGCGTTCACTTGTTGCTGATTTCGAGATTCACATGATAACTATTTCAATGTTAATGTCTGTGCTGTACCTGTTATCTTAAAATGCTTATAAACTAAGAAGAAAAACTTGATTAGGCTATCCATACAATCTAATACACATAAAATTAATTTTAAATATATATAAAATTGAAATTTGTTAACATCTTATTATACAGTCAGCAATACATAAATTGTGAAATATGGACATATCAATGATAAATTTAAAAAAAATCATTCATTTATTCACTGTTCAAATATCAACATTTTAATCCATTCTTCAAAATAGAAATATAATTTCATAACACCCTGTATCATTATCAAAATTGTAAAAAACAAACATCATAACAACACAACAAAAATTTAATTTCAATACATATTTCAATAATTTCAGACATTTGGTCTTCTATTCAATCATTTCATAATATATTTGCATTTCATTATTATTTAATATAACATTTCATTTATAGCATGTTCATTTCACATTTATGATTTATCATTCAGGGTTTCAAAATTATTTAGTTTTAATTTTGTTCAAAAATTGTATAAAAAGCAAATTATTTAATATTATTAATCATCGTTTGTTGGATACTATAGTTTATTTCGACTCTTCAATGTTCTAAACACAAACTACATTTCATGACAAAACTTTACTATCAAACATTAAACAAGAAATCATTCAAAACATCAATAATATTTTGCTTCAAAGGCAAACAATATTCATAATTAATCATCATTTTGCATCTATGGCAATCAACATTATTAATCATTATTTTTGCATCTATGGCAATCAACATAAGTAATCAACACAAAAAATATTATCTCATTACTGCCTCTCTAAGTCATAACCTCTGTTATTCCTTCTTTAGGCAATAATGGGTTTCCATCTCAAAAAACAATCACATACCAGCAAAATTCTAATCAACAAACCCCACTAAAAATTCTACATACACTCCAGCATCCATTTCAAACGATAATCAATCATATCAAAATTTATAGAACAAACAGTTTTAAAATTTAAAAAAAAATATCAATTACAAAACACTTTAGAAAAATTTTAGCCTTTAACTCATTTCAATTGATAATATAACACAACGTTTTAAATTAAACCAATTATTTTTTAAAATAATTTAAAATTTAAAGACTGTATAATAAGTATAAACATTTCAAGATTATGATACAAAGATGATCAAGATGAAATACTGGGTAAATAAGTTCCCTAAAAAAATACAAACAAGAGAAAAAGAAAACTGGGTAAATAAATTCCCTAAAACAATACAAAGAAGAGAAAGATTAATTAGAGCCTATCCTACATGTCAGTACTGAACTTTCATGAGGAAGTATATTTAATAAAATATACTACTATGGAATTTTGTAAATTCCAAGTATGACTCTAATTTGTTATAATTGTGAGCTATCACTCCCACAAAAACAACTGGTGAAGGAAAAAATGTGTTGACTATTGTGACTGGGTGGAAAGTTCCTAGATGTCTGTAAGGCAATGTGATAGCAGACTCTAGTATCGGACCACAAAAACAAAAGTATGCAAAAGGTTTTACAAACATTTGTTGTTGCAGTCATAAGGTTTTTATATCGCAAACAAGTAGGTCAGATAATCGAGTCCAGCCGTATGTGGTTCACGCCCACACCTCTAAAAAAAAATCACACCTACTTGTCTACCAAAAATCCAAAGTATTGGACCACAAAGAAAAAATAAAATGCAAAATGGGTTAAAAGCCCAGAAGAAAACTATAACCTAATTACATATGGCTTATGGCACAATATGCAATGAAAGATGAGAACATGGGACAAAATTGCTCTGAAAAACCTAATTACCTAATATGATACCTAAAAAAAAAATAGACATGATTAAAATATGTAATACATGATGAAAAAATATACCGCAAGCAAACAATTATTTACACAACAATGGATAGATTTTGGAAAAGTTAGGTTTTATCAACAATTTAAAGATTAGGAAAATAAGCTACTATTTCAACTTCTAAAATTATTTCAGAAAAAAATACAAATTTAAATGACTATGGACAAGATTGGTTAAGATATGCTTCATAGAAGAAATTTACTGAATATTACACAAAGACAGGAAAGAATCGAAAATTGAAAAGATTAAGGGCCAAGAAAATAGGCTACAGGAAAGAAAAAAGATACAATTATGGACTCTTACCATACGTAGTATTTACGGTCATTGCTATTCTGAATCCCGGCATGACACAGGATTCCTAATCATTGTGTGTTGGGGAATACCCTTTCATCATGTGATTCATTGTCATCATCTTGTAAATAAGCAACTTGAAACAACCTTTGAATACTAACACATCAATGGAGACTTTGCGTTTTGTTTTCTTCAAGAACATGATATTATTCATGGGTTCATTTGATTTAACAAAGCCATTTTGCTTGCAAAAGTTGGTCATGTTCACTTGAGAATGCATAGCATACACCTTTTCAATTCTCAGTTGAAAGTTGAACTCATCAACTTGACTCAAAGCAAGATTCATTTTGTTTACATTTTTCCTAACCTCTACAGAAACCTGTCTCATGTAATCATTCACTTTGTTAATAGTTTTCCTAACCTTCAATGTAGCAATATTACTTTCATGATAGTTGACTTTCAGTGAAGACAACTCCCTACCTACTTCTTTATTCAATTCTACTATCTCACTAGGGTTGACTTTTTCAACAACAGTAACTAGGCCTACATTGTCAGAAACTTGAATGAGTTGATCTTGTATCTTAACACTACTATTATCATGCTTCAATTTGCTTTCATCTTTATGATTTTCACTCAATGTTTCATGTGCATTTTTCAATAGAAGGTTTATACTAACCTGCTCTAGTCTAATGCTAGCAAATTCTTGCTTCATCTCATCAAACCTAGCATTTTGCTCTTGTTTCAAATTATCAAATCTTTGTGTTAGGAATGCTATAAGATTTGTATCATTTTTAGCTCCTACCATACTTGTTTCATTTGATATTTCTACTACTTTCTCATGACTTGTTACATTTGAAACGTTTTCACTTACAGCTACACTATCATTTGAGTCATTGTTTAAGGTTAGGTCTAAATCTTGTGATTCTTCATCTAAGTTTTGAATGTTTTCACTGGATAAAACTTCATTATTTTTATTGCTCTCCATCTTGCTACTGCGTAAAAAATATTTACTCATTAGAACCTGAACTTTCTTGAACCGATTTCCCACTCAGCAGAATCTCCCATTCACAATTCATCAAGATATCTATCCTACCAATAATTTTTTATAACCAGGGATATATTTTGTAGTTTGAGTCCCACACCAGGGCGTACCATTTGCCGTGCTACCAATTTTTCCTTAAACGGTTGGAATAGCATTTAACACCTATCAACCTAAGAATAGTTGTCGGCTCCAATAAAATAGATTCTTGATAAACTGTGAATGGATCTATTGCCTATGAATGAGAAATCCAGTTTTCAGAGCAAATTAACTTATAATCTTCAGATGAAAATACACAAAATACAGAAAGAGAAAATATCTTAATCCTAATTATTTCAAGAGTTATTACGAACTAAAAATACTTATCTAGTTTACAGTTGAAACACAGTGGCTATTGGCTTTACTACACTAACAACTAAATTTGACCAAAACAGCACAAAATTTTATATAAAACTCAATTTAAAACATTAATAAATGAAAATGATTTAGAGCAAAACTCTACGACAACAATACTTGTAGCAAGCCATTTTTCAGAAGAAGGAAGGGCTGAACAGGAAAAGCCAAGTTGAAAGTCACGAAACCAACGCCCTCTTCAATATCGATCTCCACAGACACGTCATCAAAAAATTATAACTTATAAGTTTAGAATTCACATTCTACATCTGTTCTCAATAAAACTTTAATTTGAAAATGTTATTTTAAATTTTTATATATATATCATCTCTATTTAACTAAACCATTTATCTTTTTAATTCTGTCAACCCAGCCTCGGTGACACCATGGAACAATGCAACAAACATTTACGATAATAAATTCTCCGTCAAAAAGTTTATCCGTCTATTGATAACTCTGACATTTACTATAAAGTTCCATAGATCTCGAATTGAAGATTCGATTTAAATGTGAGAAGAAAAATGTAATATTACAATGGTTACGGATACCATTTGGTTTGAAGACCGCGCCTGCAATTTTTCAAAGAATATTGGGTAACACTTTACAAAAAAATAAGTTGACTGATTTTTTTACTTGCTACATTGATGATATTTTAATATTTTCAAAGACATTTGAGGAACACTTGAAACATATAAACCTCGTACTTGATGCGGTTTATAAAGAAGGGTTCAAGCTGAAATTGGAAAAATGTAACTTTGCAAGGAGTTCAATTAAATATTTGGGACACATAATTGAAAATAACTCAGTCCGTCCACTCACTGACAATCTCAAAACAATTGAAAAGAGACAAACAACCGAAAACCAAGAAGAATGTACGCCAGTCTAAGGGCAAAATAAATGTCTATTATAAATACATAGAGAATGCAGTGAAAGTTCTAGAACCTTTACAGCACAATCTACTGAGGAAGGACATACCTGACATCTGGTCAGAGACATGTGATAAAGCTTTCCAAAACGTGAAGAAATACTTATGTTCTAGTCCCGTATTACAAATTTATGATTATGAAAAACCAGTATTCATTTTCACCGATGCCAGTGGAGAGGGATTTGGAGCTGTACTGAAACAACCAAAAGAAAATAATGAGCTTCATCCAGTAGCATATTTTTCAAAAAAACTGAGCCCTGCTCAAAAGAAGAAAAAAGCTATTTATCTGGAATGTATGGCTATAAAAGAGACAATTGTGTATTGGCAATATTGGTTGATAGGACGGAAGTTTACAGTGATCACAGACCACAAACCATTGGAGAATCTCAGAGTGAAAGCACGAACCGATGAAGAATTGGGAGATCTTGTATACTACCTATCGCAATATGATTTCACATTGATATATAGCCCAGGAAAAGGAAATGTTGAAGCAGATACTTTATCAAGAAATCCAGTTTTAGAGCACTTTGAAGGAAATGAAGACATTTTAACAGTTGTGAATTTGATATCTATACAAGAAATAAAAGACGTTCAAGAAAAAAACAAAGAAGCAATAATGAATAATAGGAATGTTGAATATAAAGAGGAAATATTCTACAAATGTATGAAAGGAAACAAAAGAATCTTCCTTTCTCAAGAAAAGGGTAAAGAATTGATTGAGAAAATTCATTTTCAACTAGGACATATCGGAACTCACCTCACACTATTACACATACGTCCACATTACTACTTTTCCAACATGGATGAAATGGTCAAGCGCTATTGTGATTCGTGTCATATATGTAAGAAGAATAAAACAAGAAGAGGTCGCTCATTAGGATTACTTTCACAATAATTGGGTCCAGCTAGTGAACCGTATGAGATCATGTCGATAGATACTGTTGGAGGGTTTGGTGGAAACAACTCAACAAAACGATACCTACACATATTGGTCGATCACTTCTCTAGATATGCATTCACTTCAAGCTCTAGCGGTCAAACTACTAAAGAATACATTCGTTTGCTAGATCCTATCTTACAAAACCATTCTGTCAAGATCCTATTAGCTGATCAATATGCGTCTATCAAATCAAAAAAGTTTAGAGATTACCTACTCGAAAAAGGTGTTACAATGGTGTTCACATCGGTAGATTGCCCACAATCAAATGGTCTTAATGAGCGGCTAAACCAGACATTGGTGAATCGGTATTAGATGCAAAGTGAATAGTCCAGAAGGAAGAACGCAGACGTGGTCGAAAATAGCGGAAAGTTGCACATCAGAATACAACAAGACTATCCATAGCACTACTAAATTTACACCGAGATATCTGCTATTGGGAGAGGATTTGGAAATAATACCATCACAACTGAGGAAAAAACGAAACTTACAAATAGACAGAGAAGAAGCAATAAAAAATTCCAATTCAAACCACAAACGGAACAAACTGAGATGTGATAAGAACAGAAGAATATATATGGTTTCAAGGAAAAAGAACTAGTGTATATAGAAAAAGGGAACAAGTTGAATAGAAATAAATTAGATGAAGTTAGAAGTGGACCGTTCCCCATTATAAGAAGAATATCAAACTCAATGTATGAAGTGGCCTGCGGAATCAATGGGAGTGAACCAATCATCTGTCACTCAAGCAAATTGACACCTTCGAGGAAGTTTCTCGTTCAAGGGGGGGAGATGTAAGAAGCTGGTTGCTCTACATTCACGCTTCTTCTTTCTAATCATATGAACCATATGACTTGTTAATAATTTACTAATGTTGTTTATCAAACTAACAGCAGAGCTGATGAGAGAATCATTGAATGTTCATATTTGTACAGTTTAAGATTTATTGAGATTTATATTATAATTGACATTAAAATCGATTTTCTAAAGTAAATGAAAATCTTTCGTCAATTATTCATTTTAAGTAATATGTGCAAAGTAAAATCATTATATCAATTTATTTATTCATCATTTATTGAATTATGAAATTGGTTTATTAATTATTCTATCATTAATTTTCATTTCAATATTTAATATTTTTATAAATTATTTCAAATGAAAAGAATAAGTAATTTATTTATTATTAATTCATCAATTAATAATTCATAAAATTTTAATTTCCAATTTTAATAATTTATTTCAAATATTTAGTTTGTCAAAATTACATGAATAATTGTTATTGAAGTTGAAAATTCTCAGCAAAAATTCTCATTTTTTATAATAATACAAAAATCAGAAAAGAAAACAGATAGAACAAATTCGCATTCAAAATACACAGTCAACAACAATGTTGATAGCTGATTGGGATGGCTGCAAAATGGCTGAACCGACAAGCGCGCGACCTAGTGGAAAGAATTGTACCTAACTTTGTTTCATCCAGCTAAAAACAGGATTCAGATATTTAGACTTATGGTTAACTTGAATTACCGAAAAATACTATAAGTAAACTAAAAAAAATATAAAATGACATAGACAACAGAAAATATTTTATTGTAGTATATTCTAATGTTATTTTATTAATTTTATTTACATGGATTTCAAACGGTAATTATTTAACCTCAAAATTCGAATTTCATAATGTGTGTTTGCTACATTTCTCATTGCTTGGAGTTGAAATAATTATTACTGTCAATAGAAAAGAAACATTATTTATTATTAAATGATGAGAAGTTATTATTTAATTATGATTTAGATAAACATTATTATTGTTTTGGATTTCTAGATTGGGATTTTATAATAAATATGTAGCTATACATCCATTGAAGATTCTTATCTAACTACAGACATTGTTACCAACTTAATTTTGATTTTCCTGCACTGGTGCTCCATATAACCTACTAACTATTTTGCGTTGTCATGCTGCAAATCTGGAGTACTATATCAGACTGACGTACTGATATATTGTATTCAAAATCAATGAGGAATCTAGGTTCAAAGTAAAATTTCATATAGTTCGTAATATTACTGTAGAAACATGTAGTAGTTAACTTTGTGCAGGGGTATATCCTATCCTCCCCCCTTAGTGTTACAGATAGGTCTCGCCATAATACTGATACAGCCTCCTGGATCCGCCCTTGGATTTTTCTTGCACTCTACGCTGTTATTCTTGAGATTATCATTATGATATTAATTTGATATATATTATTTATGTTTCAATACTTTTCCAATTGAATAAACAAGTACTTCTTTTCTTTTGTTTGAAAGTCACTATTTATGGCATTGGCAGAAACGTGTCTTTTCTTTAAAAAATAACACAGAAATTGAGTACTAGTTTATTCAATTGAAAAAATATATATTATTGGTACTTTGAAGTTTAGGGGGTGGTAATGAAGGAGTCGGGAGGTTGTACGAACTAAGGAGGATCTGAGGGATAACAATAAAAAATTAGTAAAAACAAATTAAATACCTGAATTAATTTAGATTTTCGTTTAATAATAATTATAAATTAAATACCTGGAATAGTCCGTATTGAGTGAACCAAGTTGATGACGCCCTGTAGAGGTGTGGCCAAACCATCATGTTTTTCCAGAGGCTTTCGACGCACTTTCACGATTTCACGGAGCAAGGGTGAAAGTAATCGAGATTGAGGGAATTGGTAACTAGAAGAGGTATTCAGTTGAGGTTTATAGCATAGCGGGGTAAACTAGAGCGGGTTGAGGATTGCAACAAAGCAGACATGGAAGTACACGACTCGAGTTCCAGCAAGCAAAGCGAATGCCTGGGAGGAGGGTTGTGAGAGAATACGAGGGGAGGGTGGTGAGTGAATGCCCGGGTGTAGCAGTTACAGTACTAGCTAGATAAGAAGTCAAGGCTTCCAAGAGCTAACATAAAATTTATGACAATTGACGCGGTTACATTTGAACAATTCTAAATTGAATGACTTGAATCCAACTTACTGTGTGCCGGTTGCACAAAAGCTGGTTAATTTTAACCGTGATTAATTCCATGAGAAAACATCTTTTCAAAAACGCCTTCTGTGATTGGTTCTCGTGGAATCATGGTTAAAATTTAACCGGCTTTTGTGTGATCGGGCCTATGAATACTAAACAGGTAGTGTATTTTGTTTGTGTTTCAGGCTCAATGTCTAGTCAATGTGAGTGGTGATGCCGTTTTTGTGTCCTATTTCCCGAATGAATGACCTTTGCTTTGACGTTTCGCACATCTCCTGTATCTGGGATAAAAATCGGGACAATATGTAAGTATTTTCCATCAAACACATAAATGAAATGAATACAGACTTGAAAATTCTCAAAAAAGTGACTTGCCTGCTGGGGCTTGAACCACCAACCACATCTACCTTACAAATACAGTGCTACGCTCTTAGGAAACGCTTAATGGGGCTCTTATCGTATGCAGCCATTGAATTATTCTTATCGAAACACAGTCAGTTTTGCCAACAAATTTCAATGCTCGCACACTGAATCTATTATAATATAGCCAACCAACTATTTTGTGTTATGTTCCAAATCTGGAGTGTGTAAAATATTTTACGCACGCTAATAGTTATTTGTATATCTAGAGTGAAAAATACTCTCCCTGAGTGAAAATTTTTCTCCCTGGGGGGGGGGAAAGTTTTTGATACAATTTCCCTGAGGGAGAAAAAACATTTTTCACTCGTGATGTACACAACATTTTTCCTCCACCTACATTATAGAAACTGCAAATCAAATAATTTTAACAACTCACGTTATTGGTGACAATGTTTTCTTTTACAACATAACCTAAAATCTAAAAACTAAAAAGTATAAATCGGTCGTCTGGCTGGCATTGCCGATTGCGCTGTCTATCGGTAAAAGTTTTAACAATTATCAGCTGGCCAACTATCAACAATGGTTGACTCCAGTTATCGGGTTTCAGTTTTGAATCACAAATGACAAATATTTGTTGGCTGGTATTTTGAATAGAATAAAATATTTATTCATTTTGATCGTCTACTAATATTAAGTACCTATGTAATATCATACAATCATATATTTCATGAATTGAACAAATTTCTGGTTGAGGTATTGAATTAATTCAGTTGGCTCAAAAAAAAAAACAGAAAACTCTATTATGTTTTCTCATCTAAGCTTTGACCGTCCAACCTATGTCCAATAATTTTTTTAATATAGAGTTGCTTTCCATGTTATTTAAATGGAGTTACGTTTACTCCCTAGGGAGTTTTTCTGTTTTTCTGCGAAAAAGTGACACTTTAGTATTATGTTTCAGGAAGTAAAGTAAGTACTTTAGACAGTAGGTGGAAGAAAAATTTATTTTCCTACAGTTACCTTGAAAAGTGACCATTCCTGCACTGATTACAGACGCAAAGAATCACTTTTCCGCTCTAGTGTGCAAAGTATTACTTTGCGTATTATCTTGCAGCCATCCCAATCAGCTGTTGATATTGTTGGCGTGTATTTTGAATGTGAATTTGTTCTATCTATATTTTTCCTGATTTTCAAATAAATAAAAATGATAACTCATTAAATTATACATTTTGAATATTATTAATTATTCATTATTTTAAATAATATTTTTTTCATTCATAAATTGATTGGTTGAAAAATTATTTAGAAATTAAGATTTACTCAAAATTATTCAAATTTTCAAATTGATGGGATTAATTTAATTTTTAATTTGAATAAATTATCGATTATTAATTTTCAATTGGTTTGTCAAGTTTAAAATAAATTAAAGTTGTTATTAATAACAAAATTATACAGACAAACATTTGATGGATTTCACCCATCATTTTACCCATAATCAACCACTTTTCATTTTCAATGGTAACTGTAGGAAAAATTTAATGTGAAATGCGTGAGCAAAGTTCCTTTGCTGCACTCAAGAAACTCGCATACGGCTCGAGCGTAAACGTTTCTTTCGGTGCAGCAAACTGTCACTTTGCGCACTAGTTGCACAAATAACTATTTACACTCTGTGATTTATTACTTCACACAGTAGTTTAGGAATAGACCATTTTAGGCACGCAATTCAGTGCTTTAATTGCTATTTTAAGTGTAACTGTAGGAAAATGAATTTTCACGATAAAAATTCAATCAATAAATACTGTAAATCTTTGAGTCTAAAATTACTAAAATCTGTTTATTTTGCTCTATTCCAATCCTTAGTTCAGTATGGTAATTCTATATGGGGAGGAACTTTTGATTCAACTTTAAAACCTCTATTTGTTTTACAAAAGTTAGTTATCAAAACAATAATGAGGTATCCGAGAGATTTCCCAAGTGTCACATTGTTTCAAAATTCCAATCTGTTCACTATAAGACAATTATTCATTTTAAAGACTATTAAGAAACATGTGCTCAAATTAAAAAATATTCAAAATTTTCAAAGAGTAACTAGACAAGTCGCTCAAAACTTAATCACAATTGAAAGAGTTGATAGCACCCTATCCCGTAGAAGTATTTCATATTTGAGAAATAAACTCTATAATAAAGTTCCAAGAGGATGGTTGATAAAGAAGCCTAAAATAAAAGATTTCCATACCTGGGTGAAAGAAAATTATTTTTATTCAATTAATGATTTGGTTTAATATTGATTGATGTTGTATGAATCTTAAATTCAGCTTTATGTATATCTTTAATTTATTGTTATTTCTTAGAATAGAATATTTAGTTGGTTGAATGTTAATTACTGTTAGCCTATATTATAATATTGTGGGATCATTTTATATATTAATATTAATGTATAAGTGAATAAGTTATATTAAGACTCCACGTCGGCGTACAAGTTTTCTTTTGCCGACGTGTAGCACAAAGTTGTCAATTTCCTTTTAGTTGTATTCTGTATATATTTTTGTGCAATAAACGATTTGATTTGATTTGATTTGAAGAAAAAACAAACCCATGATAATTTTTCTTATAAATATTATCACCATTACAAATACATAAAATATCTAAATATTGGACTATGTATATGTTGAATAATTCAACAGTCAATTCATCAGTCTGTCATATCATTATTATTTCTAGTATTTATATAAAATAAGATATAATCATAGATGAATATTGATATAATTCATTACTCACATAAAAATCAGTCTTTGCACTCCACACAGATCATTTTTGAATGCGGTTTGCAAATATTTTGTTGACATTTTGAGCTAACTTGTGAATGCTTCAAATCCTTGGTATTGGTATAAAAATGACACCTCTTTCCCTTTTTGCACGGACCTACAGTGAGAGGCACTACAGTTGCTTAACGACCATTTGGAACTTTAAGAATAACAACTTGCTCTCCATTCAAATAAGGATTTATTTTTTGTCTCAGTGGTTTCAAAATAATATGTGTGTTTTGAGAGCGTCTGACAACGTGAATTCGCACAAACTGGCGAGCTAGCTCTCTAAGAAACGCAGCTCTGTACAAACTGATGTAACTTTTTGTTTTGTGAATCACATACGAGTTTATGCCAGTAATTTTTAAAATGTTAGAAGAACAAAGCCAAATGCCATCTATTGGTTTCTCTTCCTGTATTCTAGTTGGAGCATAATTGGTCACTTCTATCAACTCCATCTTTTGTTGAATTGTAGTACGTGATAATCTCTGGCTTCTTATCACCTCCTGTGCTGCTGTCAATTCCAACATTGTGATGAAGAGTAGAAAGCATACGAAACCAAAGTATTATCTTTTTGAAACCAAACACTGAAGAATGAAATGAAGGTTGAAAAGCAAATGTCCCAACCAAAGTTAGTCACTTCTTTAGCAAAGATTCGGCTAACTGTACACTTGTGTACCAGAGGTACTTGTGTACCTCTGTCGTAATGTTCCTTCCACTGTTTTTCACTGGTTCATTCAAGCGGTGAAAGATTTCACTAGTACTATTCCTCATCTTGTATGGTCCTTGGGCTTGAGTCCCAACATAGATCTCAAATAATTCAAGAAGGTAAAATGTTTTTTCATCACAATGGCATAAACTTTCAGTCCATACCTTTGTCCATACTGTCGAAAGGAACATCGACCACGAAAGCCAACAAGCTGCTCATCAATAGTCAAATATTCATGATGTATATATGCACTTACCATATGCATGTATGCGCTTGCTAATTGCATGTACAACAAACTTACCATAATCAGTGTTATCAGATCTCGGATTGGAGCCAATTTATCAAGTCTCCTGTCAGAGCGAGTTTCTATATCGTCAAGTCTCATGTTGCGTAGCAAAAAATTTAAAACTGGTGGACCTTCTTTCCCCCACAAATCTTTCGAATTGGTATGAGATGTTCTAAAAACTTCTGCCATTAATAATAATCCCAGTAGAGCCTTGATTTCATCTGCATCAGTTTCAGCTGCATCACGAGACCTTTTGTATCTATCTTGAACGCTCCTAATGTTTATGCTTCCACAAATCACCAAGAGCAGAATTACATCATTGTCAAAAAAAACTTTACAAATGATTCGTATTCACTTGTATTACGAAACTCTGGACGAACACCAAACATGTGTGTTGCCAGTTGAAGATGATTAGATGGTCCGGAGTTGAATTTAATGGTAGGCAGCCTGTTACCAAGACCTCTGGGTTACAGGATGAGGTTGAGCATTTTGCTAGTCTGCAACTGCAGTAGTACAGCTGGCAGTCTGTAAATGCGATCCTTGGTCGAGGACCCCGAGATTGAGGTGGTTGAAGACGTTTCGGAGGTCAGGAAAGCTGGCGAAGTGGACTCATGCTCTATTCTTGGAGGGTAGGGGAGACGGTGTAGTAGACACAGTAGGAGGTGTGCGTTCACTACTATACTTCTCTGTTATCTACTACACTACTACTCTGTTATCAGCCAGTATCGCTATTCAAAATTCCATCTACCTCTGCCGGTGAAGTGAGATTGTTTTTAAACAAATGCTTTTAAATTTGTTATATTAATTTAATTTCAACTTTTTAACTTACTGTATTACTATTACACTTTCTTTTGTATTGATTTTACTATTATTTTGTGTGCAGTGCTGAGGATTCTGCCAGTTGCACTCTATTGTATAAAATCTTTGTTGTTTTTCTTTATTGTATAGATATTGTATGATATCTTTATATAAATTTATAAATAAATTATTCTATTCTCACATTTCAGGTGCGTTCATTTTTGCTATCAAGAGTTTCACATGCCACTCCTGCTGATTTGATGGATATCATCTTATTTATGTCGACATCGGTTTTCATGGATTGTTGTTTCTAGTTCTATTAGTTATTGTTTCTCATTTAGTATATATTTTTATTAGTTCATTGGCCATAGACTTTTGTAATATTGTTACCATATTCAGAGAATCAGTATTCAGATACCTGACTGGGATTTTTCCCAATTATTCATTGATATTATTGAATCAGTGTGAGTTAAATCAGGATTATTGTCTAGTGAAATTTCAAATCTATTAAATATCAGAAATTGTTGATACTCAATTAGAGATAGGGAAAATTATGTATCGGTATTCTTGAATCATTGTGAATTGAATATGAACTGTTCTTTGTAGTAAAATTTGAAACCTGTAAAATATGAGTAATTTTGAATACCAAACTGGAATTTGGATTAATGATTATTTCTGATTTCATTATAGAAATCAGTTTGAATTGAATCCTAACTGCTTTGCCTAGTGAAATTTGTAATGTATTTAATGAGAGAAATTGTGGATACTTAACTGGAATTCGATTGTATTAGTAATTGCTATTATTGAATGATTGAAACTTGGGTTTATATAATACCAATAAGGTATTATATATATATTATATATATACCATATAAGGTGTTTTGTCCAGTGATATTTGAAATTTGTTAAATAATGAATGAAAAAGACTAAGAAATTGTCAAAAAACCACTGATTTATTGATAATTAGAAAGACCGGTTTCGGTTATTACACCATTGTCAATCTCTGATAAACTAAAAAAAAAAAATGTTAAATAAGATGATCTGTGGATAGCAATTTGAAATTTCACCTTTACAACGAATAATTTCGCTTTTGCAATTCTTGTCAATTGAGTACCTACTGTTTTAAGATAAATTTTGAATATATTTCCAACATTTTTACAAAAAAAATTGTATTCACTACTAACACCCCACATTCACCATTACTTATTATTCAAATGTATTATAAAAACGTACAAAAGTGATCAAATAGTAACGTTCTTGCAACGGTTTTATCATGAGGGTTTTTAAAGTACTAAGTTGGATGTAAGTTAAAACATGAGCGAGTTAAACATGAGCGACTATTTAAACACTTTGCGAGTGCTTTATAGACCGAATAAAACTATTGCACTGCATACACTATTTTATCTAGGACCACTCAAGTATCACATTGCTAACTTGTTAAGTTAGAAATCGTTCCACTAGCCTATGGTAAAAAGTTTGAAATAACATTAGATGGAAAACTACTCCGGGAGAGTGAAACTGTAAACTGAAAAATCGTCGTGTTGAAAAATTGGCAAACTGAAAACCTGACGTACCTACTGAAAACAAGACTAAAAAACATGACAAACTGAAATTTTGACATACTGAAAACTTGACGTGTGCATTATACACAGAATAAAACCACTGCATTCACTATTAAAGATAATTGCATAATGACTGCACTCTTCAAGAGAACTGAAGTCAAACATTTAAATTTAAAAAGTTTTTTATTTAACAGAAGTCATTATGGAAGTCTTGGTATTATTATAATAAATTGTTAAGATTTATTTAATTGAAATTTCCCGAAGTTTGTTACAAAAGTGTCTCATCAAACGATTTCTACACTCTATCTTGATCACAGTCAAGTTCTTGTATGGTCTTGCTTCCATGCTGCTGGAGCTGCCCGACCAGTTCAAGAAGCACACGTGCTCTTTTGGTGAATTCGAAGTTCGTGCACAGGTCACACAATATTTATTTTTCACCAGAAAATAAATAACTTTTTTTTGTGTAGTAGCCAACAATTGCTGAAACAAACAATAAAAAACATTTTTTTTAAAGGAGAAGCTTTGCTATCCAATATGGATTTATTAAAAGTTTGAAATTATGTAATTTTTAGAATTTCAAAATGAGATATCCTAATTGAGAGTTGAATGATTTTTGAATATACATGATTCTCTTGATAGCATTTCGCTACAATGCTGAGTGAGCGTGAGTCACTTCCATGTCAGTTACTTCCAAATAGGTAACTTTTGAAACTTATGTAACCTTAAGTTCATTTATTCTTTTCAGGACCTAAAGTGGATTTTTTTTATTCATTATAGAATAATTACCATACGAAAAACCAAATTGAATGATTTCAATCACAACAAAGGCTTCTGCTTCTGCAAAGTATTGACAACAGAATCAAAAGCTAGAAGAAATTTCTATGAATTGAAAGCATTCGATTTGGATTCTCGTTGAATAATTATATATATATAATTATTATATATAAAGTAATAATATATATATATATATAATATATAGATATATATAATATATATAGATAATATATAGATATATAATATATATATATATATATATATATATATATATAATATATATATATATATATTTATTTATAATAATTTCAAAGGCCTGGGATGAGTCATCATTGGTAGAGATGAAGAAAGCTGTCAAAGAGGAAATTGTCTTGGCAATAAGAGCTCGCGGTGATGTGGACAAAGGATGGAGTGCCATTGCTGACCGTGGTTGCAGATGGCAGCTGGGCCAAACGCTCTAACAGAACCAACTACAATTCACTCTCTGAAGTGGTAAGTAAATAACATCAATAAGTTCATATTATGTCACTATTCAACTATGAAACTACACTTATGGAAGTACTTTAGATAGATTACTTTTTTCATAGATGAAGTAGACTGGATAAAGTAGTCAATTTCACTAACATAGTCACATGGAAAACAAGTAAGATGCATGTATTCTGGTCATTTTGTCTTCCATAAAAAGTAGACATTTCAGAAAAAATTAAAGAAGCCCCTGCTTTTATGTGATTTAATATGTTTATATTATGTGACTATTCAACTATGAAAGTACTTTAGATAGATACTTATACTTTAAGATAGTTTACTTTTTTTGAAGTTTTTGCATAGACGAAGTAGACTGGATAAAGTAGCCTGATCAATTTCACTAGCATAGTCACATGGAAACCAATAAGACGCTTGTATTCTGGTCATATTATCTCCCTTAAGTAGCCCAGGCATTTCAGAAAAAAATTCTAAAAATTAAAGAATTTATGAATTGTAACAATTCTTTATTACCTACATATAGAAATGAATAGAAATAGCATTTTTTCAAATGCTAATTAATATATATATATATATATATATATATATATATATATATATATATATATATATATATATATATTCATTTCATTCTATTCATTTCTATATGTAGGTAATAAAGAATTGTTACAATTCATAAATTCTTTAATTTTTAGAATTTTTTTCTGAAATGCCTAGGCTACTCAAGGGAGATAATATGACCAGAATACAAGCGTCTTATTGATTTCCATGTGACTATGCTAGTGAAATTGACTAGGCTACTTTATCCAGTCTACTTCGTCTATGCAAAAACTTCAAAAAAGTAATCTATCTTAGAGTATAAGTATCTATCTAAAGTACTTTCATAGTTGAATAGTCACATAATATAAACATATTAAATCACATAAAAGCAGGGGTTTCTTTAATTTTTTCTGAAATGTCTACTTTTTATGGAAGACAAAATGACCAGAATACATGCGTCTTACTTGTTTTCCATGTGACTATGTTAGTGAAATTGACTACTTTATCCAGTCTACTTCATCTATGAAAAAAGTAATCTATCTAAAGTACTTCCATAAGTGTAGTTTCATAGTTGAATAGTGACATAATATGAACTTATTGATGTTATTTACTTACCACTTCAGAGAGTGAATTGTAGTTGGTTCTGTTAGAGCGTTTGGCCCAGCTGCCATCTGCAACCACGGTCAGCAATGGCACTCCATCCTTTGTCCACATCACCGCGAGCTCTTATTGCCAAGACAATTTCCTCTTTGACAGCTTTCTTCATCTCTACCAATGATGACTCATCCCAGGCCTTTGAAATTATTTCTTAGTATTTTACAAAAGTTATCTGGCTCATGCAACGAGTACCACCTATTCATTGCACCCAGCAGTTTTTCGAGGCTACTGAATCCTCCTCCTAAGTTGATTGTACCTGCCACTGCTGCAGAATTGATGTTCATATGCTGTTCACTACAGTAGGCTATTCATTTTGTCAGACCAAGTACCGTGGTAGTCTTTTTTATGCCACACATGTTGAAATCAAACCAAAATCCAGATCTCAAGCCATGCTTGCTTTCATTCACCAAGTTCAAATTGGTGAAAGAACAACCAAATTGTGGAGAATGTTCACCAGCTTTTTTCAATTGTTCTATGAAATGAACAATGTCCACTATTCTATGTCCACTAATATCACTTTTGGCTCTAGAAAATAGTGCAGACATTTCAGCCCAATCTTGTTGTATCACGAACTCACGAACAGAATATTATTGATTTTTGTATAGTAAAAATTTGTTAATCATAATAATAGTTACTCGTCTTCTTTTCAATTTAAATAATATACCCATTTAAATAGTATCATCTCACACTTGACAAAAAGTCTAAAGTACTGAACACCAAGTGAATGAAAATTAAACAACAAATTTTGAAAACTCATCATTTGAACCACGATTCAACACTAAACAAGAAAACAACTAAACACTGTAAATGTAAACTGTCTCCACAAAGTAAAGGTATTTCTTTCTCTATGCTGTTCACAGAAGTGTACAATAACCACATGAAGAAAAATACGATGACGTAGCTATAGGGACTTAGGGAGTATAAAATCAAGATTAGGGCTCTATAAATACTAGGTACACGCAGTCGACATTTTGTTCCTTTACTGAAGGAGCGAAATTCAAATCTACACTAGAACTGTAATGCTTGTAAGCATTACACATATATTGTAATCACTAATGCCCGGTTGCAAAGTCGCTACATAAAGTCACCCATAGTTAACAGAGCCATTAGTTAACAACTCGCCCATAAATAGATGTTCGTTGCAGAGTCGTTTGCCAGACCCGTTTTAACTATGGCTCTGATAAGTCACACTGCTGCTCATACCACTTTTTGCCTGGTATGCTTCTATCCAACTAATGTATTGGCAACGGGAAGAGAATCACTGTGAACAGTTCTTCCAAACCTCCAGTCGGATGACGTCACAACATGGCGCTTTTTTATCACTATCACAAAACTGCTGTCTGCTTATTGTGTTATGTTTGGAGGTTACGAATCAAGATCGTAAACTGCAAACTAATTTGTAATTATTTTCAGTTAGTTTGATTTTTTGATAGCAATGAATGAATTAAGTAAAATAAAATTAGAGGTAGAAGCAGTGCCTACTAAAGATCTACATGGCCAGAACATACAGCCGATCAGCTGTTCAAAAGCGTACACTTCAACCCGTGTTTACATTGAAATCCCTATGTCGAGTGGAATTTTTCATGAATAAACGCTAATAAATTCAACTGATAACTACTTTTTCGAAAAAAGGGTTCTTATTTTATTTTACCAATACAATTTTTGTCCTTCATCATGAATTTCAAAGGTAGTAATGATTGAGTTATCTTAATATTCTTAGTTATTGGTTAACCAATTTGTAGGTTAGCCTTGTTTTAAATTAGATTTTTCAAATTCAAACACGTATTTCAATTATTGTCAAAAAATATAGTGTAAAGTTGAGTTGCTTGAGCTTTGAATTAGGTCTACCTATTGTTTTTTCAATTTTGATTACAGTATTGCTCAATTTCTACGAGAGGAATTACAATCACGGCTTTTGTAGTATGCTAATATTTATAGCTTTATTAGATTTAAGGAGTTTTTAGATAAAACATAATTTTTTTGCAAAGGTAAATAGGTAGGCTATCACTCATTTTATTATATTCACTATTGGAATAAGAATTCTTCTCAAATCATAACAAGAATAGCTTGAAATAGAAAACTTTTGCAGTGTTGGTTATCTTTAGTATTGAAACAGAACATATAGTAAGGTATTTCTAACAATATTATTATAAACGAAAATATGTGATCAATGATTATACTGCTAGCTTACTCAGTAAAGGATTTTAATATTCAGCCTGATCCAGTAACTTACATATCATTTTTATCTAATCTGTTTCTACTCTTAACAGAGTTTGACACAATTTGAAATTTGACGATTCCCCGATCCAAGACAGTGAGGAATACATCTTACTCATCGGAAGTAAGTACCGGTAAGTAGTGTTCTTTATGGGTTATGGCTGATCGATACAGAGTAAATAATAATTTGTTGCGGAGTGAGATATCAGAGTTCTTGTATTTATATCATATGTAAGACCATGTCGTATCATGAAAAATCTATGTATATTCTTCAATAGTGCTAATGAACCAATGCTATGTTTATTGACGCTCTGGTAGGATACTACTTGAAAGATTCATTCTTGGTCACAAAAGTAATAATATGAATAATATCCTGAAACATGAAAATAAGGGTATGATCACATTGAATGGGTATGTGCAAATTTTCGTCGAATCATGCATGACCCGAAAAACAAAATTTGAAAAATGCTATTGAAACACGCTGTTCACACTGAACGCACGCACAAGTGCACACTTACAGTGTGAGTGTTCCTCTTGCTCTTTTCAGATATTGTACGTTTCTCATCTGCAAGCTTGGTTATACATAATTAAGCGCACTCTTGCACAAATTATATTAATATTTATGATGGTCTCTTCTAACATGCAAAGGCTAGAGTCCCCCAGCTGAGTTAAGATTATATGCTAAATGGCAGGGGTATCATTATAGCACAATTAATAATCCAATTCAGTGTTGCTATAAATTTGTCATTTCATTCCTTGAACTGTTATTTCATATTATGCTGAAAAATTGTATAAAATTTGAACATTTTCTGCTCATTAGGTTTTGAAAATGCTGATAAAACACAGATAAACACTGGAAACGCCAATATCTAGCACACCTTCTACGCCCTGCAATAGCCTACATAACTAATACACCTCAAGTTACCTGAAATTTTGTACCAAACGTAAGAATTCTCTCTTGAATTTTTAAAAAGCTAAGAAAACGCTGGTAAGAGCAAAAAAAATCGTCTATTCTGGGCGATATAAAAGTCAATAAGGTTTAGCTATTTTGAATTTCTAGACCCTATAACTGAACTTGTATTCAACATTTTTCTGTCAATTCTTGAAAAAGCGCATACTGTATTGGCCATCTTTGATTTTTTTTTCAATTACGGTCTCAGTCACTACACCTCCGTGTTTACGGAGGTAGTGTCTTAGTGCGCCTCTAGAAGGTTGAATATTAACTATATTTGATTTTGATAACTTTAAAGTGAAAAAACACTCATATTCTTTTGGTGTGGCGACTACCGTTTCGAGTTTCTGTTCGGCTTGAGAATGTACAACACACCAGCACTAAACGGTCGTCGTTACACCAAAAGAATGTGTTTTTTCAGTTTAAAGTTATGAAAATACAATATAATTTGTAATAATATTGGTAAAAAATATGGATAATCAACAACGAATCAACTGAAACACGACTTTCTTACTTATCTGGGTGAGTAAATAGATTAATGGGTAAAAGAATGAGTGTCATTTTACTTCTACCTAATATATATTAATATAAAATATAATGTCAAAAAACTGATATGTTTATACTTCATTCAGTTTTGAAGCTCTGCTATTCGAATTACAGCACGATCTTTAATAACTTCTGCTTTATTAATTAGCCATGGTTGTGGGATCAGAGGAAACACATACCGTAATTCAAAACACTACTAGCAGTTTTAATGATTCTAAACTTTGAAGAAAGTATAGGTATATACAGTAGTTCAATTGAAATATTATTCATGATTGTAAATGTCATAATGTCAATAAAAAAATTACGGTGTTAAACTATACAGTTAATTTTGTAGACCTACCAGGGTACGCTATTTTATAAATTGTAACTCATTCTCTATTAAATGTATGCCAGCTATGAATCATATTAAGTCTAAAAAAGCTTTGATAATATATATATATATATATATATTATATATATATATATAATATATATATATATATATATGTAATATTTATCCTACACGATTCAAAATCAACACTTTTTTACTTGAAAGTTTTGAAAAAATAATGAATTTAGTCTTAAACTCCAGAATAGAGTTGAGCGCACCCGTAAATACATCGTACTTAAATTCGTTTAAAAAGAAACTAATTTAGTTTATCAACAATGTTTTTATAATTTATTGTTGATCAATAACATGATAATTCTTATTTATAAACCATGACTCGGCTAAACTTAATACTTTTGTAAAAGAAGTAAGTTTGAATTTGAATAAGCTATCTTGAAACATGTAACCTAAAAATTGGTTAACCAATAACTAAAAATATCAATATAATTCAATGATTACTACCCTTGAAATTTATGATGTAGGTTAAAATTTGAATTGGAAAAATAAAATAACAAGTCATTATTTCAAAAAAGTGATATCAGTTGAATTATTAGCGTTTATTCACGAAAAATTCCATTCAACATAGGGTTTTCAATGTAAACACGGGTTGAAGTGTACGCTTTTGAACAGCTGATCACCTGATGGTTCTAGCCTTGTAGTTTCGTAAGCAAAGGTAGAAGTAAAATAAGTGACCGGTGTATCTATTAAACGGTGTACACACGTACGTTTGCCTCGGGTGAGCATACGTGTATGGGCTTGCATTTGCACGTCTGGACACTGTTCGCTGAGGCATGTGTGCGAACCGGAACCCTGTCGGTATTTTTGCGTGCTCAAAGGTGCCTCGGGCGAGCATTGAATGTACGTGTGGACGCGTTTTTGCCATACGGGTGAGGCAAAACGTAAACATTGAAGGCGTCATAACCTAATTCCAATGAATTAGGTTAAGAATGACAAATCAAATTGTGATCCAATAACTAATTGTAAATTGTAGGATTCTTGTAATTTTGTAGGATATGTGGATTGTCAAATTTTTAAATAGAAACATGCATGGAGTATGTTTCTATTAACAAATTTAGAACTGCATAATTTGAGTGAAAATAGCTTCTCTACAGGGTTTCTACAAAAAAGTATAGCTCACATATTATCTTACTGTGGCTATCAAATCATCTTATGTTTGTTTTATGTTATCAATCAGAGTTGGTAATTAAAATTGTAATCTTCAATATGATATTATATGTTTTAGATAGCTAGGCTATCCATAGAGAGATTTATTCAAACTTTGAACTAGTATTCCTTAAAGGTAAATCTTGAAGCTAATCTTGAATGAAAAAGACTAAGAAATTGTCAAAAAACCACTGATTTATTGATTGTCATCCTATTTCTCACAAACTTGCTGCTTTCAATAGCATGGTCTATAGATCACTAACAATACCTATGAGCCACCATGATTTTGATATTGAGATCACAAAAATTAAACAGATAGCTGTCACAAATGGGTATGAAGAAAGTATGGTGGACAGATTATTGAGTAAAATTAATAGACAAATTTCAATCAATTCTAGCTTTGTAGGCTCAAACTGTGAGGAGAAGACTTGGATAACAATCCCATATTTAGACCTTGTATCTGATAAGATAGGTAGGTAATTGAAGAGGAATGGATTTCATGTTGCTTTCAAGACAAAACCGATTTTAAATAGTCTATTTAGCTGGAGTAAAGACAAAATTGATATTTGGGATAAAAGTGGGGTGTACAAACTTAAATGTGATGATTGTAATGCTTGCTATGTGGGTCAGACTGGTAGAAGTCTCAAAAGTAGAATTAAAGAACACATCAGAGATTGGAATAAACAAAATGGGGAATCTAACTTTGCAGTACATTGGATAACAAATAATCATAAGTTCACAGTTAAGGAGAATCTTGTTTTGTCATGTGTATGAGCAGAGTTAGTTTAAAATGGGCAGCAATTCAGTATTTGATTCAATTTATGGCTAATTTTGTTAAGGAAGTCTGTCAATTTTGTAGGTCAGTGTTAATTACTTTGATTAGGACATCAAAACTTCTGGAATTATTATGGAAATTTTTTTTTGAGATTCAGAATAGATATTGGAAACCAACAAATGAATCGCCTAATGCCAAGAATCTCAAAGTTAGGGTCAATCGTTCTCGTAAAGTTACTGCTTCCCTAATGATGGTATCATTTGTTTGGATAACTTTACTAGTTGAATTAGATTCAGTATTTTAATAAAATAATGTTTTGACATCCTAATAAAGTTTTAATTGACAATCTCATATCTTATGTCATGTAGCAATTTATTTCCTTACTTCAACCTACAATCATTCAACCCACCAACATTGTTTGTTAAGTTTTATTTTCAATTTTATTATACAAGTCATTGAAATAAATGATACAGCTGCATTTTGTAATAATTATCTTCAATGATGGAATCATGCCATTGTTATCATGATGTGGAAAATTTACATCTACGGTACCGTGGTGTCTTTTTGAATGCCGAGGCATACATGGAATGCGTCCACAAGGACGTACAGTGAATGCCAAGGCATGTGTACGATTGTTTGCGCAAATCTGTATGGACGTGTGTACAAGGCTTTATTGTATAATATTAATAAAAAAAATTTGACCAGAATGATTTCATTGTCTTCTGGCATTTTGATATATCTTGGAAACAAAGCAGCCAGTTTACAAGATATATTTCTACTGACTCTGCATAATTAAAAATGCTTATGTGCTTATTATTAAAATTAATAATAATAGTAATAATAATTGATTATTCAAATTTATTAAATTATACAATTTATTAAAAACTGTATTACATCTTTGTTCAAGCTACTTGATTAGTCAATGATAGTTGATTCAGTTTATTTACACTTTATCTACAGTTTCAAATAGTAATAATGTAATGTTTTGGACCATTTTCGTCTGTCTTTTTAAACATGCAAACAGTCAACATAAACTTAGAATACACTTGGCGCGAATGTATAGAGGATTTATAAGCATGATTTTGGGCATTTAAATAAAGAGCACTTTTAGTTATTGGTAGCCTTAGATGACGTCATCTGTCTGTAGGTTTTTCGTCTCTGCAATGGAAAAACGTGTTTGTTGGCGTGCTGTTACCTATCGGCAGAGCAATAGCTAACAGAACGTCTCTGCAAGGTATGTGCTGTTAACTATGGGCGATGCTATTTGTTGACTCTGCAACCGGGAATTAATGTGATTAATAGGTAGTTATAACAAATTAATCTTGATCTATTCAGATAAATGATGTAGGAGAGTTTAAGAAGAGTTTTGACTAATCAAAAACAAATAATGGTAATTTTACTAACTTTTATGACCTAGCTACAACTTCCAACTACATTCTTCACCCCTTAAAGGCATGTTTCATGCAATTTTTGAGTTTTTAAAACTGGTTGAAATAGTCATTTTTGTTATGGCCACCGAGGTGGGCGCAATAACAAATTACTTAGTAGCTTCTACTGGTGGAGCCAGGTTTGACTGAGTGAACACAAATTGAAACGAATACATTTTTATTAATAATCGGAGGACCAGACCAACAATAAGTTGATCAAATGAATTACTCAAACCAATAAATCAAGTTCAATACAACAAAGCGGTGTAAAACAAAGTCTTTCAAAGGTGGGAATCTCACTACACGAGGTGGAAGCACAACTTGCTTAGTTCTATACTGTCTTTATGAATTATACTCAACAATAATAAGTCTCAGATTGATATTGAAGTGATATCACAGTAATAAAACACTTTGAGCGGATTAATCTTGTAGAGAATCAACATGAATGTAACTTGGAGCGGGAAAATAACACAAGATGTAGCAGGAAGCGGGATCGACTTTTCACTGTGTACAGAGTGAATGATGACTCGGGAGCGACTCCTTCAAAAAGAATGGTTCCTCGGTGAACGATAGTTCAAATAGCTCTGTAGGAACTAGAGGCAGCGCTCGTAGTGGTTACTTACTGCAACTGGTTGGTGGTAACATACTCCCCCCCCCCCTGAAAACAGACAGTTTTCAATCCACCTAGGGGTAAGCAGGCAATGATTGGCAGCGATCTCATCACTGGAGGCGAGTGAATCAGTGGTGCAGCAAGAGAGCAAGAGAGCAGACAACATGAATTTTCTGACTAGCATCATTGTTTTTGAAGATGGTGTGATGCAGAATTACATAGTTGACAGCAGAATCAGAAAGTGCTAAGTGCCCAAGTTCTTGATATTCATGCATGAAATTGGAGTATTTCTCCTCTAGCTTTAAGGATTTATCCAGACGCTTCAACAGACCAAGATGACTTCAGTAAGCTTGTTTGCGGTTTGAGGCAAGAGGGGGTGCTTCAGGTTTGAATGGAAGCGCGACTACATATCTTCCTTCATCATTGCGGTAGGTGGTGGCTTTATACAATCTTTCACATAGTTCATCAGCAGGCGATGAAATTTTCACATCTGAGCAGACGTCTTCGGTTTCCCAAAATTTGTTCATAACAGTAGAGAGCGGTTCTTCTTGTGCAAACATGGTGCATATCAATTGCATTTTTTTGAGTGTTGTGGGTGAATCTTCAACATTTAGTCTTCCTGTTTTAAAATAAAAGTCATTGCCTATGGCTACCTTGGATTCCTATGGCTGCCTTGCCATACAACTGAGTTGAATAACATCAAAAATGCATTAACAACTGCACCTGTTTTGGCTAACTTTAGTGAGAGTTTGGATATTACCATTCAGTGTGATGCTTCTAAAGATGGTTTGGGCAGACTTCTCTTGCAAAATAGGCGACCAGTATGTTTTGCATCTTGTAGGTTAACTGACTGTGAAAAAACTACTCTCAATCAGAGAAGGAATTGCTAAGTATTGACACTGCTTGTAAAAAGTATCATGATTTTATTTATGGAAGAACTAAAATACAAATTATTACTGACCATAAGCCTCTTCTACCAATTTTGGATAATAAGAATATAAGTAACATTGGATCTGTGAGGCTTCAAAGAATGAAATTAAAACTGTTGAAATATAATTTAGATTTATCATACATGCCAGGAAGTAGGATAAAAATGACAGATCCTGATTCAAATCAGCTGATTTGAATCTATCTCAAACCACCCCACCCCCTCCCCTCAGCATCATCCCCCCCACCACACCTCTTAGCTGAGCTGTGACGTCACGTATCAGCTGGTTTGTGACGTCATAAGCTGATCAGTGACATCACTTGACCTCGAAATTTCCCGCCACCAAAATTGCTCTCCTTTTTTTCTAACCTCAAACTTGATTTTTCCCGTCCCACCATAAGCAAGCATGCATGCGCACGCATGGTGCCACCCCGACCAACTATTGATTTGATTTCCACCACACTCACCCTTAGTTAGTAGTAAGGGGGGTGCAACAGTTCAAACAAAATTGACAGTGTAAATTCTATTTGTTTTTTGTTTTCAGACATTAAAACAACATTGACTAGTATTCAATTTTGTAACACTTTGTGAGAGTATCTTCTCTCCTATTGAAATTCTAAGATAGAGAATATTATAATATGATGATGGTAATGTGAAGCAGGGTTGCATAAACAAACCCCTGCTTCTTTTATCAAGAAATACCAGCTATAGTGAGGTCCACGCTATAATGACAGTATTTGATCAACTTTGGTTTTGCTATCCTCGTCTATTATTCAACAAAGCCGGTGGTACTATCCTTTTCTAGGTTCACAATGATGCCAATTATGTTTTTTACAGTGTAGAAATATAATTAATTAATGCAGAGAATTGGCATCACTATTCTTCTATTTTTATCCACTGTCATTATAACATGGACCTCACTATACTAATAAATTCTACAGGTAAGTAGGTGGAGTAGGAAAAGAGAAGAGAGAGAGAGAGAGAGAGAAAATAAAATAATATATATTGGTTAAACACACACACACACACACACACAAAGTATATTTATATATATGATAGTTATTACATAAATCAATTACATATTCATATTAATTTAATTTCAACATTGATTTTTTGATGTAGCCATGCAAAGCATGGACAATCTGCAATGAACATCTATAGTTATGTCTATCAAAACCTAACAATGATGATGAAGACAGGGACGCCACATGCTTACCCTGATTGGGTTAACATGACAATAAGAGCTATTGATTTTTCTCCTTTGGCTAACAAGCTGGGAGGAAGGGAGGGGGGCGGTGGTGGCATAGCTTAGTTCAATTGTAATTGAATTGATTTTCTTCCCTATTGTAGTTCTTCCTAATATTATCTCTATTATCTATTATTGTAGTGTTAAGAGTAGGTAAACAACAATTGTAAGTTCAGTTGACACTTGTCACTATCAATTACACTGCTCTGGCACTCAATTTCAGGTGCACACTTACTGCCTAGTCAAGCAGTCATTATATTGACTTTCCTTCTTAGAAAGAGAGAAACAACAAACGCCAGTTCAGTTGATAATTGTCAGTGACTAGTTCATTGCCCAAGGCTATAACTTTATAGTATGCCTACTGTCTACAGACATATGTGAAGCAACCGCCAGTTCTGTTGTTAAGTATCAGTGTTTAGTACATTGTTCAGACACTATATTACAGGTGCACACTTACTGACCAGTCAAGCATTCATTATATTGATTTCCCCCCCTTGGCTAACAAGCAGGGATGAAGGGAGTGGTGGCATATCTCAGTCAATTGTAATTGACACTATAGATTAAATTGCTCTGGTGGCCTACTACTAACCCATTGGGGTAGGCACGCAAAACTGACAAGACAAACTTGCTATTGATTTTCTCCTAGAAAGAGGAACACCTCAAAGCAGTTGTAACTGGCACAATAGATTACATTGCTCTGACACAACACCCCTCAGGCATGCCTACTGTCTAGACAAACCTACTATTGTTCTTCTAACAAGTGGAATACCACAGTTCAGTTGAGAATTGGCAGTGTTAATGGTATTTTCTAATTGCACCATTAACTATAACAATATTGCAATATTAGACTATTATTAACATAGTAGTTAATTATGAAACTTTGAAGAGTGTCTCTCTTTGGAATGCTCAGCTAGTGAAAAATTATTATGTGAAGCAGGTTGCATAATCTACCCCTGTCTCTTCATAATGATTCTCTAGATAATGTTCTTCACAATAGACTTGCGAAACTGAGCTACTACATTTCTTCAGCAGCGATTAAGGTTTGGTGGGCTAAAGTCAGAAGCATATTCACACAAAATGTCTATAATCTGAACATAGTCATTGATTGTGTTTGAGAGATACAAATCATCACTCAATTGTTTGTACAGAAGAGACAATATTTCAAACCCATAAACATATATTGTTATTCCACCCATATGCCTATTGTTTGGATTGAACAATCATGCTCCAATTGTGTCAACAATAATTTTTTTAAAACTAGTGTAGGGTAGTAGTTGCTGTTGACCAACTAGAACACCTCCCCACCTCAGGCCATGTTTATATTCTAAGCCATTATTATGATTGTTACTGAATGATTGAATGTCAAACACCATTTTCTTAAAACGTATTTTTCACACACATACACACACACACAGACACACACACACACACCACACACACACACACACACACACACACACACACACACACACACACACACACCACACACACACACACACACACACACACACACACACACACACACACACACACACACACCACACACACACACACACACACACACACACACACACACACACACACACACACACACACACACGTGTGTGTGGTGGCAAAGAGGGAGGGGGAAAGCTTATGTAACTCAGTACTCACTTGCTTAACTATTCATTCTGAGCTGCAGCTGCTGCGCACTTGTTCTTTTGTGAGTGTGTGTGTGTGTGTGCGTGTGTGTGTGTGTGTGTGCTCACCTGTGTGTGTATAGACACATTGTTGCAGAATAGGAAGGGTGGTGGAAAAATGGATTCACAAGGAACAACATCTTCTTCTTCTTCTTCTTCTTTCTGTTTGGAAGCTTTCAACTTGAAAGCTAAATAAGAGATTTTTACACTTCCTCTAACACTAGTAGTAAATTGGTGGCCACAGGAGATATTTCGAATTTATAGAGCAAAAACTATTCTCAGTCAACAGGGTTTAAAGATTGTGCTAAAATTAGTGGACCCTGACTCAGAAGGCGATATTCAGTTTGAACTTCTATTACCGGATATGTTTTTGTGTGTTTTACATGCAGACAACATTGCAGACTCCAACACACACCGTTATTGGATCAAATTTAAAAAGAGAGAAGGTTTACAAACTCTGGTAGAAATCTATAAGAAGAAGTGCAACACATAAACTACTACTCTACTCACCAACAACAGCAAAGATCAATAAGTCTTCCACTCTATTGTGTGAGAAAGACTGGCTCAAGATATCCGAAAAGAGAGAGACAACTTTTGTTTCCTTTCAATGTCTAACAATTCATGAACGGTGGCGGCTAACCAATTTCTATGTCATATTGTGATGCTACAAATAAATGTAAGTACCATAATCACTAATCATTCTCAATAAGTGTGTATTCCCCGGTTTTTCTTCTTGGCACCATATTCATTATTAATAATTCTCACTTCAAGGGTTAGAGTCATGTGATCCGAGAGAGCAATATAAACAATTTTACTTAATCCTATTTTGATCTGAAAATGTACAAACACTTTCTATTCTTAGAAGAGTCTTAATGTGGACAAAAATTTCGTTCCCTAACCTCTGAACATTCCATGACAAGAAGTTGAATTCAGTTGGCTGATCAACTTCCATATCAAAATTGGCAGAGCTAATATTTATATTATTATTCTTACTACTACAATTCTTGTCACAGTCTATGTTAAATGGATCATTATGTACAAGTCTACAAGCAGAGTTACACTCTCTTTGTCAGTAATTCTCAGTTTAAATTAATCATATTTCCTATTGAATTGGTGGAAATATCACGCTACACAGTTAAGGCTCTAATGACACAAGTAATAGTCTGTATCTCTTGTACTTGGCGTTTTTGATTGACTTTTACCAATTACAAGTTCACTAAATGATTTGTCACTATTCAGTCACTGTTCAGTGAGTGATCAGTAGAGAGAGAAAGAGTGATAGAGAGTAAACCGTGAGTGTTCAGTCAGTGAGTAATCAGTAGTGAGAGGAAGAGAGAAAGAGTGATAAAGAGTGAACAGTGAGTGATGTGTCAGTATTCAGTGACTTTTCAGTGAGTGATCAGTAGTGAGAGGGGAAGAGAAAGAGTGATAGAGAGTGAACAGTGAGTGATGTATCAGTGTTCAGTGACTGTTCAGTGAGTGATCAGTAGAGAGAGGGGAAGAGAAAGAGTGATAGAGAGTGCAGTGAGTGATCAGTCAGTGTTCAGTCAGTGTTCAGCCTTCTATCTTTTAAACAAATGAAAGGTTAAATTCGCAACTATGATAACCAATCTTGGAAAAATGGAGCAGAATAATGACTCTGAATGATATCCAGGCTGGAAGAGCCTCTATTTTTCTTTATCTCATAATTATTGGATTGAAGTTACTACTTCAAACTGTGTCTAGGTAAGATGGTAAGATTCCAAGATTCACACATTTAGATGGAATTAATTTTCTATCTAAAAGATTACTGCCATAGATTTCCCATCATATAGGTAAAAAATCACCTTACTTTACTTTTGGCGATGCAATTTCAGTGACCCCCACTCCTCCCCCTATCGCGTGACTAGAGTGAGTGCTAAGTCAGCATGAGACCTATCTAGCAGCCAGTGCTGCTGAGTGGAAGTTTTCTGTAGAATAGGTTAAGACAAATGTAATGCAGTAACTGCAATAATAATAATAAGCATAAGAGCTTTTATTGGTGGAGAGCCCCTTAAAGGTGGATCCACTTTGCCATATGAGCCATGACATTGGATACATGGACCCTACAATTTTAGGTGGACTCCAAGCCACCTTGTAAGACACTAGTGCAGTGGATGTGCACTAGGTGCAGTAGGTGTGCACTAATTGCAGTAGGTGTGCACTAGGTGCAGTAGGTAATGCACAAACATAACTATACTAGATTGCTGCATAATGTTGTACAATGTGAGCAGAGAAGGTTGTAATCCAATGTGACGTCATCCAGGCTAAGAGCAGTGATGGGTGGAGCCAAGGTCACTTGATAGGGGGAGGAGTGGGAGTCGCTGAAATTGCATCGCAGAAAGTAAAGTAAGGTGATTTTTTACCTATATGATGTGTGATATAAGAAAATCATAACAGTGTTTTCTTTATTTTCCACAGATTATAATCTTGGACAAATTATATAGTAAGGATGACATAGCCAAATTGATCAAGAGGGTCACACATAACAGCAACAGCAGCAGCAGCAGCAGCCACACATCCGAAATTACAATAGCACTAAATTTAACATACAATACATCATCAACATGATCTCTGTCACCTGCAATTTCAATTGAACCAATTTCTCATGCCGGAACTCCGCTACTAACAATAATCTGCTCTTCAAACATTGCCGTTATTTGTTTTTGACTGTTCATGACAAACAGAAACGCTGAAAACCAGAAGCATTGACATTAGGATCAAATTTGAAGCAAATGAAAATATACCAGAATATACACATGCCTATTGTCTCATAATCTACAATGTAATCAAGGAGTATCGACCCTTGACCAGAACAGTTCATCCAGTCTAATTGACATGATCAAAGAAGAAGAAAAACAGTAATAAAGAAGAAGATTATTAAAATAAGAGAACTTTGAGATTATTTAAATTTAATATAATGTGATTTGAGAAATATTGAAAAACACAAACTATGTGACTAAAAAAAAATGAAAATTGTGTAACTTTGTGTTGCTAATAAAACCAAAAAAGGCTATAAAGCCAAATCTAATTGTCTTTTTTTTATTTATCGAACCAGCTATTCAGTGAATGAAAGTAGTTATAGTAGTAGGTGAGTAGAAGGAGGTAAAGAGAGAGAGTGTGTGTGAGAGTGTGTGTATTTTATATAAAGTGAGATTATAATATTGGTATATTAGTTTAATTACATGATGATTATGATGGTGATGGAAAATCCTTCATCCAGGCCGCATACGTAATGGTGTTTGGTAGAAAAGGTTAAGATGGATTAGGCTTGGTTTGGTTAAGCTAGGCTAGGTTCGGGTAGGAATTGGAAGCTAATGAAGAGATTGCCTGATGTTAAGCCTGTCACGATGTATATCGTAACTAGAGAAAGGAATTGAATTTAGGGCTCATTTATTTGACGCTCGGCTATCTTTCATAGAATCTGAGGGGTCAACGTTCAAGCCAGCCACTGGCCTACCACTCAGCGATGCTGCGCATCCTCTCTCCCCTCCCTCTCGGTCACTGAGGGAGGCTCGAGAAAGGCCAGCAGGTGGCAGTTGAGTTCGGAGAGCCAAGTCGAGCGGTCGAGAGAGGTGAGAAGGAAGCAGCGAGCAGCTAGCAACGTCACAGTACGTCTTGTACTAAGTGAACTCCGATTTCTTCAGCGACCGGGAGTTGTGTTGAGGCTAAAGACGTTTAGCCTCCAACACGGTGAACTCCACTGCTCTACACTCGTTTGGGCGAGTGTTGAACGGCATTTAACCTGTTTGGACGACGGGCTACCAGTTTCGACCAACGGCGACACGTCAGGTTTGGTCGAAACCTGACTCCCCATTGGTAGACCACCAGTGGGACATCGAGGCGCAAGAGGACATCTGGGAAGGTGTGGAAAAACCTTTCCCGCAACTCCGCGGCCGATCCGGACCCCAGGAGGACAGCTGGTGCCCGGCAAGTGGGACTTAGGAAAGTCCAGAGTGCTGGCCGCCGCAGCGCACTAATCCAGTGCGGGATCGAGAAAGGACATCTGGGAAGGTGTGGAAAAACCTTTCCCGCGACTCCGCGGCCGATCCGGACCCCAGGAGGACAGCTGGTGCCCGGCAAGTGGGACTTAGGAAAGTCCAGAGTGCTGGCCGCCACAGCGCACTAATCCAGTGCGGGATCGAGAAAGGACATCTGGGAAGGTGTGGAAAAACCTTTCCCGCGACTCCGCGGCCGATCCGGACCCCAGGAGGACAGCTGGTGCCCGGCAAGTGGGACTTAGGAAAGTCCAGAGTGCCGGCCGCCGCAGCGCACTAATCCAGTGCGGGATCGAGAAAGGACATCTAGGAAGGTGTGGAAAAACCTTTCCCGCAACTCCGCGGCCGATCCGGACCCCAGGAGGACAGCTGGTGCCCGGCAAGTGGGACTTAGGAAAGTCCAGAGTGCTGGCCGCCGCAGCGCACTAATCCAGTGCAGGATCGAGAAAGGACATCTAGGAAGGTGTGGAAAGACCTTTCCCGCAACTCCGCGGCCGATCCAGACCCCAGGAGGACAGCTGGTGCCCGGCAAGTAGGACTTAGGGAAGTCCAGAGCGCGAGCCGCCGCAGCGCACTGATCCAGTGCGGAAGCGAAAGAGGACCTCTGGGAAGGCCAGGGAAAGCCTTTACCAGAGCTCCGCGTCCAACCCGGACCCCGGGAAGACACCCGGTGCCCAAGGACTAAGACTTAGTCCTGGCACGAAGCCCTTTCTCACGACTAACACCGCAAGGTTCCTATTCCCTTCATTCCGCGACCAACCCTGTTTGGCAGTGCGAAAGCACGGCCCCTCTTTCCTAAAAGAGGGAAACATTTCTCCAAAACACTAAAAACCCTGTTTCAACCCCCAACTTGAACGAGGGTGGTTGACGGACGCCCCACCCAGACTCCTGTCCCCTGCTGCGGCCCACCCCAGTTGCCGACTGAGTTTAGCCGGCCCAGAGCGACACTGGGAACTCTGATAGAGAAAGAGGTGGGCAAAAATCTACTCAGAAGCCATCCATTGATCCATCTGCGGCAATACCTGCATTTTCTTGTTCCTTGCATGCATATTTTGCATGCTAGGTGCATGCAGGGCAAGAGTAGACAGGAGTATGCAGTTCTCTGCATACAGAACATACACTCACAAGATGATGACGATGATCTGGCTCTTCATCATCATCACTGTAATCATCGCCATCAACTTGTAGGCTCATGTTCTGTATGTTGAGTTGTCTCTGGATGTGGACATTGCTCCGTAAAAATGTCATCATCCTCCTCTCTTCATAGCTGCTGTCAGGGGCTGGGGATTGGGCTGGGGTTGAGGATTGAGGTCTGCTACTTTCGAATGTGGGGGATGAAGGCAGTGAATCAGTGTCATCAATATCAAGGATTGAGGGTCAGATGTTTGGGTGTGTCAGGGATGATGGTTGGAAGCTGTATAGTGGGGGTGGGGGATGTGAATAGGGTCTGGGATCTATTTCTTCATCATAGGGGGGATGGTGAGTTGGGTGCTCCTGATTGTCAAAACTGCTGCCGCTCATTTCTGAAAAATGACTTCATCACTATCAATGACAAAGGTTCTATCCCCACACACACACATACACAGACACACACACACACACACACACACACACACACACACACACACACACACACACACACACACACACACACACACACACACACACGCACACACGCACGCACGCACACATGCACATAATTTTATTTTCTTTGGAAATTTCTTTTTTCTCTCACTATTCTCATCACTCATGTTTTTTCTGTAAACAACACATGTTGTTTGAAATAACCATTTGATGATAAACCAAAAAGGCTATAAAGCCAAAATCTAATTGTCTTTTCATTTTTTTTCAATGATAGAAATTTATTAAAAAACAGAGTGCAACACATAAAAAAAACTACTACTACTCACCAGCAACAAAAAATCAATAAGACGACTCTTTCTTACTTTGTCAAGAGAGACTGGTCTGAGTTCACTGAATATAATTCACACGAATGTGTACTACACACAAAGAGAGAAAAGACGATTGTGTGAACAAGTGACAAAGTATTATCCCATTTTATAGAATATTGTCTAAGCTGAGGGGGCATGTGGTGGTGGTGACAGAGAGGGTTGTGGGGCAGGGGTTGGGCGGGTGACTATATCGTCAACAACCTACAATTATTTTTTTTTAATAATGGCAACACACACACAGGCATGAGTAGTAGTAGTAGTAGTAGTAGTAGTAGTAGTAGTGAGAACAATACCCCCTAATTTGTGTGTGTGTAATTATCGAGTGTCACAAAACATGCCTGTTGCACCACACAAATCTCAACACATAATTACACACCACACGCACTTCAATTTGGTGCCCAACCGTAATTAACTGTTGTGTGTCTGTGTTATTTGCGTCCCTTCCACACCACAAAATAAGTTGTCTGTTGTCGCTGTGTCTAGGGGGTGGAGTTCTTGCATCATCAGAAAAAATATGCAAGACTCAAACATTTGAATAATTGATGTGATAATGATGATGATGACAAGAAGCAAAGTACTTACCCCTATTATTATCATCATCCCTTCTCCCTCCCTTCTGTTGATTTGAGACTTACCTCCACCCCACACTTTGTTCTGTTTGTAAACACCATAAAACAGGGTCAATTTGACCAGAATGTTTATTGCTGCCTGAAAACTCATACAAAACACTTCTCACTCTCTAAACTTCATTAAAAGCATTTTCCAGCAGCCTTCATGCGCACACGCATTGATTGAGAATAACAATTGAAAGTGGTGACTTTGTCAGACACACACACACAGAGAGATATTGTTGTAATATTCTACACACACATATTGTTCTCCATTAACAAAATTCAAAGGTATGTTTCACAACTCTACTATATCATATTATGTTTCTATCTTCTTCTTCTTCTTTTTCTTCTTCATTAAATTAATTTCAAAGTAAAAATCTAAAATACCTCTTTCATATTGAGAGAGAGAGAGAGAGAGAGAGAGACATACAAACATATTTTGTTTTTTCATTTGCAGATATTCTCCTCTAAGAGAAGACACATGCCAAACATATCAAAAAAGAAAATGGGTTTAAATGAACTAAAATCACCACTCTCCCTACTGACTTTATCCAAAGGGGCTAGCATGAATGCAATTTCCTATGGAGCTGATTTGTACAGCATACCCAAATCAATGCAATCTCAGATTTTAGAATATCGTGAAAATCATGAATTACAACGTACAACTAGCAGCAGCAGCAGCAGCAGCCTTCTTTCTAAATTATATGCTATATGCAAAAGACTCGATATTAAAGACCTCATGAACATGATTGCAGCTGAACACTTGACGTGTGAAGATGTTACAGCATTGTATCTGCAAAATCTAGACTTCCAAGAAGAAGAAGAAGAAGAAGAAGAAGAAGATGCCGATTACATATCGTTTGATAAACAACAGCATATAGATTTAACAAAAGATTTTCATCTCCCATCATGTTTAGACCATCAGAGTTTGTGTCCAACGTACAAATGTCGTTGTCAGGAATTCTTTGACATTACATCGCAAATGTTTAAATTTCAAAATAAAAATAGATATATCAATCCATTCATTTTGAGAGAAATTAACCCGGAAAAATATTGTTCATTTGTCAGAAAACCCAAAGAGTATACTTTTGATTACATTATGAGAAACCTAATGTATTTCCACTATAGGTAGTGGACACTAATAATGATAACAAGAGAAAAAAAATGAAGTATGAATGACTGTTCACACACACACTAACGTACTAAAGTAAATATTATCATAGCATTTTTTTGTTTCTAGTGTAAAAAAAAATAATAATGACACCAAATGAATGATGGACCTGTGTCAAATTATGAAAAGATATGGAAAGTTTGTGTAATTTAGTTAGAAATATGAAAATAACCTATTCATCTTATAGTTTAGCATTGAATAATGCTAAAAGGATTGCTAATAATGGTTGGTATCTCCCATTTAGATTGTTGCACATACCTCCATGCTCTTTCGAGCATATTCTAGCCATGGATAGTGAAATCTGGTATTGCAATTGTATAAAATTAACTTTTCGATTATACCACTTGGACTCATATATCACTCATAAATACACACTAAATTCACCATCATTTGTGAATTTTAGATGGTGGTGGTCTGGACTTTTTCCATCCTCACGAATGAGTCGGAGCTTGACTGCGGTGCCGAACGGTCGTATCTTATCGTGCTCTCTGTTCAAACGCGAAATAGTCGAAAGTTTCTGTGCTAGTCTTTTCGCTCATGAATAATTCGGAATTTTCAAATAAAAAACGACCTAGAGGATCACCTGATGAAAAAAGTGATTTGAAAAAATTTAATAGTGAAAAAATGTCTGGGAAAGTGGGTGATATGTTGTTAGAACAACTAATGCTTTCATTTAGTGAGATTCTAGATTCAAAGTTAAGTAATGTGGCTATGAAAAAAGATATCGAATCACTTTCGGACAAAGTTAGTGCATTAGAGATAGAGAATGCATGCCTCAGGGACAAAGTTGATTTGTTGGAGAAACTGAGTGAAAAACATGATCTCAAACTTATTGACTTGGAAAGTCGCTCTCGCAGAAATAATCTAATTTTCAAGGGAATAGAAAATTTAGGTGGTGAAGACTGTATTGCTAAAGTGAAAAAACTGTGCTCTGATATTTTAGGAATAGCCTACATGGGGAAATTTTGGTGAATTATGCTCATTTTCTTGGTAAAGGAAATAAAACCGTAATAGCACACATTCCGAGGGATGAAGATATTAATAAAATCTTTGGTAATGTGAAAAAACTGAAAAATACAAACATTGTCATTCATCGAGACTATTCTCGTGAGGTGAGATTCAAACGTGGGAAACTTCTGGCTTTGAAAAAAGAACTGTCAAAAATGGTGCCGGACATTGATGTACACCTCGGTTTCGACTTTCTAAAAATCGAGGGGACTCACTTCCACTGGTCGACGGATAACAAGTTGATGGCGGGGGCGGAGGATGGCGTCGAAAAACTCAAATCAATGCTACATGTGGATATGAGTCGCTTTCTAGCGGGTCTAGCGGAGCAGCCAGCCAACTAGGGAACTCCCACTGCGCATCTGCTGTTCGAGGAGCCGAATGTGCAGTCTGTAGTTGTGAGAGAAAGAGATGAACACCTTAAGTTGTTATATTACAATGTGTGTGGTTTGAAAGACAAGGTGAGAAATTTTAATTTTGTAAATTTTTTAAAAGATTATGATATCATTTCTATTTCTGAAACACACATAGTGCAAGAAGATGTAGAGTGGATAGGTGATTATTTCATTGATTTTGAACTGGTCTGGTGTTATGCAAAGAAAAACTCTCACTTTGGTCGTGCTAGTGGGGGTTTGCTATTAGGTATTAATAAAAATTCAGCATTTAAAGAAAAACTTTGTTTTAGAAATATTGATAATGTGAGTGTAATTGTTGTAAAATTGTATAATTCCGTTTGCTTGAATGTATTGCCAGTGTACATTAACTGTAATAATTGGGAGAGAGAATTTTATGAAATCAATAATTTACTGTTGCAAAACGCAGATGAGGGAGGCGCCAGGAGAAGATCAAATTCCCTTTGAGTTCTATAAGAATGCGCCGCCCAATATGCTAGATAGATTACTGAATATTTACAATACAATATTTACAATAGGTAGGGTCCCAAGTAGTTTCAAGTCTTCCATTATTTTTCCGATTTTTAAAAAAGGTGAGAGCAACGTAGTAGGTAATTACAGAGGTATCAGTTTTTTAACAGCATTCTTCAAAATTTTTGCAGGGTTAATACTAAATAGACTTAATCACTGGGTGGAGGAAAATAACGTACTAAACGAGTTTCAGGCGGGATTTCGTAGGGGATACTCTACTATTGATAATATATTTTCCTTAACATCTATCGCTAGTCTTCAGTTAGCTAAAGAAAGAGGTAAATTATACTGTTTTTTCGTGGATTATTCAGCCGCATTTGACTCAATAGACAGAAAATCTCTATTATATAAGCTTAGTAATATGGGCCTCTCAACAAAAATGTTGGCTATTTTGAGAGCGTTGAATGAGGATACTTCTGCTAGAGTATGGTGCACTCAACGGTCTGGAGAGGGTGGTCTCTCACAACGTTTTCAAACTAAATCAGGATTGAGACAGGGCTGCTTAATGAGTCCCTTGCTATTTTCTTTGTTTTTAAATGATTTAAATGATGAACTGGGTGGAGGACTATTGATAAATGGTGAGAGGATTCGGGTCTTATTGTACGCTGATGACATAGCTTTGTTTTCTGACTCTCCAGTAGGGCTTCAGTACATGATAAATAATTTAGAAAGGTACTGTGAAATGTGGAATTTAAAAGTAAATCTAGATAAGTCAAAAATAATGGTCTTTAGGAATGGAGGAAAACTAGCTGGGTGTGAGAAATGGACATTTAAAAATGAGCAGATTGAATGTGTAAATAGATACAAATATTTGGGGGTAGTTCTTACACCAACATTGAATTTTGAAGCTCATTTGAAAGGAAAATCAGATAAGGCTAAACTTGCGGTGAATTTGGCTTGGAGAGGTCTTTTAAATAGTGATAATATAGATTTCACAGCTAAATGTAAATGGTTCAAAGCTTGCGCAAGGGCAGTTCTGTGTTACGGAGCTCAAGTATGGGGCTATAGACAGTATGATACTGTAGAAAAATTTCAGAGATTTGTCATTAAGAAAGTGTTCTCGCTTCCTATAAACACCCCAAACTACATGTTGTTTATTGAGACAGAACTGTCACCTCTTTTTGAGTACTGTCTCAGGTTGTATTACAACTATATTACAAAAGTTATGGAAATGAAAGAAGGTCGACTTCCAAGATTTCTAGTGGAAGAAGTAATAAAAAAGAGAGTCTTCTGGTTTTAAGATTGGAGAAAATTGTGTAATGATATAGGGATAAGTTATAATGACAATATTAATTGGAGTAATGAATTTAAGAAAATTCTCTCAGGCTTGGGCATAATTCACAGGGATAAATTCTTACAGGACGCACAAGCAGGCCATTTCCATTCATTGTATAGATCATTGAACCTACAACTGGGTGAGAACAATTACATAAAGAGGAATAATTGTGATTTGTGGGTGATGAGATGGGAGTTTAAAGCGAGAGGCGAGCTGATCGATTTGAACTATAAGCCATGGGTGTCAGATAGGAACTATACTTGTTCAATGTGTAATTTAAAAGAAATTGAGAACGTTTTCCACTTTGTTGGGCGATGCCCATTTTTGAAGGAATGGAGAATTAAATGGTTAGGGGCAGCGGTACTCTCTAGAGAAGTATTTATGTCTTATATGAATGGCCTAGATTGGAAGAGATTAGCTTCTTATTGTAGGGACGCTTGGAGATATAGGCAAAAACTAGTCCAGGATTTCAACTGGTAGGGTATTTTTGTCATGCTCTGGGGAAAAATATTTATCTACAATAGGTCAAATTCATGAGTCCTCTACCTTCCAGAGGTTTTATTTGAGAGCAAACAAACTGTTGAATTTAGTTTAACAAAATAAAGAAAAAGTTAGATTTTATTTGTTAGAATAAGTTCAGTGCTAGCATTATTTGAAATTTATTATTTTTCTTATTGTTTTATTTCTCGAGGTATTTTATGCTTTTTTTCTCAGATTTTTGTTGTGTTTTCGATTATTACAAGTTATAGTCATCTCTATTGCTTGATATTGATTTATTTTCATTGTTATTGTCACTAGTTTCAACATTTTACCGACTTTCCGGCTGACGATCAAAAAGTATCAAGCCGTAAATGTGTGTTACAAATTTCATTGCATTGTATGAAAATACTGTTCAATAAAGCATTTTTTTCTTTTTCTTCTTTCTTCTTCTTCGTCCTCATGAATGAGCACACCCACATCTGAACGAATTTTAGGTGACTGCTATCAAAATTTACTCACAGACATAGGAAGATTCTATTGTTTACATTTTCTAACCACTTTAACTGAATATGCTACCCAGATTATAGAATCAATAGATGAACATCATATTGGAATGTTTCCATTAACCAGAGAACAAGAGCAAATGCATTCTGATGCAAAATTTTGCGATGCATGCGAAAAGCCTTTTGAAATTAATAAAGTTTATGATCATTGTCATCTCACTGGATACTACAGGACTGCTCTTTGCAATGCATGTAACTTACAAAGACAATGTCAAACATTCATCACAGTTTTTCTACACAATTCAGCATCTTATGATACCCACCTAATTGTCTCTGCACTCGGTTCTGTTTGTTATCACGTACACCCTGAGTAGCTTCAGAGGTGGCTGATTGATACCCAGGTGTTGCTCCTGGATGACTAATCTCAGTTGTAATGTGGGCGGGGAAAGGAGGCAAGTCGAAGTTCCTCTTCTTTCGTCTTTGTGCCTCAGCTGGCATGGATAGCACCTCCTGGTGCTTCTGACGGCGTGAAAGTCACTCTCTTCTCTGATGACACCACTTTGAGGAAATTTTGTATTGGCCTGACAGCCTCGGTTCCACTCCAGTATAGTAGGAAGAGGAAGGATGGACAGGAGGGATGGCAGCCAATGGGCCGCTGTGCCCGGAGAGGATAGAAGGATAGGGATGGCAGACAACAGTCCGCTGTGCCCTGGGGAGATGGAAGGACAGGGATGGCAGACAACGGTCTGCTGTGCCCTGGGGAAATGGAAGGATAGGAATGACAGACAATGGTCCACTGTGCCCTAGGGAAATGGAAGGATAGGGACGGCAGAAGACGGTCCGCTGTGCCCTGGGGAGATGGAAGGATAGGGACGGCAGACGATGGTCCACTGTGCCCTGGGGAGATGGAAGGATAGGGACGGCAGACAATGGTCCGCTGTGCCCTGTGGAGAATAGAAAGTTAGGAACGTACGGCAGCCAACGGGCCGCTGTACAAGGACAGGAGGTCAGGTTTGTATGGCAGCCAACGGGCCGCTGTACAAGGTCAGGAGGTCAGGGACATACAGCAGCCAACGGGCCGCTGTACAAGGACAGGAGGTCAGGGTCTTATGGCAGCCAACGGGCCACTGTACAAGGACAGGAAGGTTGGGAGCGGAATGCTGTGGTCTGGGGCTCGTCCGGCGTTTAAATACTCTCCTAAAGTGGAGGGGATGGAGATGTGCTGCCACCAGAGGCAGTAAGAATCCTCCCGATGCATGGAAGATTGTGCATCATCGGTACCCTCTTTATCTCTGCGGTCAGCTAGCTTTGCTGATAGCCGAGCGTCTTCCAATAATATTATTTATTATTTTCTCGTCACAATTTTACTTTGTGACTCCCCACTCCTACTTGGATACAATATCCACTTTTTAGATCTAATGAAGAGATGTAACAAGCGTTGCGGAGTCTATCCAAAATACCCGTCATGTTTGGTAGGGGATATGCATCACGATGTGTCACTCCATTAAGTTGCCTGAAGTTGATACAAAATCTGATCTTCCCATTCACTTTTTTCACGAGTACTATTGGTGAACTACAAGCACTGCAGCTTGAGGCTGCAGTGTATAAATACATTTTCAACTCAACTAACTTAACTACCGTATATGAAATGTGTAGAATAATAGTTTCTTTGTGTAGATACCTCTCCAGCCACTTCCAGTAGAATGGGAAATTATGAATTTGAAAAACAACTTCCTCACTTTACCAAAAGCGGCCCAGATAGCCTTGTTTGTCAGCTATCTTGTTAGCAATAAGTTAATTCAGAAGTGGTAAGTCTTTTTTCCTATTACATGAATATTAATTTCATTTATTGACTGGTGGAAATATTGGTATAGATCGCTAACGATTTTTCATCACTGTATAAAATAAAATTATTAGATGTTCAATTCAAATTTATGTTTAAGTAACTTGAAAGTAAAGCAACTAGGAGACATAATATAGGGCCGGCTTCTGAGCTCGAGATTTAGCTTAGACTAGCTCTAGCTCGGGAATTAGCTAAGCTCTAGACTTTAAACAGCTGGAGTCAGAAAATTGGCTTTCCGAAATGGAGCATAGTCATGGTTTTTAAGATATTTATTTTCTCATTTCTAAAATATTGGTAACGTTTTTTCTTGACAAAATGAAGCATTCCTAAATAATTAAAATAGCTGAAGCTTTACAAAATTCACTTGTTATTTTACTTTGTGTTCAACTTTCTAGTTTTTCGAAATTTAATTTAAACGTGGACTACAATGAGGCCCCATTTCGGAAAGCCAGTTTTGTGACTCCAGCTGTTTAAAGTCTAGAACTTAGCTATATCTCGAGCTCGGAAACCATCCCTTAAAATATTTTCATGGTAAACTTCATTCGCATTGATCTGGCAAAAACCCATGCACAATTCTGGGTGATTCACAACCGGACAACGATAATTCAAGAAACATATTTTCGGGTTGACCGTCACCTTTTCAAGTAATTCATTCAGCACTTCAATCTCAAGGGTTTACTATAAAATGAGGATTATTGACATATTGGAGATGTTATCAATTGACTTATTATAGCATGGTGATCCAAGTCTGAGCAGAAGTAATCTATGATGGAGCCTGGTGTATGATGATGGTGATGGACATCACTAGATGGTGATGTTCTAGGTTGTGTGGTATTATAGCAAGTTCCGTTGAAGCGGCGACAAACCAGTTCAACTGAAACAGGAGAAAAAAGCGAGTAGAAACAACAGCAAAATACCAAGGAATAATAAGCTTTTAATGAAATTTGTTATTACTTCATTACAAGGCATATAAGTGCTGAAATTATTAAATATTGAATATGAAATATTAATATATGAAATTTCTTGTAACTGGTGGAGGGTTTTATGAGTTAATTTTCCAAAATATGAAATATATAAAAATACATGTGGTTCGATAGACATTATATTACTGCTGTGCGTGGTATATCGAGGGGATGTTTCTTCTCTTCAATAATATTTGCTAAAATTATACTGCTATGAAATCTCTTTTGAATCCTTGATTGGTTTGGGAGCTTATAGTGGGTTTGCTCATTCAAATGCACAGATTATTATCATTATTCAATTGTCACCTAGTTTAGCAACTAGCAACTACGAGCCAGGAACTACAATGAGAAATAATAATAAAATTTAACTTCAGGCTTATTAAACTAATCAAAACTAATAAATAAAATCATGTCACATTTCGAATTTTTAAACAAAACAAAGATATTCAGCAATCAATTCAGGTCAAGAAGGCATATTCAATTTTTTATTTCAATACTTGGGAACTTGCTAACTTGCAGCAACTACTGTAGGTTTGGGCCTCGTTCATTCTATGAAACTGAATTTTGAGCTATACAAGAGAACAAAAAGAGGTTGGCACTAATCATTTTAACAATATTCAAACTTGGACTCTTCAGAAACACTCACATACGATTTAAGAAAACTCACTATATTTGAACTCACACGCACAAATAATTTCCTGATTCTTCTCCTACTAAATCTATAAAATTTGATTTCCTATTTAAATAGATAAAAATTACTGATAACTGAAATTTGTCAATTTGTCCCTCTGAATGGGAAATTGACCCATTCAGAGGACCGAGGCTCGCACACCGTTACATGATGTTTTTCCGGTTACATCTCAATTCAGACTGTGGCCTTTTCACTGAAAATTATTCCCCTTCCACTAGCATTGAGCATTACTTTCAGTGGAAAAGCCAAAGCTGCAGAAGGGTCAACGTTTGTACAATTCTCAAATACAATAGCTTTTCTGACATGAAATTGAAACTGCATTTGAAAAATGCATGAAAATTGCTTTAATTTCGACAACTAAGCCACAAGTTAGCAAATTCAATAAAAACATGGTCAATTCTCACACTAAAAACTCAAGGTTCAACACAAGGTAAAAATCAAAGTTAATTCAGTTCAATAACCTGCAAAAGAATATAAGAAACACAGAAAAAAACTACTACAATAAAATCCACTTACAATATGAGATATCCAAAAACTGTATAAAGATTTCCCTTTTGACACTGCCAACTGAATGAAATTTTGTAAGTTGTGATTACAGTAGGAAAGAAATTCTTGTTAGGATGTAGTAAGCTTAATGAGCTCACCCATCAGTAGATATAAAATGATACTTTGGACTGACTTTTTTGCTCGAAAAGATATATCTCTTTCTCTCTCTCTTTCTAAAAATAGATTTCCCCTTCCCCTTGTCCAGTGGTGATGAGGGGGATGAAAAGAGAGGAAGATATATATCTCTCTCTCTCAAATAGATTTCCCCTTCACCTAGCCCAGTATAGATGAGGGGGATGAAGAAAGTGAGGGAAAAAATAATTTCCCTTTGAGGGGGAAAAATTCCCTAATGCTATACTGACAGATTAAAGTGAATCCTTCTCTCTACATCTATTGCTATACTGACAGATTAAAGTGAATCCTTCTCTCTACATCTAATGCTATACTGACAGATTGAAGTGAATTGAGAAATTCCCTATCACTCTACATCTATACTGTCATATTAAAGTGAATTGAGAAATTCCCTCTCTCTCTCTCTCTCTCTCATATCTAATGCTATACTGTCAGATTAAAGTGAATCCAGAGAGAGGTCAATGACTCTCTCTACATCTATACTGACAGATTAAAGTGAATTGAGAAATTCCCTATCACTCTACATCTATACTGTCATATTAAAGTGAATTGAGAAATTCCCTCTCTCTCTCTCTCTCTCTCTCTCTCTCTCTCTCTCACACCTAATGCTATACTGTCAGATTAAAGTGAATCCAGAGAGAGAGGTCAATGATCTAAGTTCTTTTACATTTTTTATCTGCAATATTGTACAAGAATTTCCAAAGTTCATCGGAATTTTTAACAACAGATAATGGTGGATCATTTGTACAATCATAATTTAGATGGCCGCTGTCTAGTATATCGAGCAGTTCGAATATCTCAGATAAAATTGGAAAGTGTATATTTTCTGTTTTTGTTAACGGTAAATCAGCATCTTGACATCCTGTTGAAAATTTAATATTCTTAGCAAAAAGATCACACCACACGCATTGCTGTTGACAGGTCTAGCTCTGACCAGCTACTAAACTAAAAAGTGAGTGGGAATATTGGAATGAAAAATCATTTGAACACAGAAAAAGTTTATTTACACATTTCACCACCACAACTATTCATAATTTCATCTTCAATTTTAATTAACTTATCTATACACAAATTATGAGGACGATAATAACATAGATGGTCTCTTATGTCATTTGAATTAACCATGCTTAGAAAAATGTCTTTTAATTGTTTCGCCAAACTATAATTTTCACGAGTTGATTTCCTAATTGCACTTTCACACTCATCATACCAATCAATACAGTTTTTTAACCTCACTTCCAACTCGTTGTCAGCAACCAACCACTTTCTCGGATCCATGATAAGCGAATGAACAAAACTAAGTGTAGGCTGGCACTATTATAGAGTAATTAAGTGGTCTTTCTTCATTAATTGCAGACAGACAACATGTACACGCTTTATGCAGTCTCAATGCATGCATGCAATAAACACACTGAATCTCTTTTCCATTGTAGAAGAATCCATAACGAGCAAAGTTTCTTTTCTGCGAATTCGTGTACATCGCGGCCATTTTCATACTTTCATTCGATTGTTTTCACACATGAAATTATTTGTTTGATACATATTTTTAAACAACAAAGAATTATAATGTTGAGCAGAGAACAAAGCACAGCATCCATCTGGTCTATTTTTATGAATGTTGCACACACCATAACACCATGAACTGGTGAAAAAGCTGAAATCGGGTTTTACAAAATCCTCTGGTATATATTGAATGTTAGTATGTAATCTTCTTAAAAACTTTGCTTTCTCAGTTCCTTTTGTGAAAATTTTTTCCATAACCTACAAGGTAATCACGTATTAATGAGTCAGTGTATTCTAAATCTCCATCCTCCCATTTTATTTTATGATAGTGACGTTCTAACCATGTTACATCGTTATACAATTTTGCACTCAATTCTGTCTTTGCAAATGGTGATTTGAAATGGAATACAATATAATTATTAAACTGATCAATTATGGCAAGTTCTTTCACAATAATTTGATTACAATCTTGTTTAAACCAGTGAAGATCAACTGTAGCAATTTTTGTACTCGCTTGCTTGTCCACTTCTTTCTCTTCGGCGGGCTCGTCGAATCCTCTGTCTTTCTCCCTCTCCTCCTCCTCCCGTTTCTGCTCCTCCCCCACCTGCAGCGGCTTCTGGATCGGTGTACTGCACCTTGGTTCATAATAGAAACTATCGGAATCAAGATCACACTGGATACCAATAGACTGAGTTTGCGCTTTGTCCAAAATATCAGAACACAAAGAATAGGACATTTTAGATGTTACCTGTTCAAAGGTGAAACTGATAATGAACCAAATTTGTCAGAGTGCACACCTTATATAATATTGCAGCCGGTGTGCTCTATCAATAAAATTACTGAACTTCTTTCACCATGCTCGTCAGAGGTGTGTACTCCATCACATGATCGCTAATTAAAACGCAATGGGCAGAAGTATTTGCAGGTACTGCACTATTAAATTCCATTTCAATACGAACATCTGTCGATGATTTCAAATGAGTCACTTGGTGCGAACAGTCCACAACAATCAGCGGTGTTGATTCACAAAACGTTTTAAAGTCAATTTCTGTTCCGAGTTCGCTATTGATTGAACGATTATAATACGAGGGTGCGAAATCCAAAAACATCCGGTATAATACCTCCTTTTTACCTAGCAGATTTTCATATGGATAATACTCGCTGTTCAAATATACTTTAACATTGTAAATACCACAGCTATCGAAATTAGATATTGATTTTTTAATTTTATTCTTACGATTGGTTTGAAATGCAATTATAACGTATTTTGGACTATCAAAACTCGATGTGGTGAGAACTGCCCAAGAATGGTTAAGTGAATTTTGCAAATTTGGTAATTCACAAATTTCCCAATGCCGGAAACCTAATTTCAGTGGAGTGTCAGCATCGAGCAGTCTCAAAAATTTCAGTCTTACATGATCTTCTAAAGTTATGTAAGGCATTCTCCATTGCAGTTTTGTAATTTTCACACTAACGCTTGTTCCACTTGCGGACTCAACACAATTTAGGTCTGTCGGTGACCTCAATAAGACGAGTTCCTGTTTCAAATTTAAAATTATTCTTTGAAAATGTTCAAAAAACGGGAGGATTAATTTCAGCGGTACACAGAAAGTGATTTTATTATCCGTTAGCTCATATCCGGCTCTGTCAAAACCAGCCAAGTGATATGTGTTCTTATCAAGCGTATTCTTCACTAGTATAGCTTCAATTGTGGATGTTAATCCAATCAACCTTGATTTAGAAATTTGCTGACCTGCTAATTCATATCATATTTCGTCAAAAAGGTTGCCGATTACGTTACTGCTTAATTTATAGTCTGCCGCAACTGGTGCATCAGCCGGCTCTGTTCCCGGTTTTGTACAGTTAACTGTTCCCTCAATAAATATAAATGATTTGCAAAGTAAAGAATAGACATCTAAAGAATTTATGCCAATACATGCCTCGTCAGAGTTTTTTATTTCCTGTCCCGAATAAACTGTATGAGTGTGAAATTGGAATTTGGTTATATCATTATAAAACTGAAGGTCTGTCTCCACGTCCAGAATTTCACTAATTGTGGCCGCTCCTCCTCCTAACATTCCGCCAATCAACTATAAAACCTAACTTTTCTAATATTCTCGCACTTTTAGCTGACAAAGCACGTTTGTTTTTAGGTGTTGACGCTCTCACGTTTGTCTCTCTAATGACATTGTGTGTACACATCTTATTCGAACGTGCATTGAAAACAAGATAACCCATTATGTTTACTTTTGTTTTTCACATATGTGCAACCTAATTGTAATTGTATCTCCACGGAAATCAATAAATGATCTGTTCTGGTCTGTTACCTTTACATTAATTTGGAATTGTATGTTGAAACACACTAAAGTCGAACTAGACTTGATTACTCATCCTGATATGCATCTCATGTTTGAGGCAGTGATGAGGGGTGGGGTGTCATTTATCGGTAAACGTTATTGTGAGGCGAATAACAAACATCTACCCGAGACATACGACCCTTCAAAACCAAGTAATTATCTCCTTTATATCGATGCAAACAGTTTATACTCGGAAGCTATGAGCTGAAACTTACCTGTTGGAAATTTCAAATTCCTCTCAGAGGAAGAAATTTCCAAGCTTGATTTCGCGAATTTGGACACCATTTCAGAAACTGGATATATAATAGAATGTGATCTCAAGTATCCGAAAGAGTTACATGATAAGCATGCCAGCTTCCCACTCGCGCCTCTCCACCAAACACCTCCACACGAATTGCTGTCAAACTATCAAACAAATGAGAACGGTCAAACTGGAACCAAAAAGCTCATGAACACACTTTTTGACCGTGAAAAGTACATTGTCCATTACCTCAATTTAAAGCTCTACCTTCAGCTCGGGTTGCAATTATCGAAAGTACATAGCGTCATTAGCTTTTCCCAATCTCCCTGGCTGAAAAGCTACATCAACTTCAATATCCGGAATAGGCAGAAAGCGAAAAATAAATTTGAAATATCCTTCTTTAAGGCCTGTTGTAATTTGATTTTTGGCAAGACGATACAATCTGTTCGCAAGCATATCAATGTTAAAATTATCACGGATAAAAAACGGTTAGGTACTTATCAAATCCGTTATGCAAATGCTGGCAAATAATTAGTCTGAACGTGATCGCGGTTTTCTCTCGCAAGTTGGAACTAAAAATGAACAAGCCTGTCTATTCCGGGTTTTCCGTACTGGAGTTGAGTAAATTCCATATGTACGATTTTTTCTATTGTAAATTACAAAAAATTATACCGTGGGATCACGTAGAACTCTGTATGACCGATACCGATAGTTTTCTTTTAAACGTAAAAGTCGAAGACGTGTATCAGTTGATTAAAGAAAATTTGAACCTTTTCGACACTAGTAATTACCCTCCTTACCACCCATGCTTTTCCATGGAGAGAAATAAAGTTGTAGGAAAGTTCAAGGATGAGACTGCCTCAAAACCCGTCCATAAATTTGTAGGGCTTCGATCAAAAGTTTACTCTTATTTAGTATGTAACAAGAATGAAGAACCTGTAAATAAATGTGTAGCAAAGGGTGTACAGACCGGAGTGAAATGTAGAAAACTTAATTTTAATTTATATAAGAAATCGCTGATTGAACGTTGTGAACACATTGAAAAATTTAATAAGATGAGGTCCTATAATCACACCATGTATCAGATTGAATGTGCAAAAATCTGTTTGAGTCCTTATGACGATAAGAGATATATTGCTGAGAACGGTGTAGACACTTTACCTTTTGGACATTATAGAGTGCCAACAACGCTCTGAACTGATTGCTCAGTATGTCCTACGACGAGCATCCATCACCACTAATTTTGATTTCGTGTTGTAAATATGAATATTATTAGATCTAAGATAGCATTAGAACTTCATAGGCCTGATTTCACCAAACACCAAACCAACAGTTTAACGAAATGAAAACTGCTGTTTGGCCGTAACTGACAGAATCGAATTTCACCACACCCGTTTAGGGTCACGTGACTTCGAAAACTCCAGTTCAAACTGACCGGCCAAGTTTGGTCGGTCAGCCTTCGAAAACAGGCGATTATAACCTGAAAAATGTTTTAGATTGCACTACCTACTGTCGTGTTTCTGTGTACTGCAATCGTAGAGAGCTGAATGTTAAGGTCACACACTAATGTATTGTCATTTCAATTGTTGTTAAATACTCAGTTGATTATTTTGATATTTTTTCGAATTAGTTATAAGTTAGTTAGCTAATTCATTAGGCAGTAAGTAGTTTATTAAAATATTGTTGAATTTGCTTCCTATTTTCAACCACTCCAACTCTTTTAATTTATTTGAATAATATGTCTTCTTACAATCAATAATATTAAAAGAAAAAATTCTATTACATCAATCAGAACTGTTCACATATATGCAGAGGCTCCCTCTAGTCCCTCTAAACGTTTTTCCACTTAATGTTTTTTCCATGAGTTTCTTATTAAGCTACCTATTATATATACCCAATTAAAACTAATTAACAGAAAAAAACGAATAATTTTTATAACGAATAATATCTATAACTAATTTACAACACTGGAAAAACTATTGAAACAAGAAAAAGGCAACTTATATATGTGAAGTTTTCAGTTAGGTACCTTTTTAATGACTGTTTGGTTTGCAAGGGCATTTTGCCAAGTGTATTGAAAAACATTAAGGTAAAATTTATACATAAAAATGCATTAAAAAAAACTTGAAGAATTTCAGACCATTATCAATTGTACCAGTGCTATCCAAAGTATTCAAGGCCATAATGCTAGACCAGATATCAAATCATTTTGAAAGCTTTGGCATTTTTACTGAAAAACAATTTGGCTTCAGGCTATGTAGAACTACTAGTAATGCAGTTACAAGTCTAGTAAATCGAGTTGTTGATTATTTGGATAAGGATATTCTTGTTAGCTTCAGGCTTCAGGTCATATGACATGTCTAAAGCTTTCGATACTGTTAAGCATAACAAAGGCTACTTGGTAACAACCTTTGGTATTATGGCTGCAATTCTGAATCAATCAATCTGGTTATGTCATATTTAAAGGACCGCAACCAGTTTGTTCACAAAGATGGTCAGTTCTCTATGAGGGCAGAAAGGTTAGGTATAGGGTCTCTGAAGGCTCCATCCTTATAACAATACTCTTTAATAGCCTATATTTAATGACACAATTTTGTAATATAGAAGGTTAGTTGTAAATCCAAAACAGGAGTACAAAATTTTCTAGTTGATCTCTACTCCTTAATGGTTTGTGTGCTAGTAATAATCTCTCATTGAACCTAGAAAAAATATGATATTATGTTCACTTATAATAGAAATTTGATTAATGAAGTAGGGACTGAAACTTTAGAATTTTCAGGTACTTCTTGATTCAAAACTTAATTGGCAACCACATGCAGAGTTCATTAGTACAAGACTAGCGAAGGGTATCTACTTGCTGAGAAGGTTAAAGTCAATTGTAGACATTAATGTATTATTGAATGTGTATTTCTCTCAAATACAAAGTTTTTTGTGCTATGGTAATAAATACACAAATTTGCATGCAAATGAGTGTTTTTTTATCATGATGCTCAAAGTAACAAATAAAAATGGAAAAATATATTGGATTGATCCAACTAATACCGTCAAAATCTTGATTAATATTCCTCAATCTATTAAAAATCTCAAAGTACACGAATTCTTTGTAATATTGATATGGATGAGGACTCTTTTCTTACAAATTTGGGAATATGAATAGGCCTAGTCTATTCTTTGTATGTCTTAAGCTGCGTTTACACCAAAGTTATTAACAAAATGTTAATAACTTATTCCTTATAGATTCTATTAGATTGAACATAACTTATCATACATGTGATGGTCATGTGTGTTTGTTAATAATGATTAAGTTATTAACACTTTGTAAAATAGAATAGAATGACTCCCTTTATTTTTGACCTAGTACATAGTTACTATGTACTATGTTACATAGTAATCTGAATATTTTATTTATTTAAATAGTGTCTTTCATGGATGGGACACACAGTAAGCTCCGGTTGACATGTGAGGTTTCTTGAACCTTTGGATCCTTGAATCTTTTCCCTTCAAACATAACATGACTCATGGATGTGAACCCAGAAATAGAAATAATATCAGAGTTCAACAGCTCAGGTTCACTACTTCAAAAAAAATCATGTGTATACCTCTGTCAAACATTACAATTATTTACTAGTAGGAATATCAAATCATTGCCTCTTGCATTCTTCAGAAGAAAATTGAAAACTGTGCTGGAAGTTTTTATAGCATACAAGAATTTTATGTGATTGACTAGATCAAAACTATTTGTAGGCTAATACTACTATGTATTATCTAGTGCCTATTATTGATGTTTATAAATGCATTGTTATCAATGTATTTAATTATAAATATTCTTATTCGTATTCTTAACATGTTAGATGTTAGAACAACAAACTTTGAGAGCACGACAAAGTTTTTAGGTTAAAAAATGACGTCAAGCGGGTTCACTGCCTTCACAATACTCTAAAACAACGGTTTCGGAATCTTTGGTCAGTTTGTGCTGGTGAAATTGGTCAGCATTCAAAACTTCTGTTCAGCCAGAAACCACAGTTTTGAAACTGGCGGTTTAAGCAACTTTGGTGAAATTGGGCCATAGTGTACCACGCGTTAACTATCCCACTTGCAAATATGAGTTGAAAAGTGAAAAAGACTTGCTTCAAGCCGATCTCATTGAGATGAGCAGTTTATCACATTTTAATAAAGGTTATAGGTATATCTTAGCTGTTATTAATTGTTTTTCAAAATTCGCATATTGTGTACCATTAAAAGACAAGTCAAGTCAATCTGTATTTGATGCACTCGAGCCAATTATTTCTAAAAATAAGGGAGTTAGGTTGTTTCAATTAGATCAGGGAACAGAATTCTTTAATTCAAAAGTTAAAGCGTTATTAGATAGATACAGTATTAAACATTACCATGTTTTTATCGATAAGAAAGCTTCCATAGTTGAAAGGTTTAATAGAACAATTAAAGCAAAAATTTATAGATATTTAACTGAACGTGGAACCAAATACTGGATATCACAGCTAGACAGTTTGGTTCGCGATTATAATGCAACAATGCACACTTCAATTAGAATGAAACCTAAAGATGTGAGGAAAAAAGATCGTAATTGTGTTTTAATGTCTTTGAATTCTGCATTCAATAGACGATATAAATTGAAAAATTCAAAACCAAAATTTAAGCTAGGAGATGTTGTACGAATCTCAAAGAAAAGAGTTTTTTTCGATAAATCTTATAACATAAATTGGAGCGCAGAGTATTTTGTGATTCATTCTATATTCCCTTCTCAACCTGTAACGTATAGCTTGCGAGATCTAAACGGAGAAGTAATTAGTGGTAGGTTTTACAGAGAAGAAATTAAAAAAACAGAATTAAACAAATCAGAGAGACAAGTATATCTGATTGAAAAAATATTAAAGCGTGACAAGAAAGGATTGCTTGTTAAGTGGATTGGATTTTCAACACCTAGTTATATTAGTAGAAGTCAACTATTAGATGAAAAATAATCTATTGTAATATGTCATTGTAATACATTCCATTCAGTGTAATATCACATTGTAATATATTTCATTCAGTGTAAATATGACAAAGATTTGGTGTAAATATAATACGTCTTTATCAAAAAATGCTTCTCAGTTTCATTTCAATCTGAAGTTTCATTTTCGTAACTTGCTAAGGCTTAGATAAGGGGGAACACATGCATTCTCGTGAAGAGAGTGCGGGAGAGAGAGGGAACGATATATTGAAGTGAGAAACTTGTATCAGTGCACTGCTGTGAAAGGGGAGAAGCACCTGTCGAGTGCATTCCGATGTCATAAGCTATACACAGCCATGTGGTGTCTAGCGCACAACCTCCTCCTTGATAACTTACGAAAAATGATAAGTTCCTTATCAGATCACATGCTGTACACGTGTCTAACATGAGCAATATCCCGATTGTGAATTTCGACAATGTTATAAGACAGAAAGAAATGCCAACATGGTGTAAAAATGGTAAGTTGTTACCTCATAATGCAAGGATCCTTATAATAGGCTCTTCAGGCTGTGGCAAGACCAATTTGCTATTTAATTTAATTTTTTCAAAGAATGGGTTGAGATTTAAAACTATATATTTGCATACTAAAAGCGACTATCAAGATAAGTACTTGTTTTTGAGAAAAGTCTTTTCAAAAATGAAGGATATTGAATTTCATATAAACAACAATTCTGAATCCTTACCTCATCCAAACAAAATATCAGAATATTCTATAGTTATATTTGACGACTCACAACTTAATCATGTACCTCAAATAAGAGAATATTTCACTATGGGCCGACATCATAATATTGACACTGCATATTTAATTCAGAGTTATGGAGCTACACAGAAACATTTCACTAGGGACAATGCAAATATGATTATAATCTTCAAGATAGATTTATTGAGTCTGAAATTAATTCACAGAGATCATGTTGGAGGAGATATTTCTTATAAAGATTTCACTAAACTTTGTCATAAAGTTTGGAATCATAAACCTCATAATTTTGTAACTATTATGACTGAGTGTGGAATTAATAGCAGCAAGTACCGAGATTCGCTCGATACGTTTCTTACCATTCAGTAGAGATTAATTCTTTGTGCAGTCATGTTGTCTAAAACATGCAGCAGAAAGCTGAATAGAAAGAACGTTGGTTTAATCGATAATATTAAGAAATTGAGAAAAGTAATCAGCGACAAGCATAAAAGCTTAGTTAATTTTGAAAAACGATCGGAGGAATACAATAGGAAAACGCTCTCACCGTTAATAGAACCCATAATTGAACTGGGAAAAAACAAATCTAGTTTTCACTCTAATCATGGTGTAAAACCAAAAAAGGAAGAGGTAAAAGAGGAAGAAGAAGAGAGCATGGAGATTGATGATGAGGAGTTGAGTTATGATAAAAGCTATGGGAGTTCAACAGGCAATCTTTTAAGCTCAACTAAATTTGAAAACAGTTTACTTGGTTCTAGTAAAAACGATGAGGTGCTGTCACAATATCTAAAAACATTTCATGCGGAAAAATTGAATAATTCAATTAGTTATGGAATTTCATACAATTCTAAAGATGATGTGTATTATATTGGAAATCAGAAAGTAATATTCGATAACGGTTATATAGATATTTATAATGAAAGATTTTGTTTAACACATGGTCTACTTGAGTTATTATTCAGTTCAAGACCGAATTCGAATCTTCATAATCAGAGAGATCTGGATAAGTATAAAAAAATCTTAACACTTACAGGCATACATTTAGATCGAAGAGGGTATGTTAAATGAAATCAGGGAATTAAATCGCAAATGATTCAGAAGTTATTTCCCAGTAAAAAAATTAGTAAAAAGAAGGGATGGGTTTTTTTGAAATTTGCAAAAAATAATTCTCATGATAGAATTTATCAATACTTTGATAATTTTGACGAATTAGTGGAAAGATTGAATTTACTCTATTCCTCAAAAGCTTCTGGCAACACTGGACATGATGTTGAGATCGCCTCTATAATTGAAGAGCTAAAAGAAGCAAAACTAATTGTTTAGTGTTACAATGACTCTGCATTGATTTGGTCGGATTGATACACCTACTAACGCTAATCTCACGTGCAATATTGACTCGATAACACAGAAAATAATCGAATTGATAAATCAACAAGGACTCAGCGAAGCTGTGAAATTCTATTTAGATTCGCAAATAACCAAACTCGTTTTGGAAAATACTAAGAATATCGGTGTGAGCATAATTGAAAGAGAACATATTGTAAGTTCATTACAAAATTTTAGCGCCAATATCGATAAAGCTATTGCAGAGAGAACTCTAACTTTAGAATCTGCTCTAGGAGAAGTGAAAACTTTAACAGACAGCTTTTCATCCCAGTTGAACAGTATTAACAACAATAAAGTTGATAAAGGTTATTTAGATGAGAAATTAAAAGCCATATCAGATAAAATTAAGAATTTGGAGGTGTTGGACAGAAACTACCTCAATACTAAATTAAAACAGCTTAGTACTGAAATTTTTACTAAAGTAAATGAAACACACCCATCGCCAATTGATAAGCAATATTTAGAATCTACTTTGCAGAAATTGACTAGTTCTTCATTAACAAAGGAAGAGTTTGAAAAACGATTATCTGAAATGGTGAGTGCAATAAAAGCTAATATTATGGACGGTATTGAACAATTCATTACAAAAGATGCTATTGCTATTCTGATTAATCAAATTGCAGAAAAGTATGCAACTAAAAATGATATAGGAGATTTTATTAAGAAAAACGAGATGGAAGTCGCTGTGAAAAGCGTTCGTGATGAAATAGCTGGGGCAATTAAAAATTTGGAAGAGGGATCTGTTATGAGACTGCAATGTTCGGCTGCATTCATAGATTATCTTAATTTATTCATCCACAGGGTAGCTTACAATATCGTGTCCGGATATGCACGCGTGAGCTTTAATATGAATTGGATAGAAGCTAAGCAACATAACCTTACAGAAAATCAGGTAGCCAAAATTATTACAACCGAAATGGGTTTAGCACAGTACAAAGGGGTCATATTGACTCCGAAAACATAAAATCTTGTGAAAGGATAACACTTGACATATTATGAGAGAGAGAGAGAAATTTGAAGCACAGTGAACTTTAACGGTTTTCTTGCTAACACATGCTGCTTCAAGATGAAGGCCCCAGTATAAAGGGTTTGGACTCTGAAAACATAAAATCTTGTGAAAGGATAACACTTGACATATTATGAGAGAAATTTGAACCATAGTGAACTTTAACGGTTTTCTTGCTAACACATGTTGCTTCAACACGATAAATCAGTCTAGACATTTTTTCATGTGTCTATGATTGAATGTAACGGTTTCTTCGATGCAGGAGTTATTATGGACTCGCTCTTATCTGTAGAAGGGGAAAACATCGACCTCACAGGGAGCAGAGCATTGGTGCACGTGTCATTTGTCTGAACAAGGGGAGTGTAGCAGGCATGCACACGAGCGGGCGCACGCGTCACTTTAGTCTAAACAGTTGAACCAACAACATGTTGTCTAACTATTTTGATTGGAGAAGTTTCAACAAGTTCTCTGTAGAAGCAAATCCACTAGCCGATTGGGGTTTTGAATTTTATCCTTATGATTGGTTTGTGGTAACAAAGGTAACATTTGCTGATAATGGCGAAATTCACCTTAAAATTATCAATGTTGATAGTGAAGGCGACTTTAAACACACTATTAAGTTGCCGAGAGAATATTCAGTGGTTTTGAATAAGGATAACATCAGAAGTTTTAATTCTCGTTCATGGGAATTGAATGTGAGCAGGAATTGTATATCCTTAAGACAGTTTCATGGTAACTATAGGCGTTGAGTATTATTTCCCCCGAGTGAAATAGGTCTGAGAATATGTAAGTATTTTTAGATATGCTAGCTCATTCCAATTATACTTACAAATTGTCGGAGAAAACACTTAAACAATAACGACTGGGATGTTTGTACAGCAAAAGAGCTCAATTTTTTTTTACACATTCATAAACAGTTTGATTGAACTCTTGACTGTCAGTTGGAAACCAAGCATAATATGCACATTATAGAACTTAGATTATTGTAGAGATAAGGATTCACTTTAATCTGACAGTATAGCAATAGATTATTAAGCAATAGATGTAGAGAGAGTCATTGACCTCTCTCTGGATTCACTTTAATATGACAGTATAGCATTAGATGTAGAGAGAAGGATTCACTTTAATCTGTCAGTATAGATGTAGAGTGATAGGGAATTTTTCAATTCACTTTAATGTGTCAGCATAGCAATAGATGTAGAGAGAAGGATTCACTTTAATCTGTCAGTATAGCAATAGATGTAGAGAGAAGGATTCACTTTAATCTGTCAGTATAGCATTAGGGAATTTTTCCCCCTCAAAGGAAAATTATTTTTTCCCTCACTTTATTCATCCCCCTCATCACCACTGGGCAGGGGGAAGGGAAAATCTATTTGAGAGAGAGATATATATCTTTCTCTCTTTTCATCCCCCTCATCAACACTGGGCAAGGGGAAGGGAAAATCTATTTGAGAGAAAGAGATATATCTTTCTCTCTTTTCATCCCCCTCATCACCACTGGACAAGGGGAAGGGGAAATCTATTTGAGAGAAAGAGAGAGAGAGAAAGAGATATATCTTTCTCTCTTTTCATCCCCCTCATCACCACTGGACAAGGGGAAGGAGAAATCTATTTTTAGAACACCCCCCCACCCTGTGGGCGGGGGGAAGGGGAGGCGGGATTGACGAGGGGGGAGAGGGGGAAGGGGTTTTTGAGCAAAAAAGTCAGTCCAAAGGATCATTTTATATCTACTCCCATCATCTTTCGTTTATCATCACTGCTCATATATTTTCTATGATATGCACAACCATTCTATTGTGAGGTCCACGTTATAATGGCAGTGGATAAAGATAGCAAAACAACGGTGCCGATCCTCTGTCTTGTCAATGCCTTCTATAGACGGTAGCTAATACAGGTTTATTGATATGATATTAACTGTCTATTCTTGTTTAAAATATTCAATTTTATCTAATTAAGCACGAAATTATATTTTCCAATGATTTCATACTGAATTTTAATGATGAAGATGAAATATTTTGTAAATTTATTATTAATTCCACATTGTTAAAAGATGATCTGGCAACAGAGCAAAGTGAGAAAAATATAGCGCTATCTGTTTTGTTGAATGATAGACAAGGATAGCAATACCATTGCTAATCAAACACTGCCATTAAAACTTGGACCTCACTATAGGAAGTTGAGTGGTTGCTGAAAAGAATGAATTATTATTGTTTGTAAGCAGGATCATACCAGGGTCATCTTCTTCAACCTCCAATCTCATATCATAAGACACAGATGAGTGATAGAGGGGCAACTTTCACAGATCTGAACAGTTTAATATCATTCCCACCAAACGCCCTGTGATCGATGCGGCCGGATCGTCAATTTTTGTCGAGTTATAGAACCACAAACATGGCCGCATAACTTGAGTCTGCTGCCAAGTGCTAGTTACGTAGCATTATTAGTTTTTGCAAGCAAAATGCAAAAGTTCAGCATAAATCTAAAAAATATTTCCATAATGTGTGGTTACCGGAAATCAGATGCATTTATTTTGAGTACCAAGTACTAAATGAAGTAACGTGAGTAATCAAAGTATCGTTTGTATTGAATACGGTAAGTAGTGAGGGATAATGGCTGCATCAAGTAGACGCTCAGTACCAACATAACGATATCACTGAAGAGAGAAAGAAACCGAGAATTAACGGGCCGTTCGTAAGATTTAGAGCCAAGCCATATGAGGCGTTTTTCAGACGAGTCGACAGGGCAGGAAGCTCTCAGATTGACTGATTGGGTAGGCGTTCGGAAATCAGCTGATAATATTAGCCAATCGGTGCTTATTCCATTGTCCTAAAAAAACACATTTAGTGGTGGGGCTGATCCCACCCACTCAACCGAATGCTTTCGAAATGATGCCAAAAAATGTGCTCTTAGAATATGCACTTTGAAAAAAATGTGCTGATCACCCTCACTGTGAAACTGAGAGTTTAATAATGACGAGGGGGTGGTGGTGAACAGTATGAGCTTAATATCATGGCTACTAGTGAAGCAAATCTTTAAGAACAAGGTATCAAATGAATGTGCTCGTTATGCATTTTCAGAATATGAAGTTTTTAAAAAATGTGCTCATCTCCATTAAATTGAAATTGGACGAGTTTCTCAAGTTGTTTGGCGGGGGGCGTTGTGGTGAACATTCTAATCCTTATATCATGGCTTCTAGTGGAACAAATCTTAAGAACAAGGTATCAAATAAATGTGCTCGTTATGCATTTTCAGAATTTGCAGTTTTTAAAAAATGTTCTCATCTCCATTAAATTGAAATTGGATGAGTTTCTCAAGTAATAGAGCGGGGGGAGTGGTGGAACATTCTAATCCTTATATATCATGGCTTCTCATTAATTACAGATGTAATGATGTAATTAATGAGTTCTATAAAGCTTTACCACATTGTTGGAGAGTATATTTGTTGAACCTTCTAAATAAGGTTTTCAATAGTCAAATAATACCACATGAGTGGTGCAAGATACTAATGTTTGTACTACACAAGAAAGGAGATCCCAATGAGCCTAGCAACTATAGGATTATTGCCCTAATTAATACAATTGTGAGAATTCTTACAAGAATAGTTGAGATCCGTTTGTAGTTGTGGGCGGAAAATAGCAGTTCTCTTCCAGAAGGACAAAGTAAGTTTAGAAAAGATCGAGGCTGCATTGATAATATCTTCGTCTTACACTCAATACTATTTCAAAAAGTAGAATTCTGACATAAGACTATCTATGCATTATGTGTGGACTATGAAGCCGCATTCGATGGAGTACCTCATTATGATCTGTGGTACAAGTTGGGAAGGGTGGGAGTGAGTGGTAAGATTATAAGATTCCTTAGTCAGCTTTACAGACAGGCAGAGCTGGTCCATATGAATGTATCTATCCCAGTAGGTAGAGGCGTTTTACAGGGGGATTCTATCAGCCCACTTCTCTTCTCTTAGTATATTTCAGACATAGAACATTACTTTAGAGAGAAAGGTTTATCTGGCATACCTATAGATGATTCCACTGATTTTCTAATACTCTTGTACGCGGATGACATTGTCATCCTTGCAGACAGTCCTTCCGACATGAAAAACAAAATAAAATGCTTGGAGGATTACTGTGAAAGTCTGAAATTGAGGGTCAACATTAATTTTCCAAGACCAAGATAATTTCATTTCATGAAGGAAGGTTGAGAAAGAACAGACCCTTCTATTATAAGGGCGATAAAAGAGAGGTCTGCAATAGATATAAATACTTGGGCTTGGAGTTTAGCTCTTCAGGTCGTTTCAATGTACACTGCTCATCTATAATATCCAAATCCAAAGGTGTCAGCGAAGTAATGCTACAGGTTTTGAGAAACGCTCGTTCGGATTCATGGGATAGCAAAATAAAACTGTTTGAAGCAGTAGTCCTTCCGACGGCGGTGTATGGGGCGGAAGTATGGGGCTTGGCCTGTGCTGAGCAAGTAGAAAAAGTTCAAATCTGGTTTTTCAAAAGACTATTCTTTTTAAGCTCACATTCACCGAGCTGGGTATTACGTTTGGAGACAGGAAGAGTAAAAATTGTTAATTTGATCATCTTCAAAATTTTAACATGGTTGATAAAAGTATTAAACATGCCAGAATACAGGTACCCAAAGATTTGCCTTAGAAAACTTATAATTTTGTCAGGAAGTCAGTTCTATCAAAACAGAAATAGTCTCAACTGGGTGAATTTGGTAAAGAATCAATTAGATTTAGCCTTTTTTAATACAGATTTGAACCAACAAGGAAATTTGGTAGCATCACTTAGTAGGATGAAATGGGATATTGTAAGTAGGCATGGTTTAGCATTGTACGAAGCAGACAAACAGTAAGCATTAAATTCAATTTCTTTCCCATTTTACAAGGTTTTAAATCCCAATTTTGTTCTTGGCGACCAGCTTAGAATGAGGACACCATTTAAATATATAAGATGTTTCACACAGCTACGAATGGCTTCGAAGTTTGGTTTTTACCTTTATCTAGAGAACCGTGGGATTTACATAGGTAGTACTGAGTACTGCCCGCTTTGTAACATGCGGGCGGACAAAACACCCACTCATGTTCTTGTACGCTGCCCGATGTATGTAGAAATAAGACAACAGTTTCTGAATAAATATGTAGCAAACATAGTTAATTATGAAGATAAAGCTCTAGTTCTCCTTTCAAATGTAACACCAGATAAAATAAGATATATTTACAAATATATTACTAATGCGATTAACATGCGAAATTACATCATAGAGACTACGGGATGATCCTTTATTTATTTATTCTTTTAATATCATTGTAATTGTTCATTAATAATCACAAATATTGTTGGAACTGAAGGGTTGTTTTACAGGTTGTTTATAAAGTTGTAGTAAAAGTTGTTGGTGCTTTTGAGTTTTGCTTTTATGTTCATTACAAGAATAGTTCTAAGTGCTCTCTTTTGTAGTATTAGTATTTTGTTGAGGTGTATTTGTGATGCTGAGCCCCAGGCCACTATGCCATATCTCATGTGTGAAGCGACTAGGGCATGATATGCAGTTAGTGCTGTCTTTTCACCTGTTATACTTGTCAGGCGTCGAATTACATAGATTGCAGACGATAACTTCTTACTTAGTTGTTCAATGTGAGGCTGCCATGTTAGGTTCTGGTCGATGATGATTCCCAAGAATCTTGTATGTGAGGTTTGGCTATTTGGGGGAACTTCCAGGCTATTGTTTGTAGATTGGAATTTTATGTGTACTGTTTTCTGTTTATTTATAGTGAGGTCCAGTCTATTGCATTTTTGGGTGGCTTCTTTCAGTGCTTCGACTGTTACATTTGGCTCCTGATTTTTATGTGGTACAAGTATAGTAGCATCATCCGCAAACAGTATGCACTTGTTTCTGCTATCTATTTCATATGGAAGGTCGTTTATATATATATATATATATATATATATATATATATATATATATATATATAAGGAATAAGAGAGGTCCGAGTATAGACCCTTGGGGCACACCTCTGTTTACTGCTCTGGGTGAGGATTTATACTGGATAATGCTGTTTTCTTTGTGATGGTCTAACTCGACATATTGAGTTCTGTTTGAGAGGTAGTCCTCCTACCATTGGAGAGCTCTTCCAGTTACATTGAGATTACTCAGTTTCTGTTTCAAATTTTTTAAGTTTAAAAAAAATTCTATCTACTCATTGACTTACGTTAGGTATTCATTTTCTATTTAAATTTCATAAAGTTGGAAACTACAAAATTCGGAAATCTCAAACTCACAACAGATTTTTATTATCTACTATGGCTAATTGTATCTTAGTCGACTTGAAATTTTTTGATCAAGATCTTGATACACTAGAAATGATGAGGAGTTCACTATTGTTCTAATATTGCAGCTATTATAACTCAATATCAGGGCACCGAGCTTCGCACATTATTTATTTATTGATAAACAAGACACAATTCTTCAAAATGATTGGGGAAGGATTGATATGCACAGCCCAAAACTGTTTCTTCCCCGAATTTTGATTCATACACTATAAATAGTCCAAAAAGTAGGTTATGTTCCATACACTTGAATTCAGGTCCAATTTCCAGTCCAAACATTTAAAAACAGAAAAGTTCCAATTTAGATTGTTAACAAACCAAATTGAATTAAAAATAACCCTCACTAATTACTTAAAACTGTAAAATAATGATTAACTTTGAAAATTCTGATATACTTATATTTAGAATGATATACCATGTTATATTCAGTTATTTCACCTTTCAAACCCTTAAGGTTTCTTTATATCTTTCAGGTCGAGTTTATATTTTACAGCTGGCGGCTATACGTCAGTCTATAAATTTCGGGGATAAGATAATTTGAGTACAGTTTTTATAAACTGCATATTCTGAAAATTCATACCAAGCACATTTGTTTGATACCTTTTTCATAAGATTTGTTCCACTAGGAGCCATGATATAAATAAATAAATCAATAAATAAGCTTTATTTGTCATAAGGGCCATGCCCCATACAAAGAGTTGTACACTAACAATACATAAATTACAATTACAACATCAACACAATTGATCAACTCCTCCTCGAATTCTGGATAACACTATTGAAATGAAATAGTTTGATGTAGAATCCTTAAAAATAACAAGAACACAGATTTAAAGCTACTAAAATATCATTGATTGTATATGGGGGAGTAATTTTACATGTCACCGTGACATAAAAAGCTGTACTAGTAAAACAATACACTATCTTTCAGATATTGAATATTGACTAGACATTACAACAAAAGATAAAAACAGTAGCCTGCTCCTCAAAAGCACCAACAACTTTTACTACAACTTTATAAACAACCTGTAAAACAACCCTTCAGTTCCAACAATATTTGTGATTATTAATGAACAATTACAATGATATTAAAAGAATAAATAAATAAAGGATCATCCCGTAGTCTCTATGATGTAATTTCGCACGTTAATCGCATTAGTAATATATTTGTAAATATATCTTATTTTATCTGGTGTTACATTTGAAAGGAGAACTAGAGCTTTATCTTCATAATTAACTATGTTTGCTACATATTTATTCAGAAACTGTTGTCTTATTTCTACATACATCTTCATCTTTCTACAAAATTTCATTCAGTTGGCAGTGTCAAAAGGGAAATCTTTATACAGTTTTTGGATATTTCATATTGTAGCTTTGTAAGTTTTAATTGTCTGTATTGTGAATATTTCATACTTATATTGTTGAAAAATGTAATAGTGTGATATTGAGTGGATTTTATTGTAGGTGTTTTTTCTGTGTATCTTATATTCTTTTGCAGGTTATTGAACTGAATTAACTTTGATTTTTACCTTGTGTTGAACCTTGAGTTTTTAGTGTGAGAATTGACCATGTTTTTATTGAATTTGCTAACTTGTTGCTTAGTTGTCGAAATTAGAGCAATTTTCGAGCATTTTTCAAATACAATTTCAATTTCATGTCGAAAAAGTTTCTGTATTTGGGAATTGTACAAACGTAGATTTTTTTGCAGCTTTGGCTTTTCCACTGAAAGTTATGCTCAACGCTAGTGGAAGGGGAATAATTTTCAGTGAAAAGGCCACAATCCGAATTGAGACATAACCGGAAAAACATCGTGTAACGGTGTGCGAACCTCGGTTCTCTGAATGGGTCAATTTCCCATTCAGAGGGACAAATTGAAAAATTTCAGTTATCAGTAATATACCTTCTTGACCTATCTAAGATATACCTTCTTGACCTATCCATATAAATAGGAAATCAAATTTTATAGAGTTAGTAGGAGAAGAATCAGGAAACTATTTGTGCCTTGAGTTCAAATATAGTGAGTTTTCTTAAATCATATGTGAGTGTTTCTGAAGAGTCCAAGTTTGAATATTGTTAAAATGGGTTAGTGCCAAAATCTTGTTGTTTTCTTATATAGCTCAAAATTCAGTTTCATAGAATGACCGAGGCCCAAACCTACAGTAGTTGCAGCAAGTTAGCAAGTTCCCAAGTATTGAAATTAAAAATTGAATATGCCTTCTTGACCTGAATTGATTGCTGAATAACTTTGTTTTGTTTGAAAATTTGAAATGTGACATGATTTTATTTATTAGTTTTGATTAGTTTAATAAGCCTGAAGTTAAATTTTATTAATATTCTCCATTGTAGTTCCTGGCTCGTAGTTGCTAGTTCCTAAACTAGGTGACAATTGAATAATGATAATAATCTGTGCATTTGAATGAACGAACCCACTATAAGCTCCCAAACCAATCAAGGATTCAAAAGAGATTTCATAGCAGTATAATTTTAGCAAATATTATTGAAGAGAAGAAACACCCCCTCGATATACCTCGCGCAGCAGTAGTATAATGTCTATCGAACCACATGTATTTTTATATATTTCATATTTTGGAAAATTAACTAAGTCATCGTATAGAGATTCTCGGCTACATAATTTTATGTACGGTGTGAGTTGAAGATGCTTATAAAACCCTCCACCGGTTACAAAAAATTTCATATATTAATATTTCATATTCAATATTTAATAATTTCATCACTTATATGCCTTGTAATGAAGTAATAACAAATTTCATTAAAAGCTTATTATTCCTTGGTATTTTGCTGCTGTTTCTACTCGCTTTTTCTCCTGTTTCAGTTGAACTGGTTTGTCGCCGCTTCGGAACTTGCTATTATACCACACAACCTAGAACATCACCATCTAGTGATGTCATCTCTTAATCCAATTTCCATCACCATCATCATAAACCAGGCTTCATCATAGATTACTTCTGCTCAGACTTGGATCACCATGCTATAATAAGTCAATTGATAACATCTCCGATATGTCAATAATCCTCATTTTATAGTAAACCCTTGAGATTGAAGTGCTAGATGAATTACTTGAACAGGTGACGGTCAACCCGAATTTATGTTTCTTGAATTATCTTTGTCCGGTTGTGAATCACCCAGAATTGTGCATGGGTTTTTGCCTGATCAATGCGAATGAAGTTTACCATAAAAATATGTTATGGGACGGTTTCCGAACTCGGGATTCAGCTAAGTTCTAGACTTCAAACAGCTGGAGTCAGAAACTGGCTTTCTGAAACGGGGCCTCGTCGTAGTCCATGTTTAAATTAAACTTCGAAAAACTAGAAAGTTGAACACAAAATAAAATAACGAGTAAATTGTGTAAAGTTTCAGCTATTTTAATTATTTAGGAATGCTTCATTTTGTCAAGAAAAAACGTTACCAATATTTTAGAAATTAGAAAATAAATATCTTAAAAACCATGACTATGCTCCATTTCGGAAAGCCAATTTTCTGACTCCAGCTGTTTAAAGTCTAGAACTAAGCTAAATCTCGAGCTCGGAAGCCGGCCCTATAATTATGTCTCCTAGTTGCTTCACTTTCAAGTTACTTAAACATATATTTGAATTGAACTTCTAATAAATTTTTTTTATACAGTGATGAAAAATCGTTAGCGATCCATACCGATATTTCCATCAGTCAATAAATGGAATTAATATTCATGTAATAGGAAAAAAGATTTACCACTTTTGTATTAACTTATTGTTAACAAGATAGCTGACAAACAAGGCTCTCTGGGCCGCTTTTGGTAAAGTGAGGAAGTTGTTTTTCAAATTGATGAATACATTCTACTGGAAGCGGCTGGAGAGGTATCTACACGAAGAAACTATTATTCTACACATATCATATAGTTAAGTTAGTTGAGTTGAAAATGTATTTATACAGAGTAAGTTATAATGTATGGGAACCCTTCAATAAGTTGGAGACTGTTGTAGTTATATTACTGTAACTTTCAGGATAAGTTATTGGACGAATACTCTACCTTTTGACGTACAACTGAATTTCAACCCCTCATAAGGAAGGGGGTGACTTAGGGGTTGTAACTCTAATATTGTTAACACCCATTGTGTGCTACATCATTTTAAATCCATTTTTAAAACTAGAAAGATGGCATCAATAAAAACGTTCTATGATACTTCTACCAAAAATGGCGGCTGATTGAAGTTTTAGTTTGTAAAGAAATTATAGGTAAAGTAATGAAACTTAAATCAACACTTTTTTGAATGAATAACGAAACACATTGAAAAACATGGTTATTTAGTAATCTGTCTGCTACTAACATTTCATTTTAAAAGATGCTTGAAATGACCTCCTTCTCTCGTTTGACAGTGTGCCAGTCTGTCATGAATGTAAATGAAATGAATATAGTAGTATGTAAAATAAAATGTAAATAGTAGCAGACTGATTACTAGATAAATAACCAGTTTTTTCAATGTGTTTCGTTATTCATTCAAAATGTCACTCGCAAATGTGGATCTTCTAGAGCTAGATTAACACTAATTCCACTTCTGTATTGAATTGCAACTAGCATTTCACTTCTGGATAATCAGTGTGATTTTAACTTATTGAAAATATTGTTCTCAATAAATATCCTAATTTAGTATGGCTGATAATTTATGTTTCTTCCGATGATAAAATTAGTTCCTCATATATGTAATGTGAACATTGTGTTATTACTTGAATGTTTTGTGTTGTTGCAAGAAACAGAATGGCCAAAAAGGATGGTCGGTTTTTAAATTACTATAACTTGAATAATTTCCAACATACATTTAGTTTTCTATATTTCTGTGCTTGTTCAATTGTCAAATTTCAAAATTTCAGAAACCGTCATAATTAACATACGTGATACTGTGAAGAAAGAGCGGCAAACAAAGGCCAAAAGATAATCATGCCACCTAATGGAACGTCGACGACTTTAAAGCAGTTTTGTTAATTATGACGTTTTCTGAAATTAGACAATTGAACAAGCTCATAATATATAGAAATAAAATGTATATTGGGAATTATTCAAGTTATAGTCACTTAAAAGCCGACCATTCTTTTTGGGTCATTCTGTAATAACCTAAATCTCTTGAATTGTATAACCTACAAGTTGATAAAATCTAATATTGGGGCACTCTGTTTGTTGAAGTAGTGTAATGGTGATCTTTTTTAACAATTTGATTATTTTGCCTCTAAAATAAGTGTTTTTGTTTAGAATTATATCGTAAAATTGTAATTGAGTCTATTTTTACTATTTATGAATTAAACAGTATTATTATTATTATAATTATTGAATTCATATCATTTTTTCGTTTTCTCACTTTAAGTACTCTATTGTTATTATTTAAATCCACTTTTGGCGTCTACTAGACCTGGTAGCGGCTACTGAAAATCGGTTTATTATCCCTGTGAGGAGGGATTCGGACGGGACGCTGCTAATTATATCCTGCCAAGAGGTGGAATCATGGGTCACAATTTATCAACTTCGTTAATTCACTCATACATACAGCTGAATGGAATGAACGGACTGAATAATTGGAGTGATTTGAAAATATAAAGTATTAGGGCCAGTTTCTGAGCTTGGGATTTAGCTAAGTTCTAGAATTTAAACTACTGGAGTCAGAAAATTGGCTTTCTGAAACGGGGCGTCGTCGTAGTCCACGTTTAAATTAAATTTTGAAAAACTATAAAATTGAACACAAAATAAAATAAAGAGAAAATAGTGTAAAGTTTCAGCTATCTATTTTGGATTATTTAGAAATGTATCATTTCGTCAAGGCAATAAACGTCTCCAATAATTATAGAAATGTGAAAATGAAGATTACCATAAAAACTACGAATACGCCCTTTTTCGGAAAGCCAATTTTCTGGCTCCAGCTGTTTAAAGTCTAGAACTTAGCTAAATCCCGAGCTCGGAAATGAGCCCTTAAATTTACTTGACGAACAAGTGGAAATGTGACAACACAACCACCAGAGACGGCACTCTTATTTTAAGGGACGTGAGTTTTTTTGTCTTATTTACACTTGCATATTGCATAGATATAACTGTGATTAATTATTTTGAATTTGAAGTTGCTATGGGCATTGAGATTTTATTCAATAAGTGAAGAAGATGTCGATATAAAAAACTAAAATATAATTTTTTAAACAATAAATAAAGAGCGCAAATGATTTGTACGTTATTAAGAATTAAAAATTTTTATGATAGTCTGTTTTTCCAATTTTTACTTTCCTTGTCCTATTACCATAGGTAAGGAAAGTATTGCTTTCCGAAAAAAATTAAGGTACCCCAATTTCTAAATTTCTATAGGTTTCAAGGTCCCCTGAGTCCATAGAAGTGGTTTTTGGGTATTGGTCTGTATGTGTGTGTGTGTGTGTGTGTGTGTGTGTGTGTGTGTGTGTGTGTGTGTGTGTGTGTGTATGTGCGTCTGTGTACACGATATCTCATCTCCCAATTAACGGAATGACTTGAAATTTGGAACGTAAGGTTCTTACAATATAAGGATCCGACACGAACAATTTCGATCAAATGCGATTCAAGATGGTGGCTAAAATAGCGAAAATGTCAAAAACAGGGGTTTTCGCGATTTTCTCGAAAACGGCTCCAACGATTTTGATTAAAGTTATACCTGAAATAGTCATCGATAAGCTCTATCAACTGCCACAAGTCCCATATCTGTAAAAATTTCAGGAGTTCCGCCCCATCTATGCAAAGTTGTATTTTAGATTCTTAATTATGAAGCTTCAGATACAATTTAAACAAAACATTTTGAGTGGAATAGATTGAGCATGAGAATCTCTACAATTAATTTTCAGTAACATTTTCACCTAAAATTGAAGATAAACTCGAAAATCGAGAAAATGTGATTATCAAATTGCAAACTATTGGCAACTGTTGATTCTATTAAATTATTCACTATGAAGAGATAGCAGACCTCGTGTGTCTGCAGCGTTATTACCCTGTCACCAGCTGGTTCTAATCTTTGAATAGTAGACTTGAGATGCGCGGGAACACTACCGTAGCGTCAGGTGATCAATTTTCATTACGGCAAGGAAAGTTGTGTGAGTGCGCCACACCAGATTTTTTGTGGAAGTTTTTTACTGAACGTGTTCCTCGAAAGAGAAGGTACAGTATGTGAAATGATGATGTGGACATGGAAAGGATATAATACAATTATCAATATTTTTTATGGATATGATATAATATTATTCCAAGGTGGGGTTCGATTATTAAGCAGAGCCAGTTCAAGTGCGGTCACTGGTTTAAAGGAGTACGGTAGCAGCCGTGATTCTTTCATCGTTTTGAGCGATAAGATATAATATCTTATATAATAACTGCATTCTATATTGTAGGCCCATACAGGTAGGCTGTATAATTATGTGCATAATATTTTTTAAATAGAAATCTAAAAAACATAGTTAATTATTTGATACTTGACACAAGAAAGTACCGGAGCTATGCTCCGGGAGGGTATGGAATGCCTCCCATGTGGAAGGGAGTATACTGTAGTCTTCCTCCGGAAAATTTTTTTCTTTATCTAATAAAATTGGCCAATTTGTATCAATTTTGATTACTATTCAAACGTAATTTTTCCTGTGTAAGGTTTAAATAAAAATCATCAGCATTAGGTCAATAGTATTTTATATCATGATGACGATTCATTTTCATGTTTCAGTTTTAGTTGAAAGACAGCAAACATAACATATACAGGATTAGAATAGGATTTAAATTCTCTTAAATGTATTAATTGGGATAAAATTAAACTGCTGAATATATGCCTAGGTAGGTACTAATAGTGTTCCGCTCTGTTGTGCACCGGTTTGAATCTAGCCCTGCTTGGCAGTAATATTAATGAAAAAAAATCCTCATAATATTACTGAAAACTGAATGAAATAAAAATTCTCATTGCAAGTAAGTTACCTATATAGCTTTCAAAATGTTTCATCAATTTACCAGGACATGAATCGACTATTTTTCTTTGCCATTTTCAATTAATTAAGTTACTGTAATTGAAAAATTAATCAATATTATAATCAAACATTTCAATAAATTACTTAAAAATTTTCATTCATTCTATCAATTTTGATGGCCATATAAGGAGAAGTGAATATATACGGTAACTTTGTTACCATATTGCAATTATTATTTTTAAAATGTAATTTTATTTATTTACTTGCTTAGATCTTTCTAATTTTCAATTCAACAATATGCTGGATAAATAAGGAAGGATATTAATTATCTAGGAATTAGCCACCATCATTCAATTTTATTTGATGATAAGCTGCTTAGACTTGCTTAGATCTTTTTAATTTTCAATTCAACAATATGCTGGATAAATAAGGAAGGATATTATTTATCTAGGAATTAGCCACCATCATTCAATTTTATTTGATGAAGTAGGCTAAGTTTTGAAGCTTGATGAAAAATAATAATCGAACCTGACATTTGAAAAACAAAATCTCAATAATTATCAAAAGATCAATTTTGTCAGTCAAATCATATTTTTTGTTCATTTCAGCATGGTCGTAACAGCATATTTTATCATTTTATCAAAAATTTAGTCTTGTAATTCATCCATCAAACAAATTTATTCCTAGTAAATTAATATAATTCGCAATGTATGAAACTCATGATTGAAATTAAAAATTCACGGTTAAGTAGGAATAGGAAGTGATAAAAAGGTAACAGCTAACAAGAGCCGCTATCCATTCGCTACAGTAGCGGTTATCAGGTTTAGTTGGTAGCCCTTGTCTTATCACTGTTTCCGCTACCAAAGTCTGCTAGTAAAATTCGCGTTATTTAGGCGACTTGATCGAATCTGGCTACAATTTACTGTAGCCAGTTTACATTAGGCGCACTCGAAAAAAACACTTACTTTTGTTGGAGTGTTGAGGAATGCATTTCACTCCTGAAGAGGACCTTCATCAGCCTGTCACCAGGGGCGCTTGCTCTTATGGGTTGGACTGTGTGGCCAAAATGTGGGAAAATAGTCTGGTGACAGGCTGATGAAGCTCCTCTTCAGGAGTGAAATGCATTCCTCAACACTCCAACAAAAGTAAGTGTTTTTTTTCAAATATTTACTAGTAACAAAGTGTCAGAACTTCAACAAAGTTATTTAATTATTATCAAGTAAAATTACACTTTCATTTCTTAGTTATTTTTCAAACTATATAAATAAAAATTTATATAACTCACAATTAATAAACAAAGGCCATTCAACCTTGGGTTAAAAATTTATTCATGATTAAATAACAAAAACTTCATAGAATATTTGCAATAATAAGTCTATTCAGTTGACCTTCTGAACCTCCCTTGCTGATTTTGTTGACTTGGAATGAGCTAGGTATAAAATGTTATAATAGTAGGTTTATGTACGTGACTGTTTTATAATAGAGGTCTTTAAAGCACAAGTTAAATGTAGAGTTGAGACACAAGTGAGTGAGAGAGAGAGAACACCTGTCTTAAACATCTCACAAGTGCTTTAAAGACCATATAAAACTGTTGTATACACTATTCCATCTACAATCACTCAAAGTGCAGTAGGGTATCAAATTCCAGACTTTTTAGGTTAGAGATCAACTAATTGACCTGTATGAAAAATGATTGCCAGCTATAAGCAGGCTTGTCGGCTTAAGAAGGAATAACATTGCAATGTTAGGCTCGATGCACATTCGCGACTCTAGCCAGTTGCGTTTTTACGAGTGGAGCGATTCTCTGCCGGCAGCCAATTTCTGTTCAGTGCACACTTGTGCATATCGACAGTGTCTCACTGTTGAGCGACATCAATTTGTACTCAGCAATTTTCGCGGCTTGGGCAACTTGGTCATTAATCATGATATAAAAGCTCTGATTTCGAATTTTCAAACTTTTTGTAATACCGGACGTCAGAGCAGTTATTATAAAAATCACAATTATTTAAGTGATCAATTATTCATCAGGCAGTAATAAATAATCAGTTTATAGCTAATATAGAAATAATACAAATGACAAGGGAATAGTACAGCTTTTTCAAAAAGGCCTTTTATTTATTTTTAAAATACAAAAAACCTTAACATTATAAAAAATTTAAAATCAATTGAAAGCACTATAATTTCCAGGACTTACTACCATCTCCAGGAGAAAATTCAAAATAAATGAACATCAGTGTTGACTTATTAAAAATTATAATATGAACATTATAAGTATTATAACATTAGAAACCTTATATTATGTTTTTATAATCAACAAATTAATGAAAATTGTTTTGATAATCTTGAAACAGTCAATACTGATGTTTATTTTTCGAATTTGTACCTGAAGATGGGATAGAAAAAAGTCCCGAAATGTTTAGTGCTTTAAATTTTCAATTGTTCTATGCAACACAATCCAAAGAATGTTATTGTTTGTTTGGAAAATGGTACTACTTCATTTCTATATTTATTAATTTACAGTATAAATATACAGTATGGTACATTAACTGTATATACACAGCATTTATAGAACAAGTATTCTATTTGAATCCAGAATTTAACATGAGATGTAAGAACACCAATAATTCCAAGAACCGGCAGAACAATCATAAAAATTACTTTGAATACTAGGTTGCATATCCATTCATTCTCGTTACTTTGATGTCGAATATCGCTACTTCGAAGAGCTAGACTATTGTGTTGTTCTCCAGACAAAAGAATCATTTTTTTAAAATAGTATTTTGTATAATAGTATAGTATGTCTTGGTTTAATAGAAAATTTAAAGATTGTAACAGAGTGTTACACAAAAATTCACAACTTAATATTGAGCTTTATGAAGGTTATCAGGTTTTTTCTGTTCTATCTTACCCTTTGTTGTTGAATAAACCACAAAACTCAATAATTGCTATTAAATTTTTAATTTATTATCACTAATTGAAATAATGAAATTATTTTGAATCATGAAATATTATCAACTATGAAATCAAATATGAATGGTTATGATGATAATAAATATAAAAGTAAACTGTTGAGTATTTTAGAATCTTATAGTTTTTTATAGTTTACAATAAATTACATCCTGTTAATGGGTCAATGACTCAAGTATTTTAAAACTCGTATTATTCGTTTCTTAACAAGAAGATAAAAATATAAGTTATATGCTCATATTCGACATGAGTTATCTCATGGCAATCTCTTGTTCCAAAATCCAACTTCAGTGTAAGATTGGTAAATACCGTATGTAACTTTTACGTACATACTATGTACCACATAGGAAAATACAGAAAACGGAATGCACTCATTATCTATAGAGTTCAGTCTTTTACAGAAGATCACTGAAAATTATTCGAAGAAAACAATAAGACTACTATGCCACTATGAGAAAGCTATGGTGCATGATGGCTTTATAAATTAAATATCGGGACACCGTGCTTCCCTCGTTATCTTTATCTATTGATTAACAGAACACAATAGAGAATTATTCTCTAAAATGATCGTGTTTATTGACCAAAGTAATTTAGCACTAAGCGACTCACAATTGTGACAAACTGAGAATAAACTCATTTTGAATGAAACATGCATTACCAAGAATTGTTGGATGTCAACGCAAACATCAATTTAGCCAACTGCTAGCCGACATTCGTACTCTGTGTATATTACTGTATTATATTACTGTGTATATTACATTATATAGAACTGAAATTACCGTATATATTATTTCAAAATATCTATTGTTCCAATTAGATCAAAACTCCTATATTTCATAATGATAATCAGAGGAAACAGATACAAAGTATGATTGAAGTCAACTAACAATGAGAAAAAAATCGTGGGAAACTACTCAGACTCAGCTTATACTCAGAACTATTTGAAGCCACATACACATTATGAATAATAGTTCCTAGAATTTCATTCAGAGCAAGATGTTATTGATCAAGTACTGTAATCATAGTACAATTACTTTTATCTCAATGCAATAACAAAGTATGTTATTGTATTAAGATCAACTACAAAGCATAGGACAGTTTTTTTAAATGAAATTTTGAAAAAAACATTCGAAGAATATTGAGAACTATATACATAGAATGGCTTAATATCCAATAGAACCAGAACTTCTTCGATTATGATTGAACGTCCACAGTAGTATGTTATTGCAGACTCAATGCTCCAATCACAGAGCAGTATTTAAATTAGGGGGCGGAGCCTAAGCCCCCAAGGGAGCTCCAAATCCTGCCCAAATCCCCCCATGCTTCATGCGGGAAGACTCCATTTTATAACCGCTCACCTGGACCAGTTCTCCCACCAATATGAAAACCGCCATTTTAGTTCAAGTATTTATTTGAAAAAAAAAAAACAAATTTATGGGCATACCAATTGTAGAATCACCCTCCAATCAATCCCCCACACTTCGCGCGAGAAGACTCATAACCCCCTCGCCTGAACCTCCCACTAGAATGAAGACCTCCATTTTTGTTCAAGTACTTATTTTAAAAAAATATGTAGACATATCACTTGCAAGATCCTCCTTCCAAACAGTTTCTTGCTCGCATCAAGGCCTAGTCTTTTTATTGTTCAGAGTCATATGATTATTGTAGTCATCATATCTTTTCAAGAGTCTAGTTTGGAGCGGTCTATTTAAAAGTGTCTCATCATATTTCACCTCAGGTTCTGAAATGTTAATCATTTTAAAAAACTCATTTATTATGTGATAATCTGGTAGCCCCCTCTCTTGTAGACTCTCTCAATCGAATGTTTTTGATGCAGTAAGACACTTACTAATTAAATAATAAGTAAATTTAATTATTTCTGTGTTGAGTTTTTCTATGAAAATATTATTATCGAAAATAATATCACCCATGCTCTCTTTCACAACTTGTAGCATCGTATTTAGATCTCCAATACTAACAAGTTGTGCTCTCTCAATATAAAACTCTTTTCTAGATATAAAATTCGATTTCTCATTATTACTGATATATGCTGAATTCAATTTCTCCTGAAAATCTCTGTTTTCATATACCAATTCTGGAAAAATACTTTTGATTGTTTCTACTGTAGTATTTAAATTTTCTAAGCTTACCAATGCTGGTTTTTCAATATTAAACTCTTTTCTTGATATGAAATTCGATTTCTCATTATTACTGATATATGCTGAATTCAATTTCTCCTGAAAATCTCTGTTTTCATATACTAATTCTGGAAAAATACTTCTAATTGTTTCCACTGTCATATTTTAATTTTCTAAGCTTACCAATGTTGCTTTTTCAATATTAAACTCTTTTCTTGATATAAAATTTGATTTCTCATTATCACTGATAAATGTTGAATTCAATTTCTCCTGAAAATCTCTGTTTTCATATACTAATTCTGGAAAAATACTTTTAATTGTTTCTACTGTCGTATTTAAATTTTCTAAGCTAAAGCCGTGTTTTCGTAATGGGCAGATGACAGAATTCACTTTAAATTAACATTGGTTCTTATGGGAGTGTTCACCCATCGGCAGAAAGTTGAGCAGAAAAAAAGAACTGTTCAAATCAGAGCCGAACTGTCATTCATTTTTTGGCCTATCAACACAATGCTATTTTGCTTTGACCAATCACTGCTCGTTAACCATTTTGTCGAAAAAGAACTAATTTTGGGATTCTGTCGATGGGAACAGACAGCTTGGAAATATTTTTCTGCTCTGATCACATGACACCGGCAGAATAATCTTTCTCTGGATCAGACGCCATGTTCTTTTTAACCTCAATCTTTAATTGTTGGATGGTTTGTTTTGATATTATTTTGCTGTTGGTTGTCAGATTTCGGATTGCTACTATTATACTGTGAAATTAATTTGCAGTAGAAAATTGAGGTATAAAATATTTCTATAGGTTCCTTTATTCTTATAATTTTTACAAGAGAAATTGAAAATGGATTTACTACAGAAAGGCGTGAAATTCGTTATGAATTTGATGTGACAGTTCAAAGTTTTGTACTTTCCAGACCTGCACAACAAATTACCTATTTGAAAAATATAATATGGTTAAAAATTGCTGATGTGATAGAGGATTCAAGTAAGTAGACTTAAAATTCTCATAATAAAGTAGACTAGATCTACCGTAGGCCTACACAATTTCATATAATTTTTATGAGTAGCCTACCAGCATGTTTACAATTTTTATTCAGGTAGCCTACTGTAGTAGGCCTTTAATAACCTAGTGTCTAGGTCTAAATTGCTATCTTTTTTATTTTCCAAGAAGTTAGAAGTTGATGAAAGTTTATTTATTTATTTAAAGTATAATTTCTAGTATTTAATAATAATATAAAGCCTAGACCAGCCAGTTAGTGTATGGTAGAAAATTATCACAAGAAAGAGATAAATCTAATCAACTATTTAGATTTAAACTCATTCAAGCTTGATTGATTAGATTAACATTAAATGATCAGATTCAAAACATTATTCATCCAAGATAACATTTTCCATTTCATGATAAGATAAGATAGCATTTCATGCTAACAATCTTTTACACTTTCATTGAGTAGGCCTAATCACAAAATACATTTTTTATAATCCAGCTAGTAGTTTTCACAAACCGATTTATTGAAAATAACATCATTATTTGACTTTGAAGTACCTATTTCATTACATTCTAAGTCCTAAACTTCCATTATCCTTGTTGCACCTCAAAATATTGTAAACCCATAGTTTATCAATACGATAACAAAACTAGCCTGACTATCAGAACATTTACTTTGTCTTTGGTACCTATCTATAAATTAATCTTCTTTTAATAAATTTGAATTTAATTGGAAACAAAATTACATAGATTGTTATAGAAATAACTTGATCAGAGTCAGTGTAATTGAATATTAAAAGACTGCCATTGAAAAAAGATAAAATAGGTACTATTTTTCTGGTTGACCATTGCTACAAAACTCTTTTAAAACTAACATAGTAATGTATTTGAAACACTTATTCATGCTCTATTGATCGATATATTGCATGAGGCCAGGTATATCAATGTAAATAGTATAAATTAAAACAGGAGACACAACAAAGATGGATTAAAAACACTGAAAAACTTACATTATAATCGGAAATTTTCGAGGAACTGTGTCCCTTTTCTCAACCAAGCAGAGAGTGTAATGTAAGTGTTTTTTTTAGTGTTTTTAATCTATCCATGTTGTGTGTCTCCTGTTTTAATTTATATTATAAAACTTTAAAGTTTTTTCTGTTATGTGCTATGAATGTATGTAGGCTATATACTTATAGTATGTATAGTCTATCTAATGTAAATAGTTTATTGAGGCCCAGTTCACTTCTAATTTATTCAAAGTCCAAACTATGTATTATCATTGATGATTAACTTCACTTTATCTCCAAAATGGATATATGTTGAAAGATTAAATATGTTCCTTTTTTCAGGTACCATTTACAAACAAAATATTGAAGAGAATGTGCTCAAAAGGAAATGCATATGAATTCTTTTTTGTTGGCCAGGATGGAAAAATTCTTTGGAACCCATGGTTAGAATAAGTTAGTTAGGTAAGATAAAATTACACTCATTTTTTAAACTTTATATAGGCGATGTCATTTTATACAGTTTCCCATTTTTTCAAAAAGTTTATCCACTTTGATGTTTTATTATCGATTTGATGTTAGATATTCAAATAGTAAGACATAACTATGGTATGTGACTAAAATAATTGAAAAACTGACTGAAATCATTAATAGCTTACAGTATACAATATTTCGAAACAATGTGAAACCACATGAGATCAAGATGGACAGTTGAGAAGAGTGTTTAAAAAACAATGTATTCACTTATCATTCAGGGAATAGAGCTGTTCATAATATTTGGGATTCCTTCCATAAAGAAAAATCTATGTAATAGAATCTAATAATGTGATAACATTGAATCAATAATTTGATGTTAAAATGTTATCACATTATTATATTTTGTTACATAAATCATTTCTTTATGGAAGGAATCCCAAATATTATGAACAGCTCTATTCCCTGAATGATAAGTGAATACATTGTTTTTTAAACAATCTTCTCAACTGTCCATCTTGATCTTGAGTGAATGTTGAACTTTATGAATGACCATACATTAGAACTATGAATAGATGACTTCAAAAATTCACTCAGCAAGTGCTGGTAGAAAACACCGAATAATGGCTTTAATGACAGTGATTCCACCTTTTAAAATTCATGATTGAATTCATGGATGAAATACCTGCATTATTTTGAGAGATTTATATATTTACAGTTTGGTATTTATTTTCAAATCACTTAGTTCTACTTATAATGTTGTAGATAATCATCATTTCATATTAAACAATTAATTGATTATATTTCCATTTGTTTCATTAAACTTGTTTCTCTAAATATAGAACCAATAATTACTTTATGCAATACATTTTGGAAGAGTTTAGTAAACCAAACGGTTGAGAAGTAGGCCTACTGATCACAGAAATGAATGAATTGTTCATGGTATCCAAAAATATGTTGTTCACTGATGTAATATTACATTTTTTCTCGATTAAAATCGAATCTTCAATTTGAGATCTATAAAACTTGATAGTAAATATCAGAGTAATTGATATGCGGACAACTTTTTAACTGAGAATTTATTGTAAATAATTGTGTTGCACATTCCATGGTATCACCGAAACTGAGTTAACAGAATTAACAGATAAATAGATCATTATAAATATAGAGGATATATAAAAATTTAAAATAACAGTTTCGAAATAAAGTTTTATTGAGAACAAATGTAAAATGTAAATTCTAAACTTGTAATTTATAATTTTTTGGAATTTAATATCGGTGACGTGTTCATGACGTCGACATTGGTTTTGAGGTGGGGCTTTGCTCTGTACTTGTTAGGTCCTCTCTCTAAAAAATGGTGGCTGGCTATGTGTTCTGATTTTGTGTTCTCTGAATATTTTTCTGTTTAATTGAATTTTTAATGTTTTAAATTGAGTTTTGAACAGTTTTATGGTGTTCTAATTTTGTATAAATTGTTTTGTGTGTCTACAAGCCTATAGCCATTGTTTTTCAACTATATAAATGGATAAGTATTTAGCTTGTAATGATGCTAGATGCTTAAGTGTGTAAGGTATTGTTTTGTGGATTTGTGTTGTATATTGCCAAAATTCTTCTGAAGATTATAAGTTGGTTTGCTCTGAAAACTGGATTTCTCATTCATAAGCAATAGATCCATTCATAGTTTATCAAGAATCTACCATTTTGGAGCCAATAACTTCCTTTAGGTTAATAGGTGTGAAATGCTATCCAACCTATTTAGGAGAAATTGGTAGCACGGCAAATGGTACGCCCTGGTATGGGACTCAAACTACAAAATATATCCCTGGTTATGAAAAATTATTAGTAGGCTGATGTCTTGATAGGTTATGAATGGTATGCTGCTGAATGGGAGGTCAGTTCTGGAGTGGTCAAGTTTTAATGAATAGATATCAGTGCATATTATAAAATGGCAAACATTAAAAATGATCTGAATCTTATAGCGTTCCTAACACAAAAGTTTGATGAGCAAAATGCTAGGTTTTATAAGCAAAATGCTAGGTTTGATGAGCAAAATGCTAAGATTGATGAGCAAAATGCTAAGATTGATAATTTGAAACAAGATCAAAGTGCTAGGTTTGATGATATGAAGCAAGAATGTACTAGTATAAGACTAGAGCCGGTTAGTATAAACCTTCTATCAAAAGATACACATGAAACATTGATAGATAATCATGAAGATGAAAGCAAATTGAAGCAGGATGATAGTAGTGTTAAGATGCAAGATCAATTATTTCAAGTTTCAGATAATGTAGGCCTAGTTACTGTTATTGAAAAAGTAAATCCTAGTGAGATAGTAGAATTGAGTAATGTAGTAGGTAGGGAGTTGTTTTTATTGAAAGTCAACAGTAAAGAAAGTAGTATTGCCAAATTGAAAGTTAGGAAAACAGTAAATAAAGTGAATGTTTACATGAGACAGGTTTCTGTAGAGGTTAGGAACAATGTAAACAAAATGAATCTTGCTTTGTATCAAGTTGATGAATTCAACTTTCAACTAAAAATTGAAAAAGTGTATGCAAAGCATTATCTAGTGAACATGACTGACTTTTGTAAGCAAAATGGCTTTGTTGAAACAAATGAACCCATGAATAAAATCATGTTCTTGAAGAAAACAAAGCACAAAGTCACCATTGATGTGTTAGTATGCAAAGGTTGTTTCAAGTTGCTTACTTACAAGATGATGACAGTGAATCACATGATGAAAGGGTATTCCCCGGCACTATGTTATGATTAGGAATCCTGTGTTATGCCGGGATTCAGAATAGCATAATCACTATGCAGTGTATTGTAAGAGTCCATAATTGTGTCTTTTTTCTCCCCTGTAGCCTATTTTTCTTGGCCCTTAATCATTTCAAATTTCGATTGTCTCCTGTCTTTGTGTAATGTTCAGTAAATTTCTTCTATGATGCATATCTTAACCAATCTTGTCCATAGTCATTTAAATTTGTATTATTTTTTTGGAAATAATTTTGGAAGTTAAAATAGTAGCTTATTTTCCTAATCTTTAAATTGTTGATAGAACTTAACTTTTCTAAAATCTATCTATTGTAGTGTAAACAATTGTTTGCTTGCAGTATATTTTTTCATCATGTATTACATATTTTAATTATGTCTATTTTTGTCAGGTATCATATTAGGTAACTAGGTTTTTCAGAGCAAATTATGTCCCATTTTCTCATCTTTCATTGCATATCGTGCCATAAGCCATATGTAATTAGGTTATAGTTTTCTTCTGGGCTTTTAACCCATTTTGCATTTTATATATTTTTTTTTGCTGTCCAATACTTTGGATTTTTGGTAGACAAGTAGGTGTGATTCTTTTAGAGGTGTGGGCGTGAACCACATATGGCTGGACTCGATTATCTGACCTACTTGTTTGCGATATAAAAACCTTAAGACTGCAACATCAAATGTTTGTAAAAACTTTTGCATACTTTTGTTTTTGTGGTCCGATACTAGAGTCTGCAATCACATTGCCTTACAGACATCTAGGAACTCTCCACCCAGTCACAATAGTCAAAATATTTTTTCCTTCACCAGTTGTTTTTATGGGAGTGATAGCTCACAGTTATAACAAATTAGAGTCATACTTGAAATCTACAAAATTCCATAGTAGTATATTTTATTAAATATACTTCCTTATGAAAGTTTAGTACTGACATGTAGGATAGGCTCTAATTAATCTTTCTCTTCCTTGTATTATTTAGGAAATTTATTTACTCAATTTTTCTTTTTCTCTTATTTGTATTTTTTAGGGAACTTATTTACCCATTATCCATCTTGATCATCTTTGTATTGTAATATTGAAATGTTTGTACTTATTATACAGTCTTCAAATTCTGAAATTATTTAAAAAATAAATGGTTCAATTTAGAACATGCTGAAATTTAATCTTATGTATAAATTCTTTTGTTATAATAATAAAACTTCAAAATTTGAAAGTATTAATGAATTGTGTCGCCATATATATGAGATGTTCAATATAAATGAAAGTTAACTTGAATAATGATTTCATTAAATAAAAACGTCTTGTCATATTATTAATTGAAATGAGTTAAAGGTTAAAATTTCCCTAAAGTTTTTGTAATTGCTGACTGTATAATAAGATGTTAACAAATTTCATTTTTATATTGATTATATACTTGTAAATAATTTTCATGTGTATTAGATTGTATTGGTAGCCTAATCAAAATTTTCTTTTTAGTTTATAAGCATTTTAAGATAACAAGTACAGTATGGACATTAACATCAAAATAATTATCACATGAATCTCGAAATCGACAACAAGTGAACGCCATGAAGAGTGTTAAGAACATTTGGGTGATTTTCAAACTAGTGTGACTCATGAATTGAATATCTACGCCAATATCTATGCTGATGCCTACACCAATTAGGGATGGGTATTGAAAGACAAAACATCGATGTTTTTGAACATCAATGTTTTTAAACATCGTTTATCATCGCCATACGTTTTTATGGATGATACTATTAGTCCAGTCAATATAGACATAACAAAGGGGGTGTGCTTGCAATTTATATTGTAGTTCTGATTTTTTAATATATTATTTGGGTACATGAGAGAAGTCCAGAACCAATTTCTTCATGCAAGATTTCCTTGTGCTAGATACAAGATAGCCCAAAAACCTCGTATTTTCGGCCCATTTTCCAGTTTTCAGCTATTCCTGCCAAATCTCTCCCAGATTATATAATTCTGAAAAAAATGAGAAAAAAATCACTCGGAACTCTCTATCTCCAATGAGTACTTTGTTATAATTTTTCAAAAATGAGTAAAATTAGAAGAAAAAATCAATTTTGATGAATTTTAGTTTTTAATCATCAATATCTTCCGATTGTTACAATTTAGATGTATATTTCAAAATCTCTCTAGGCATATTTTTGTGCTATACAATCTGAGATCAGGTAGCCCTCTATGTCATACAGATTTCCAGGTACACCTGACAACAATGCTCCTTGTATTGTGGAAAACACCTAATTTTCAGTTTCAACCATCATCACCATCTACTTTGTCCTCACCTTGATATTTCGCACAATGACATAAGTTCATGGGTAAGAATCACCAGTTAGATGCACTCAATTTCAGTATTTCCTAGTAGAGGCACGCTTAAGGACACCTCAAGGATCAAAATTTCCAATACTTATAATTTACTTTTGACACAATGCTCAGATTTCATCTTACTACACTTCATTCTTCTCGGCTTGCCAAGGCGGTTCTAAATCATGCATCAACAGTCAAATTCGGTTAAAAAATAGAAAATTTATTGTTGAGTGTAGGTACTTATTCATATTCAATACATAAGAAATGGCCAATTTCTATATTCAAAGCTATGTATCTCGGTAACCCCTTATTATAAAAATTATTACATGATCTTGAAATGTACAATAGAATTTTCTATTCCATCTGCTGTAAACAATTCATGAAAAATATGTTCGTAAAGTGAGATTTGATTGTTGAAAAAAATCCGAAAATTGTAGATATTTTTCTCATATTAACGGTTTTGGCAGTTCTGTGATAGCGAAACGTGATTCAAGATGGATTTTAGGCAACTGAGCTCGTAGAGGATGAATTTATCTACAATTTGTAATCAATCGTAAGTTTCTATGATGTATCAGACTCGTTTTAGAAACTCTTGATCAACAGTAAAATTACGAAAAAAATGTAAAAACTGAAATCGCCATTTTTAAAATCTTAACTTCCAAATTGTTTTGGAATCGAAAGTATTATTTATTGGAGTGGGTAGAGGGGGACAATTTTCACATTCTCACTAGATCTGGAAATTTTATCCGAAGTATTTCACAAGACATGCAACTTTGAATACAGAAATTGGTCATTTTCTGTGTATTGGAATATGGGCTTAAGTACACTCAACAATAAATTTTCCATTTTTCGACCGAATTTGACTTATTATGCATGATTTTGAACCGCCGTGACGAACCGAGAAGGATGAAGTGTAGTACGATGAAATCTGAGCATTGTGTCAAAAGTTATGTGTTTGAAATTTTGATCCTTGAGGTGTCCTTAAGCGCGCCTTTCCACTAGGAAATACTGAAATGAAGTGTATCTTATGGGTGATTCTCATAGAACATAATCTCAAGAACTTATGTCGTTGTGCGAAATATCAATGTGAGGACAATGTAGTTGGTGATGATGCTTGAAGCTGAAAATTATGTGTTTTTCACAATACAAGGAGCATTGTTGTCAGGTGTACCTGGAATATGAGATAGATCGCTATACCTGATCTCAGATTGTAGAGCACAAAAAGAGCTTCTAAAGTGACTACAATTTTATCTGGAGCTATTGTTCCAATATTTCAACAGTTACTAACTGGAATCACAGCAATTTTGGACTTGTGGTATTCAAGTAACAGTCTTTCGAATAATTGAAGTCAGGTTGTGACTAGAAAGATACATCAACTCTAGTTCACAAGATTTGTCATCTTTATGGTTTAGTCTGAAACCTCTCGGGATATCCTTGAGGATTCGGTCTTGAAATTTCACCCTAAGCTAATTTTAGCAATCATTGATACTCATATCGTATTCATTCAATACCTGATAGATTTTTTAGGAAATGAAAATGGATTAAGTTTTTTCATATGGATATCTGCACTCCTTACAATACAAGGACCTCTTTTCCAGAGCTAGATTAATTAGTGTTAAATACATGTTGAGGAAATAATTGTAGTAAGAAAAAACTCTTTCTTCCTAAGAAACTAAGAATGCGACCTCTTATTCAATTCTAAATAACTAACTATCTAACCTTGACACGGGCCACAGAAGTAATGTAAATCTTCAAGAGTATCCAACAGTCTCACATAAAAATACAGAGAGCCTGATTGAAAAATAAAAATAGCAATCTGCAGGAAATCAAAACTTATGCGAGATCTTTCACAAGAGTGATCTATATTCACAAAAAACACTAAACAGAATACTACACTAAATATGATAGAGATAATGATTGTAATTCTGTTACTATTGCTTATTGCTCTCAAGATAATCCTCTTCAAACAAAAAAATTAAAAAAAACTTGCATCAAATTAAAAAATTAGAATTGTTTTTACTTTTTAGTTGGGAAAAACATCAGATGACCGATGTCTAGGTAAAACCATCTATAAGTGAAAAACATCGAACAGTAAACATCGATATTAAAAACATCTATGTTTGATGTTGAAACATCGATGTTTTTAAACATTGATGTATCGATACCCATCCCTAACACCAATATCTACGCTGATGCCTACGACAATGCCAATGCCGATGCCAATGCCTTTGCCAATGTTGATGCCAATACCTACACCAATGCCAACACCAATGCCAACACCAATGACAATGCCAACGCCTATTGCTGACCATGTAACTCAAACTTCAACACTACCACATTACCTGGAGGTAATTGCCATCCATGTTCATGTTCACAACTTTGAATTCAGAATAACAGTCACAGTATCATGAAAGAATTGATTCAAAAAATCCTCTCCTAAATTATTCCTGTATGCAGAACTCTAAACCTTGAAAGCTGAAAATATCAAAAAACCAAACCTTACCTGAATTAATCCTCACCTAAGTTAATCCTGTATGCAGCGTCTATCTCTTTTCCAAAAAACAAATTACATTGTCATTTCAAGCCTGAAATGTACATTGTATAATTATATGATACAAAATTTATGTAACTCTGTATTGAGTTTGGTATGCAGCCGTCTACTACAAGCATGGGGCAATGCTAACTGAGATGTCACCTGTATTGAGCTTGGTATGCAGCCATCTACTAGAAGCATGAGGCAATGCTAACTGAGATGTCACCTGTATCGAGTTTGGTATGCATCAGTCGACTACAAGTATCAGCCCAACACTGATGTCATCACACTGGAGTCACACTTAACTGAAATTCATACTGAGTGCCTTAACAGACTGTTTTCCAAAATTTGCATCGATAAAATCAACTGCGTCAATAGTGAAAGAAATGAACATTCTTGGATTTATTGAAATTTTATGTGAAAATTAAATGTAACAATTCATCAATTCATTTAAAAAAAAATTTTTTTTTTCAACATACTAAATTTTTTTATGCAATAAAAAATTGAATTTTTCTATCTATTAAATTTATGTGCAATTTCAAAAACTATTCTTTATATATATTAAACTTTCCGTTGAGATATTCTCCTTTAAATTATAAAGCTAAATCAAAAGTAATTTTGGTATTCTATACTTTGAAATATTGTTTGGAAATGTATAACAAATGCTATTGATGAATTTTTATAATAATTTTCAATATTATAGGATGACATGTAATGTTTTTATAGAAAAATTGTTACTGTTCTCGAATTTAATTTCAACAATTTCCATTTGTTTCAATGTAATTTTTTCTTAAAATTTTCAAACAGTAAAATTTTTTATGTCAAGAGGGGGTATTTGTAATATTACATTTTTCACAAATGTATTACATCAATTTATTTACAATTTTATTACATCATATTAAACAATTAATTGATTATATTTCCATTTGTTTCATTAAACTTGTTTCTCTAAATATAGAACCAATAATTACTTTATGCAATACATTTTGGAAGAGTTTAGTAAACCAAACGGTTGAGAAGTAGGCCTACTGATCACAGAAATGAATGAATTGTTCATGGTATCCAAAAATATGTTGTTCACCGATGTAATATTACATTTTTTCTCGATTAAAATTGAATCTTCAATTCGAGATCTATAAAACTTGATAGTAAATATCAGAGTAATCGATATGCGGACAACTTTTTAACTGAGAATTTATTGTAAATAATTGTGTTGCACATTCCATGGTATCACCAAAACTGAGTTAACAGAATTAACAGATAAATAGATCATTATAAATATAGAGGATATATAAAAATTTAAAATAACAGTTTCGAAATAAAGTTTTATTGAGAACAAATGTAAAATGTAAATTCTAAACTTGTAATTTATAATTTTTTGGAATTTAATATCGGTGACGTGTTCATGACATCGACACTGGTTTTGAGGTGGGGCTTTGCTCTGTACTTGTTAGGTCCTCTCTCTAAAAAACGGTGGCTGGCTATGTGTTCTAATTTTGTGTTCTCTGAATATTTTTCTGTTTAATTGAATTTTTAATGTTTTAAATTGAGTTTTGAACAGCTTTATGGTGTTCTAATTTTGTATAAATTGTTTTGTGTGTCTACAAGCCTATAGCCATTGTTTTTCAACTATATAAATGGATAAGTATTTAGCTTGTAATGATGCTAGATGCTTAAGTGTGTAAGGTATTGTTTTGTGGATTTGTGTTGTATATTGCCAAAATTCTACTGAAGATTATAAGTTGGTTTGCTCTGAAAACTGGATTTCTCATTCATAAGCAATAGATCCATTCATAGTTTATCAAGAATCTACCATTTTGGAGCCAATAACTTCCTTTAGGTTAATAGGTGTGAAATGCTATCCAACCTATTTAGGAGAAATTGGTAGCATGGCACTGACAAGTTCTTTTGACCTTGGGGCACACTTATTAATCTGTGCGTGGAGATTGATGCTAATAATAATTCTACTAATTGTTGGAATTTATTGGAATTTCTCATATAATATTACATTTTCATTATTGGGGGGGGGGGTTTCCTTGCCAAGAAATATAATTGAAAACTTATACAGATCACAAACAATCAATTTCAGAATTCACTTTGCAAAGCTTTTTTATAATGAATAATAAATAATCATCTATATATTTTTGATTCCAGGCCTAGTGGTGTACCAGCCAGAAGTAGAGGATGACAAAGAAAATCAATTATGAATAATATTCCATGGATATGATTCATGTATGATGTAGTAGCCTACAGAAGAAAGAGATGGACTAATCTAAGAAATATATTAATTTTTTCAGTGATTCTTGATGTGTTTATCTCATGTTATTCATAATAATATCCTCTTTGGGTGGTAGGGGGGTTGGGCAATCGCTCCTGCTAACTGCTTCAATTCAGGTAGTTTTGAAGAAAACAGCAAGTGACATGAAGCTAATAAAATTAGTTTTGATGGTTTATACTTGAGGGATTTTTAAAACTATATTCAACCCAACAGCATCTAACTATTATTAACAACTCTATTGGTTCTGTATGGCTTCTGTTTTTTTTTTGTTTTTTTTTTTGGAAATAAATACTCAATCAGACTAAACCAGCTTCATACATTATTCGAACTTACTCATACCTTTACAACTAGAGTAGCTTGGTTTAATTCAATAAATCAACATAGAATGAGAAACATTATACAGCATTTATTTTTGATAAATCTTTATATAATTGAAGTATATAGTTTATATTCATTAAATATGGTATACGATAATCAAAAATTTGTACAATATCAACTTTATTTTTCAAACTTTTGTCGATAGTTATGATTATTTTACATTTATTCATTTTTAAATTACAACTAATACCTTTATTCCTTAAACCTCTACAAGTATTACTACTACTATTACAATCAATTTTCTTATTCAAAGCTAAAGTATTTAATAGTTTTATTCTCTCCTCAATTAACGAGTTCATCATGATTTCTGTAATAAAGTTAAATTTATGGTTTATACAACATTGCTGACTCTCCACACATTTTCATAGTCTCAAACGTGAATCTTATCTTATCAGTGTTTTCATCTGTTCTATCATCAATGAAATAACACATTTGAATATTTAACCAGCCTAACAAATTACAGTAGCAAAATTCAGGGATTTCATTTAATTCATATCTTTGATGTCTTTCAGTTATATTTTTACTTATAATATAGCATACACTTATATGTTTTGATTTTTCTTCTTCACTTTTACCAGGTTTTATAAATATTAAATATTCTTCAAGTGTTAGTCCTACTTTCCCAAATTTATTCAATTCAAATATTGTTTTGTCAATGAGTTCAAAGTAACAACACCTATATTTTTTATTGATTTTATTTGAAAAATAGTTAATATCAAATGATTCCATCAGCAATCTGAAAATTAAACATAAACTGTCAATCATGTTCTAGCCCACTCTCATATGCACATTCATAAAAAAAATTCCAGATAAGCTTATTTAATTGTTCTTTTGTTAAATGTTTATTCTTTTCTGTTATAATTTTTTTGATTCTGTTAATAGATTCTTGTAGTTTTGAGCAATCACATCTCCACGAGTCCGGTAAATCCTTATCTATGTGAGTATTGTATGTTGTACCATATAAATCACAAACTAAAATATGATTATATTCATCACTATACCAAACTCCTAATTTTTCATAGTCTCTCACAAATGTTTTATATTGTAGACTTGTCCATCCTTTTTCTGCTAATTGGTTCAATAATTCTTGATGCATCTCCAATAGCTCAGTTAGTTTACATCGATAACTCTGTATTCTCAGCATTTTCTCTAAAAAAACAGAATCATATTTACATAATTCATTAAAATGTCTCTTTATAATATATACTGAGCTTATATATTCATCAAATGATACCGTTTGACAGGTCATATCTTAAAAAATATCAAACTGAAAGTCGTGATGATCAGCATATATAATCAATTGTGAAATATTTCACTTAGTAAGTAATTGACTCTTATCTATCCAAGACGGTTCACTAAAACCGAGCCACTTTACAAGATAACGTTTGCCAACTTTCTTCAATATTTTCTCTACAAGATAAACTTGCATTTCATCTAAAGTTAACTCTGATTTCTTTAATTCTTGTTCATAAAATTTACCTAAGATTTTTTCATTATTTAAATCTTCTAATTCATAAGTATGTGGAATGCTTGCATGAACTGATATAACTTTATAAAGCTCCGGACTCCAATTAATTGTATAAGATTTATCAAATATAGCTCTTTGTTTACTAATTCCCACTATATAATTAATTTTGAAGCAAGGTTTGATTATCTTTTTACCCTCTAAAGCTTTCAATTTACGTTTATTCAACTCATTAAGAATTTGATGTTCATGTTTCTTTCTTACCTGAGAAGGCTTTAACTTTATGACGGAATTTACTGTATTATTATAATCTTTAACAATCTTATCTATTGAGTCAATCCATCTTAATGATCCAGTTATAGTAAAGTTTTTGTATAATTTAGACTTAATAGTTCTATTTAAACATTCTACTGATGCAGCTTTTATATGTGAATAAACATGATAGTGATTAATTTTATATTTTTGTATAAGTTTGGAAACCTTTGCATTAAAAAACTCCTTCCCCATATCTGATTGAATTTTTTTTAATTTAGGATTATTTTTAAAAATTAATTCCAATGCTCTACTAACCTCTTCAGCACTTTTCGTTTTTAATTTTATTGCATAAGCAAATTTAATAAATGCATTCACAGCAGAAAGAAAATATTTATAATTATCATTAAATTTATGCAAAGGAATCATTTCTAAAATATCTGCCTGAATAAGATCATTAATACTCTTTATTTCATAACTTCTTCTCTGAAAGTTCTGAAGTGCAAGTCCATGTAATTCTTCAGCCAATTTACTACATATATGCAAGCTCATTACAACCTAATTTCAAAGCTGAATATATGCTGCCTTACACCGTATACTAGATTATATTTTTTAACAAGGTTACAAGTATGTTTATTTCAGTTAATGTCAACTGTGCTAAATCAGGTTCTCTTTATCTTTAATGTTTTCAAACTCACACTTACTTCTTACTTCAATACATGTACTTCCTTCTAACAAGGTTACGTAACTAACTGGTTTTCCTTGTTTTGAAAGTAGACTAGTCCAAATTGTCTGTATCCGGACCTACCGTACCTCAATACTTGAACCATCTGATTCATACTGATCCAACAATTTCTTGATATCTTTATGACCCCAAGATTTACTTTCAATGAAATTTGAAGATATAATAAATCTTCCATCATCGAAAGGACTTAAACTGATTTTTGACTGTTTTATTTGATAAATATCATGCTTAAATGATCTAATATTATTAGAAGTTTCATATTGAATCTTTCTATTGAACAAACAATCCTTATAAATATTAAAATTCAATTTCTGTGCTATGGTTATTTGAGAAACTCCCTTAGCCAAACATTTCTGTTTCATACTTAATACTCCATCTTCGTCTATGCTATCTATATATTTAAAACTGTATAATTTTGATTTTAATCCTACAAAAGAAATTTAAATTCGAGAACAAAGCTCATCCTTAAATTTACCAGGTTGCTTCTTTTTTTGAGTAGAATAACAAAAATGTGAAGTAGGATATTCAGAAGTATCAAATAAATATGAGTTCAACTTTATATCAGCATATATGTCTGTCTGGTATGAAAATTTGATAGAGAAAACTGTCAGTATCCGACATTAGTAATCGTATTTTATCATAATTATACATTTTAAGCATTGATTTATAATGAAACTCATACATATTCAGTTTACTTAATTCTAAAACAGTGAAACCAGCATAAATAGGTTTATTAAGTACTATATTCTTTTTTCTAGATTCAATTGCAATTACATTTTCATCAAAAATCATCTATCTCTTAACAAATGGTTTACATGCAAGTTTTTCCAATTTTTTTTGTCAGTAACTAATTGAATATCTAATTGCTTATGTTGATTTTGAAATAATTTTCCAAAAAGATGATTATTCATTGCCTTTTAAAGTGATGAGTCAAAACTATTTGTTGAATCTTGTCTTAGTTTTGTGTTGGAGTTGATATAATCTTTTAGCCATGCTCTCTGCCTGAATTTTATAATTTTATGTATTTATTCTAGCTTCATACCAAGTTCTAAGTATAATTTTAAGTTACGATAATGTAAAACATAATTCTTATGATCATAAAAATGAGCTAAAAGCTTATAATTTTTACGTCTTACTTCGGCTTCAGTCTGGCTCAATTCCTTTTTTTCTCTCAGAATGGTTTCACTACTATCTACTAGAAAGGAAGCTCCTGCATCAACACTAGTACTTGTCTTAGCTTTACTGCTACATATGGGAAAGGAAGCTCCTATCTTATCTACTGGATACAAAGCTCAGTGTTCCACATTTTCTCTAAGCTTATAGCTTATCTTTTGTTTTCTGCTGATAATGTGAAAATAAATTGATTGGAGCTTCATCTCTAACTGGGGCTGGTGGATAAGAGTCATGAGCATCATGTAGATGTTCTGGATATGATAAATCACACTGTATAGCATACCCATATTCTGAATCATCAGATATTGTTCTAACATCAAAATTTTCAATTTCCTCATCACTTAAAAAATTAAAATCATTAAAAGGAAGGTTCTGACACATTGCCCAACCATACAAGCTGTTGGCATCTATGTACAGAAGGTAATTGGAGGGTAATTTATCATTATAAAGATGTGACATATACTTGTTATTAGCAAGTGCGAATCTTTTCACAATGAGTGATAACCCACCCCTTATGTTATCCTCAAAAAATAAATGCTGATCAATATCAGTGAGTAATTCTAATTCGACTTTTGTTTTTTTCTGTGCTGCAAACCATGAATAATGTGCAAGACTCAAAAAATGACAAATATTGAGATCATAATGTTTATAAAAAATCTCTCTTGCATTTTCAAAAACATCACAGAGTAATAAGACATCACTTATCAAATAAGTATCATGGAACTCGCCTAGATTTTTCATAGAGAATACTTGCCATACTCTAGTTGCATGTTCATAATCTGTTTCATTTACATGTTTCCTAGTTAAACTATTATAAAATTTATCTTTGGATGGGAGTGAAGTCTCTGCAAATTTTTCTACACAGTCAATGTATTAATAAGGATAACACCCTTTTTCTAAAAAACATTCCTGCTGATTTTTTTCACTGAATACAGTACACATTCGTTTAAACCTAACTTCATAGTTTGTATCAATTGATGCTAGATTTTTCACAAGATTATCTAATGATGCACTCAAAAAATTAAATGAATCCAAAAACTTGATATGACCTACCTTTATTGATAGAAATTTTCCAGATGATTGAGCAACACACTTTATTTTGTTCGTATTTTTAGATAATGCTTTTATTATATAATGACAGTCATAATTTTTCATATTATGAAAATAGCATGGAATATATTTTGGAATACGACATAGTAAATTACAAGTTTCATGTGCATAACCATAAATTTTTTATGTAAAATGATTGTGATGTAGATGTTTCACATCCGTCTCACTGAACTCAACATCACAAATTACACAATTTTTTATTTGCTGAAGCCTGTTTTGTTCTTCTAGACTTATATCTTCAATTGGTAATCTAATAATTGGATCTTTATACAATTCTTTGCCTATTTCTACGATTTCATTGATAAATCTCTCAATAATTGGTTCACCAATATAAGTAGCTCTATATAAAAATGGACCTTTATAGATTTCACCATCATAGTTTAAAACTATGAAAGAATAAGAACATGGTAGATGTCTACTGGTTTTTTTAGTGTATGAATAATTCACATGCTCATCATCATCATCATCATCATCATTATCACTGCTATCATCATTATCAATTGGAAGAATGAACGATTCGAATCTGCATATATTCTATACTTAAATTGAAGCATAAAACTATAATCTCTAAACTTAATGATTGAATTATAACTATTCAGTTTTGGAAGTGACGTTTTCTGTTCACCATACTTAGAACAAGTAATCAAATATGATTTTAAATTCGCTTTCCCATCAACATTTTTATTCTTATCACTTGTAAACCTATGAAAACAAAACTGACATACATGAACAGATTTATGATTTGAATGAGGATAATAGACGAGAAAGCCCATTTTTATTCTTTGTTGTATTAATTAATGTGAAATGTGAATTCTTCACATCACTTTTATTAATTAGTAAAAGTAATGAGATATTATGTTCACGTTCCTTATATATCAAAATTCTATATGGATTAAACTTTAACCGATAACTTTAACCTTTAACGCTAACAGATATATCTTTATTCAACATTTCAAATTTTTTAATACCTTGTACATTGATAGGAAATTTTATACCATTAATGTTCAAAGTATGCTCAAATTGTTGTAGGTTATTAACAGTTAATTTACACTAACCATAGTGTAGATAAGCTAAAATACACCAAACAAAGCATTTATAATCCGAATTCTCAATATTAATGATAGCTTTCTTTTGTAAAATCTCCTTTGGTGTTCTTATGTAACTTGAATTTGAGCCATAAATTAAATTATATCTCATAAAGTTGATGTCGAGATATTCTATTTTTGAAATACACCATCCAGAACCTTCTGAAATATATTTATCTAATGAGTTATATATTTTATTACAACCAAAAATGAATTGATCATCTAACTCTTCAATATTCTCATTAATATTAATAATATTCTGTGATGTACTGTGGAAAGTAACACCAGCTTTTACTTGATGTTCTCCATCATAATTTAATGTTAGAAGTTTTATCAGATTGACTTTAATAGCGAGATACCATCTTATACAGCCAAAAAACCTTGTAGATTTATTAAGTAATATATTAAAAATTCTATCTTTCAGTTGATTAAAAATTAGAGTTACATCTACTTCAATATTTCTAAAGCTTATTCCATATCTGATAATATTGCTATTGATAGCAGTGACCCCCTTAGTTTTAAAGTCTATCATTTCAACACTCACCCTTTGAGACTGTTATGTCAATGAAGTGATAACATGTGTGCACCAGGTGTTCGTTAATACTGAAGTAGAAACTTTCTCTTGGAGTCGAGTAGATTCTCTCACTGAGTCGAAACTGTCTCTTGGAGCTGAGTAGAAACTCTCTTCGATTCTCTCTGACTCTTGCTAACTGCGATGACGAGAGAAGTATTGTTATTGGCTCACTGTAGCAGCCAGTTGCTTCATTACAGAATCGTGTATTATGTTGTTGATTATTGTTGATTCTCAATAGTCAGTCTTACTGCAAATATGAATATGAAAATAGTTGAAATTACTGAAGCTATAGTTAAATAAGAAATAGTGTAAGTATTAATGTATGATGTATGATGTATAATGTATGATGAATTCAAAGCTGAAAGCTATACAATATTCCAAACAGTTGTTTATACTATCAAGTCTAATGAATAAATGTGAAATTGGGTTACATACAATTGATTTTATTTATATGTTATTGTAAATGGGAAGAGAATAAATTTTTCCCATTTCCCTCATTTCTGGTTAGCTGATGAATAATGTAAATGTTCTTCCTAGCTCTATCCTTTTCTTTATATTAGATGCAAAGCAAGGTGAGCGCATTCGTGTCAATGATTTCAACTTCGCATTGAAAAGAGACAAACAATATTGACTTCTTTGTTAGATGCACTGTACTTGAATGCAGTCTAATCATGTATATCATAAAAGACAGGAAATTCGGTACATGGGCTTAACTGCACTTACAAGTAACATTAACATTGCTGTGCTACCAATTTCTCCTAAATCGGTTGGATAGCATTTCACACCTATTAACCTAAGGATAGTTATCGGCTCCAATGTAATAGATTCTTGATAAACTATGAATGGATCTATCGCCTATGAATGAGAAATCCAGTTTTCAGAGCAAATCAACTTATAATCTTCAGAAGAATTTTGGCAATATACTACACAAATACACAAAGAACAATATCTTATACACTTAAGCATCTAAAATCATTACAAGCTAAATACTTATCCAGTTTATATAGTTGAAAACAATGGCTATAGGCTTGTATACACACAAATCAAAATACACAAACTTAGAACACCATAAAACTGTTCAAAACTCAATTTGAAACATTAATAATTCACTTAAACAGAAAAATATTCAGAGAGCACAAAATTACAACACACACAGCCAGCCATCATTTTTAGAGAGAAGGAAGCCCAGCTACAAGGAACAGAGCAAAGCTTTGTAGACACCTCAAACCAGTGTCGACGTCATGGACACGTCACCAAAAAATTATAAATTACAAGTTTAGAATTTACATTTTATATTTGTTCTCAATAAAACTTTATTTTGAAACTATTATTTTGAATTTTTATATATCATCTCTATTTAAATAATCCATTTATCTGTTAATTCTGTCAACTCAGCCTTGGTGATACCATGGAACATGCAACACAATCATTTACGATAAATTCTCAGTCAAAAAGTTGTTCGTATATCGATTACTCTGATATTTACTATAAAGTTTTATAGATCTCGAATTGAAGATTTGATTCCAATCGAGAAAAAATGTAATATTACAAATACCCCCCTCTTGACATAAGAATTTTACTGTTTGAAAATTTAAAGAAAAAAATTACATTGACCCAGATGGAAATTTTTGAATTGTAAATTCGAGAACAGTAACAATTTTTCTATAAAAACATTACATGTTGTCCTATAATATTGAAAATTATTATAAAAATTCATCAATAGCATTTGTTATATGTTTCCAAACAATATTTCAAAGTATAGAATATCAAAATTACTTTTGATTTAGCTTTATAATTTAAAGGAAAATATCTCAACAGAAAGTTTAATATATAAAGAATAGTTTTTTTTTAAATTGCACATAAATTTAATAGATAGAAAAATTCAATTTTTATTGCAAAAAAAAATTTAGTATGTTGAATAAAAAAATTATTATTATTTTTTTTTTTTTAATGAATTGATGAATTGTTACGTTTAATTTTCACATAAAATTTCAATAAATCAAAAAATGTTCATTTCTTTCACTATTGACGCGGTTGATTTTATCGATGCAAATTTTGGAAAACAGTCCGTTAAGGCACTCAGTATGATTTTCAGTTAAGTGTGACTCCAGTGTGATGACATCAGTGTTGGGCTGATCTGGATGCACGTAGTGTTGGGCTGATACTTGTAGTCGACTGATGCATATCAAACTCGATACAGGTGACATCTCAGTTAGCATTGCCTCATGCTTGTAGTAGACGGCTGCATACCAAACTCAATACAGCTGACATCTCAATTAGCATTGCCTCATGCTTGTAGTAGACGGCTGCATACCAAACTCGATACAGAGTCACGTAAATTTTGTATCATATTTGTAATTATACAATGTACATTTCAGGCTTGAAATGACAATGTAATTTGTTTTTTGGAAAAGAGATAGACGCTGCATACAGGATTAACTTAGGTGAGAATTAATTTAGGTAAGGTTTGGTTTTTTGATATTTTCAGCTTTCAAGGTTTAGAGTTCTGCATACAGGAATAATTTAGGAGAGGATTTTTTGAATCAATTCTTTCATGATACTGTGACTGTTATTCTGAATTCAAAGTTGCGAACGTGTACATGGATGGCAATTACCTCCAGGTAATGTGGTAGTGTTGAAGTTTGAGATACTAGGTCAGCAATAAGCGTTGGCGTTGTCATTGGCGTATGCTTTGGTGTCGGCATTGGCATTGGCATTGTCGTAGGCATTGGCATCAACATTGGCACAGGCATTGGCATCGGCATAGGTATTGGCATTGGCATCAGCACAGGCATCGGTGTAGTTATTGGCGTAGATATTGGCATTGACATTGACATCAGAGCAGATATTGGCATTGTTATTGGTGTAGATATTAGTGTAGATATTGGCGTTGATATTGGCATTGACATTGACATCAGAGCAGATATTGGCGTAGTTATTGGTGTAGATATTGACATCAGAGCAGATATTGGCGTTGATATTGGCATAGGCATCAGTGTAGATATTGGCGTAGTTATTGGTTTAGATATTAGTGTAGATATTGGCGTTGACATTGGTGTAGGCATCAGCGTAGAGATTGGTGTGGACATCAGCGTAGATATTGGTGTAGATATTCAATTGATGAGTCACACTAGTTCGAAAATCACCTAAATGTTCTTAACACTCTTCATGGCATTCACTTGTTGCTGATTTCAAGATTCACGTGATAATTATTTCAATGTTTATGTCCATGCTGTACCTGTTATCTTAAAATGCTTATAAACTAAAAGGAAAATTTTGATTAGGCTATCAATACAATCTAATACACATGAAAATTATTTCTAAGTAAATAATCAATATAAAATTGAAATTTGTTAACATCTTATTATACAGTCAGCAATACATATATTGTGAAATTTGGAGACATCAATTACAAAATTTTAATAGAAAAAAAATAATTTCATTTCCATTTATTCACTGTTCAAATATTTTATGAAAAGCAAATTATTCAATATTATTAATCATCGTTTGTTGGATACTATAGTTTATTTCGACTTTTCAATGTTCTAAACACAAACTACATTTCATGACAAAACTTTACTATCAATCATTAAACAAGAAATCATTCAAAACATCAATAATATTTTGCTTCAAAGGCAATCAATATTCGTAAGTAATCATCTGCATCTATGGCAATCAACATTATTAATCATTATTTTGCTTCTATGGCAATCAACATAAGTAATCAACACAAAAAATATTATCTCATTACTGCCTCTCTAAGTCATAACCTCTGTTATTCCTTCTTTAGGCAATAATGTGTTTCCATCTCAAAAAACAATCACATACCAGCAAAATTCTAATCAACAAACCCCACTAAAAATTCTACATACACTCCAGCATCCATTTCAAATGATAATCAATCATATCAAAATTTATAGAATAAACAATTTTTTAAATTTAGAAAAAGACATCAATTACAAAAACTTTAGAAAAATTTTAACCTTTAACTCATTTCAATTAATAATATGACAAGACGTTTTCATTTAATGAAAACATTATTATTCAAGTTAACTTTCATTAATACATCTCATATATATGGTGACACAATTCATTAATACTTTCAAATTTTGAAGTTTTATTATTATAACAAAAGAATTTATACATAAAATTAAATTTCAGCATGTTCTAAATTGAACCATTTATTTTTTAAATAAATTCAGAATTTGAAAACTGTATAATAAGTACAACCATTTCAAGATTACAATACAAAGATGATCAAGATGGATAATGGGTAAATAAGTTCCCTAAAAAATACAAACAAGAGAAAAAGAAAATTGGGTAAATAAATTCCCTAAAACAATATACACAAAATTGATACACTTCACATAAGTGATACATGATGAAAAAATATATCACAAGCACACAATTATTTACACTACAATGGATAGATTTTAGAAAAGTTAAGTTTTATCAACAATTTAAAGATTAGGAAAATAAGCTACTATTTTAACTTCCAAAATTATTTCAGAAAAATACAAATTTAAATGACTATGGACAAGATTGGTTAAGATATGCATCATAGAAGAAATTTACTGAACATTACACAAAGACAGGAAAGAATCAAAATTTGAAAAGATTAAGGGCCAAGAAAAATAGGCTACAGGAAAGAAAAAAGATACAATTATGGACTCTTACCATACGTAGTATTTACGGTCATTGCTATTCTGAATCCCGGCATGACACAGGATTCCTAATCATAACATAGTGCTGGGGAATACCCTTTCATCATGTGATTCACTGTCATCATCTTGTAAGTAAGCAACTTGAAACAACCTTTGAATACTAACACATCAATGGAGACTTTGTGCTTTGTTTTCTTCAAGAACATGATTTTATTCATGGGTTCATTTGTTTCAACAAAGCCATTTTGCTCACAAAAGTCAGTAATGTTCACTGGATAATGCTTTGCATACACCTTTTCAATTTTCAGTTGAAAGTTGAATTCATCAACTTGATTCAAAGCAAGATTCATTTTGTTTACATTGTTCCTAACCTCTACAGAAACCTGTCTCATGTAAACATTCACTTTACTTACTGTTTTCCTAACTATCAATTCGGCAATACTACTTCCTTTACTGTTGACTTTCAATAAAGACAACTCCCTACCTACTACATTACTCAATTTTACTATCTCACTATGATTTACTTTTTCAATAACATTAACTAGGACTACATTATCTGAAACTTGAACTAATTGATCTTGAATCTCAACACTACTATCATCCTGCTTCAATTTGTTTCCATCTTCATGATTATCACTCAATGTTTCATGTGCATTTTTCAATAGAAGGTTCATACTAACCTGCTCTAGTCTAATGCTAGCAAATTCTTGCTTCATATCATCAAACCTAGCACTTTGATCTTGTTTCAAATTATCAATCTTAGCATTTTGCTTATCAAACTTAGCATTTAGCTCATCAAACTTTTGTGTTAAGAATGCTATAAGATTCAGATAATTTTTAATGTTTGCCATTTTGTAATATGCACTGATATCTATTCATTAAAACTTGATCTCTCTTGAACCGATTTCCCATTCAGCAGTATATCATTCATAACCTATCAATATATCTATCCTACTAATAATTTTTCATAACCAGGGATTTCATGGTGTACCATTTGGGACATATTTATTTTGTAATTCGGTCCCACCACAGGGGTAACATTTGCCGTGCTACCAATTTCTCCTAAATCGGTTGGATAGCATTTCACACCTATTAACCTAAGGATAGTTATCGGCTCCAATGTAATAGATTCTTGATAAACTATGAATGGATCTATCGCCTATGAATGAGAAATCCAGTTTTCAGAGCAAATCAACTTATAATCTTCAGAAGAATTTTGGCAATATAGTACACAAATACACAAAGAACAATATACACTTAAGCATCTAAAATCATTACAAGCTAAATACCTATCCAGTTTATATAGTTGAAAACAATGGCTATAGGCTTGTATACATACAAATCAAAATACACGAACTTAGAACACCATAAAACTGTTCAAAACTCAATTTAAAACATTGATAATTCACTTAAACAGAAAAATATTCAGAGAGCACAAAATTACAACACACACAGCCAGCCATCATTTTTGGAGAGAAGGAAACCTAGCTACAAGGAACAGAGCAAAGCTTTGTAGACACCTCAAACCAGTGTCGACGTCATGGACACGTCACCAAAAAATTATAAATTACAAGTTTAGAATTCACATTTTATATTTGTTCTCAATAAAACTTTATTTTGAAACTATTATTTTAAATTTTTATATATCATCTCTATTTAAATAATCCATTTATCTGTTAATTCTGTCAACTCAGCCTCGGTGATACCATGGAACATGCAACACAATCATTTACGATAAATTCTCATTCAAAAAGTTGTTCGTATATCGATTACTCTGATATTTACTATAAAGTTTTATAGATCTTGAATTGAAGATTCGATTCCAATCGAGAAAAAATGTAATATTACAACATATACACCTTCTAATTTAAGTACAAGGATGTGTTAGCCTTGCTATTTTCACCAAGGTAATGAAATACACCCCTTCCAATTCAGAATTACAGAAGACAATATCCCACCAACAGATTTCAGAGTGTAGAAGGAGAAAATTTTTAGTATAAAAGCAACCAAAGTTTTGATTTGAATCATAGTGTTCATCTGATGAAAATGTCATCTACTAGCTCTACTGATTTGACCAAGAATGTTGCTATGGATCAGCCAATGGTAAGTTTTAATCAATAAACTACTGAAACTATATGCATAAACTAACTTAATAATATAACTCTTTCTCAACTCAAATTAGTAGTTAATATCTAATGCTATAACAAATACAAAATTTATTTTATATTTCAAATATACACAAAAAACTTGTTTTAGATTTAAATGTGTTGAAGTTTTAATTAGAAATACAGAATACAAAGGAAGTCTTTATTGAAATAAAAATATTGATTGTTAGATAAATTTCATGACTCATCAAATAAAGTCAAATATGGTATGAGATACATTTACTTTTTAACAGAATGAAGTTCACCAGGTAAGCTGGAAAATGTTGAAAAAAATCTTGAAAGCATCAATAAATGGAATTTGTGAATCTAATTCTTTCTAGTAGTTACCAATCATTTAACTCAGTAAATGATCTACTATAAATTATCTTTATTCAATTTCAGGTAACATACGCAAGTGTTGCAGCCACACCAAAGATGGTGTGTTCACCAGCTTCAATGACAGTACCACAAATACCATGGGGATTCCCATATAACATATGGAGTAATCCTCAATTTTAGAATCAAGCATTTCCTGGATTAGGGATGATGCAAACCATTCCCGGACCGACTTCATCTTCACCACCCGCATTTGAACCAACTGCATCTTCACCTACTGTCTCTGAACCATCCACTTCTTTGCCAGCCATCTCTGAACCGACCACTTCTTCATCAGCCGTCTCTGAACCGACCACTTCTTCATCAACCGTCTCTGAACCGACCACTTCTTCATCAACTGTCTCTGAACCGACCACTTCTTCGTCAGCTGTCTCCAAAACGTCTATTTCTTCACCCGCAGTCTCTGAAACGCCTATTTCTTCACCTACCGTCTCTGTACCGTCCACTTCTTTGCCAGTCGTCTCCAAAACGTCTATTTCTTCACCCACAGCCTCTGAAATGTCTATTTCTTCACCTACCGTCTCCAAGCCGACTACTGATGGACCTGTTGCTGTTGAGGAGGCTGCAGTCTCTTGGGTGAGTAAATCTTCATCCTCATCAAGCTCAGATGAGGATGAAGCAACATTTTCAGTTAAAAAATTTCATATGTGAACAAATGCTGTATATCTGCACAAACTCTAAGTACCACATTTGAATACTCGATAATCAAGGTAAGATTTGTAAAGACGCTGTGGGGGGATAGCTACATATTACATTTAATGAATCAAAAAAATAAAGAAATAAGCATATTCCTCCCCCGAAGATATTCAAGCTGGCTAAATAAAAAAAACTTAGACTCGTTCAATGAATCTGAATTAAAACTAAAAACAAAACATTAACTAGTAAACAGATTAATAAAAGGGAAGGAGATATCAGTAATGGTTACCGACCTTACCTTGATAGACTACTCCTGTACTCTTGGAAGGATATGTTAACTATATTAAACATTAGACTCTTAACAATTCGAGTATAGTTTAATTTGAACTTGATGAAGATTAAACAATATTTTTAGTAAAAAAAAATTCAACTGTACTCAATCATATGTAACCAAATGCTGCATATCTATACAAACTCAAAGTACCACATTTAAATATCAGATAATCAAGGCAAGATTTGTAAAGACACAGTGATGGGGATAGTTACATATTACATTAAATGAATCAAAAAAATGAAGAAATAAGCATATTCCTCCCACAAAGATATTCAAGCTGGCTAAATAAAAAAAAAATTAGATTCATTCAATAAATCAAAATTAAAACTAAAAGCAAAACATCGACTAGTAAACATAATAATAAAAGGGAAGGAGGTATCAGTAATGGTTACTGACCTTACCTTAATAGACTACTCCTGAACTCTTGAAAGGATATGTTAACTGAATTTCTTGATTTGGCTTGATATTTGTTTTGATATGACACATTATTTGTTTTCATATGTTTGAGTACAGTTGAATTAAATAATACAAAAGGTAGTCACATCTAAATAAACAATATTGTATCAAAATTTCTTGATTCAGCTTAATGTTTGTGTTGATATGTCACATTATTTTGTTTTCATATGTTTGAGTACAGTTGAATTTATTAACAGAAAAGAGGTAGTCATATATATATAAACAATTCTATAAAAATTTCTCGATTTGGCTTAATGTCTGTGTTGATATGACGTATCTGTTTTTATACAAAAATAATGTATCAAAATTTCTTAATTTGAAATAAAGTGAGTTAAAATTCAATTTGTAGATTATTCACTTACCTTTCAATTAATGATAGAGTTGATTACTGCTACAGTCCTGCTAAAGATGTTATAGTGATGATGAAGATGATGATGATGATGATGTAACACTATTATATAGTAGTTGCTTCCTTCTTGAAGAATCACTAAGGAGTGAAGATTTTCCTGATCTGAACTTATATTTATACTTTTTTGTATTGAACAGTAAAAGCAAAAAGTCTGTTAACAATGTTTCACATACATGTTTGAACATGTATAAGAAGATGGTGACTGGTTATGCAACAATGCGTATACTGAATAATGAATCAACACTTCACTTACATGTTCAAACATGTGTGTGAGATCAATAGTTAGTTCTTACTCTACTATATAGTAAAGACTGTATATTTGTATTTATCAAACTTGCATTTATCAGTCTCAGTTAGAGCTTTGAGAAGTTCAGACATAAAATGTTATTACAAAATGGATCTGATGAGTGTGAAAATAATAGCATGACTAAAACCAAAATTTTTTATTCAATCAATTTATTAAAATTAATTTGTATTCTCACTGTAATGTTATATTGGTTTGCAATAATTATCCTATTATATGCAAATTATAATAAAGTCTGTAGATGTGACTTGGCTTCATCAAATTTTACAAATATACTTCAGTTCAATATATCGCTTTAAACAAATAATAGCAATGGAATGTTAGAGAGTGACAATATTGATTCAGATGAATTTTCTAAACACTTGTTAGATATGGAAAAAACAAAGACTAGTACTTTATTTTATTTAAAATCTTGTATTATTTCAGCGATAGGTATTAAGAAAATATCTAAATCTTTCGAAAATGAGCTAAATGACTGGTATTCTTCATTGATTAATCCCTATCGAAATATATGTAACTTTTATGATAATTATAATCTAATCAACAATTGTGTAAACCCACAATTTGATGTTATTGATATTAATATGAATCTACTTTTAAACAAAATGAAACAGTTTTGTATTACAAATTGGAAGATGACTGACAGATATTAGGAGTATTGAATGTCATTCTTTCGAGTTAGGTAGTCGAATGTAAGTTTATAGTTTTGATTAGTGTAACAGTGACTGTCTAAGTGATAGTATGGTTAAAGTTGGATGCAAAAGAAGTAAAGGAAAAGGTTAGTTCACATAGTACAAGTCATATCAAGTCTAAAAAATTCAAAAAAGTGGTATTGTTGGTAGCGGATTATTATCAAAACTCAGTAGTATAGCATCTAGTGTAATAAATAAGGGGATCAATATTTTACCAATATTGAAATTCATCCATTTTCATACCAGTATTGCAGCCCTGGCACAAAGTTGGAAAAGCGAATGAAAAGAGGTGATAAGGGTATAAATTCATTGGATAAAGCATCTAAGGTACATGACATAGCCTACAGTCAGTTCAGCAAAAACGAAACATGTGTGAAAGCTGATGCTATATTAGCTGATAGAGCTTGGGAAATTTTTAAAGATTCAAATACACCACTTCCTGAGAAAGCATTAAGTTATTTGGTAAATCTTGCAATGAAGACTAAGAAAGCTATTGGTTCTGGTATTCATTGTATACGTAGGAGAGGTAGAAAAAGGAAAGGTGAGAGGTATTCAGTGAGAAAGCCATCCACAATGAAAAGCGATTTAATTTGTAAAGAGACTATTAAGCAACTCAAAACACATGTAAAAGGGAGAGGATATTATTTAAAGCCATAACCACAGTATTATGGAGGAGGTAGGTTATTAAACACAGCAAGAACACATATTCCATTTGGTGCAATCAGACTAGTAGGAAAGAAAAAGAAAAGGAGAAAAGTTAAAAGAAAGCGTACTAGAAAAACACGAAAATGAATTATTTAAAGTTAGATAAAGCATTATGAAACTTTGATTTGCTAATTTTAGCTAAACTATTAAAAATACCATTATGTGGTGTTCATATGTTGAACAAGCTACCGGATAGAGTACTTACTAATGAAATGATAATAGTAAATTAGGATAGACATAGCGGAGTTGGATCACATTGGGTAGCCTGTCATAAAATAGCAGATAATGTTTACTATTTTGATCCTATAGGAAATTTACAGCCTCTGAAAATGTTAGTAGATTACTGGTGTAAACAAAAGAATATTAATATCTATTATAATATTCATCAGGTACAATCATATACTTCAAATATATGTGGACATCTATGTCTCTTGTTTCTTTGTAATTAGTTATAAGTGTTGAATGCTGAGAGAAGGATCTATAAAATGGTTGTTATAACATTATCATCAAATACGAATGAGCTTTATGAAACTTTACCAGAAGTACTTGAACTTTCAAGCGAGACTGAATGGGAGATAGGCTTAATAAATTTGTGGACCTTCAACTCAATACCTAATGTAGAGAAAGGAAAGAGTTCTAGTTTCAAATTTGGTGATAATCTAGTGAAACTGGAAACAGGATCATATGAAATTGATACAATTATAGAAGCATTAAAAGAAAAATTAAACATAAGTGATGAATCTAATGATTTAAAAATTATAGGTAATAACAATACATTAAAAACAGAAATATATTCGAGTAAAGCAATTGATTTAAGTCAGCAAGATTCTATTGCACTGATATTAGGTTTTGATAGAGAAATTTTAGTGCCAAATGTTTGGCATTACTCGAAAAATCAGGTATCAATATCAAATATTTCCTCGATTATAGTTTCAAATGTTTGGCATTACTCGAAAAATCAGGTATCAATATCAAATATTTATAGTTTCATGAAATCTAGTGTGTAGTACATATGCTAATGGAAAAGAAACACATAGTTTATATGAATTCCTACCAGAGGTACCACCAGGTTATCTGATCAATGAAACACCAAATTCAATAATTTATGTGAGCTTATATACACATAAATTTCAAACCATTAGTGTAAAGATCACTGACCAGAACAGTAGTTTATTAGATTTCAGAGGTGATAGAATAACAGTGAGATTACATATGTGTAAAAAACAGTATTAACATGGGCTTTATTGTTTACAATTTGCAAGCATATTCTAAATATAGAAATGTCAATCAGACTGGATGGAAAGGACAAAGTATGAAACCAATTAAATGAGGTGTACCTAAAAAGAGAAAGAAGTTAATGCATAGATACAATGGTGAAGATTTGATTAGTAAGAGTTCATACTCTGTGCTGTTAACATAAAAAAATGCACACATTTTAGAGAGATTAGGATTCCGTGTTAATTATAATTTTGTCAATGGCACCAATAAGTGAGATACTAGATGTAGAAAGCGATGTACACTATTACAATGATATTATAAATTTTGAGTATCATACACATGGACCATATGCAAATCAAAAACTTGAATGCTCAGATGAAGTGAGAGTTCCGATTAATTCTATGGATCTTTATTGTCTTCAATGTCGTTCGGTTCTATTAATTGAAGGTCGAGTTGATTGTAGAAAGGATGTGAAAGATGAAAAGATGGATGTTTTGACTGAGGTGTCAGCAAGATATAAATTAATAAGTAACACAATTGGCTATTTGTTTGATGAAATCAGATATGAGCTTGCAGGTACATCTATAGCTAAATCAAGATTGGTTGGTATAACTTCAACAATAAAAGCATTATTGTTGAATAATTTATTTGATAAGAATATTTTTCATTTAGCAGGATTTGATCATGAAGGATATACATTAACTGATAATAAATTCAGCTTTTGTGTACCACTAAAACTAATTCTTCCTTTTTTCGAAGATTTCAAACATGTAATATTGAATTTAAAACAAGAGCTTGTACTACTTAGATCATCATCATCAGATATAAATTGTATTGAATCAGCAGATGGTAAGAGAGTTCCAATAACTTTGACTAAGCTAGTATGGAAGATGACGTATATTGAGCTAGAAAATCATAGAAGACTAAAATTCCTGAAAATACTTGATGCAGACAGACCATTAAAATTAGCTTTCAGGAAATGGGAGATTCATGAATACCCAGTTCTTCCTTTAACAAAGGAGCATAGTTGGACAATCAGAACAACCTCCTCAGCAGACATTCCAAAATACGTGATTTTAGCATTTCAAACAAATAGGAAATTAACAATGAAAGCTAATATGGCGAAATTTGATTTTTGTCATCTTCATAATGTTAAACTTTATTTGAACTCACAGTATTATCCCTATGATCATTTCCTAGGTAGTAAAGTTTTGATGTACAAATCATTTCTTGATTTTGCATTATCGTACTATAATTTACCGGTAAATGCTGAATATGGAAATGCAGTTGATTTTGCTAAGTTTAAGGATGAAACACCGATTTTTGTAATAGATTGTTCACATCAATCAGATCACTTGAAGGTATCGACTGATGTTAGAGTAGAAATTGAATTCGAAAAGCCTGTAACAAATTCGACAACAGCATATTGTATTCTTGTAAGTGATACATTAATGGAATATAAACCACTAACATCGCTCGTAAGAGAAGTGCAATAGGTTTCTAATAGTATGTGTAGGTTTGCCAACTTCACAACAGAGTGCGCATAAATCAGTAAATAAGTTTAAGTATGAAGGTCAGTAAGTAGTTGCTCGCGAGACATGGTGATACACACACCATTGATTCATAGTCAACAGCATTATTCTTGAGGCTACTGCAGAAGATGGAAGAACTAGTTAAGATTAAGGAGGAAGAAGAGGGTGATATTTATGATAGACTTTCAGCTCACTATACCGGTACTAATAGTTCATTTAATGAGATGAATCATTCTAAACCAGTTTCTAAACAAGGACGACGAACATATTCTCGTGCTGTTCAGTGTAATTTAGATAGTGAAGACACTTTGCAAACAGAGACGGAAAGCAAATTGATTGAAGAAGATGAGGTGCTTAATAATGAAGCTGAGAAGGAGAATGCAGTATTGAAAGAAACAGGTGAGTCAGATATTTCAACTTTCTGTGTGGTCGAATTTCATGGATTTAAAAATTATTCAGATAATTCATTTATTCTAAAAGAATTTGCGCATATTGATACACTTCAAATATATGTTTTATATCATTTCAAACCACCATTTCCTAAATCAGAACTTCCATGGAAACATATCGTGATGTATCTTGGCTGGAATTTTATCATCATAAGATAAAATGGGAGATGGGAGATACCGAATACTCAGATAATATCTCAGATCAAAAGTTGTCTACAAAACTATCAAAAAGTTTATACTAAGGGTAGAGAAAAGATGGAATTTTTAAAGAAATTTCATGCTAATGTAGAAATGATAGCCTACCAGATAATTTTGAAAGACCGGATTACAAAAAATTTGAAAGTAGTTGGTGTAATGAGATTTGCAAAATACATAGATCGGTTGGGAATGGACATTGCACACTTTTCAGCACAAATCATTATCTTTCAGAATTACTAATAAAGTCAGAAGTAATGTGTAAACAACATGTGGATTATATGTGTGAGAGTGAGAGGATGAGATCTATGAAAAGTTGTCCTTTTTATAATAATGAGAAAAAAAGAAAGTATGCAAGGACAGGGTTTCTTCTACAATGGTGGTAAAGTAATTTGTGTTTATTGTGGATATGAACTGTTTATGCATAGAGCTAGAATATGTAATCTTAATAGTGGTATAAATTTTTCAGTCTTGGTTCCACTGGTATAAATAGAGCTGAAAATGGTAGGATGATTCAGTATGCTATTAAACATCGGTCAGGATGAATCCGGCAAATTGGTTAGCAGCTGAAGATAATTTAGAAAGTAAACTTTGCAAACATTTAGATTGGTTTGATATATGTGAAAATTCAATCAGTAAAGCTAAAAAAGACAATCAAGATACAACGTTATTAGTGGAATTACTATCAGTTTTTTTATCAACAGTGAATATTAATGACATTAATGAGTACTTGTTATTATGACCATTTAAATTAAATGTGAATAAACTATTTAAATTAGAAAATACTGTATTAAATAATATTACATCATCTATAAACAATGATAAAGTTCATTGACTGCTCGCGAACATGTTTGTGCAGGTCTTTGTAGTGGAAGTAGTAGGGAAGAGTATTGTGGGAATGAAGTCAGTAACTTGAAATTGATATTCATTCTACATTCAACATCGTGCGTGTGTGAACGTGTTTTCAATCATGCAAGACACTCTATCTTTTGATTTGGCAAAGTTCAACCAAACATCATACGAAGATATTCCAATTGTTCAAATATATGATTTGAAACCTGATTTAAAATATCCAATACAAAAAGCAAGATTAGCACAAACAAAGTGTGGAGTTAGGATTTTAATGAGACTACATGAAATTAATAAGAAGAGTGGTGCGTATTCGTTTTATGATGTTTATCTACCTGAGAAGTATTTATCAACATTGAATGCAGCAACTTTGGATGATTTTAACAGTAGAAAGTATGTAATGAGATGTCAACATAGAGAGGATAAACCATCTTTAATTCACTTGGAAATGCAATAGTAAGAACTCAAAACTAACTTAAACTGGATTGTTTTAATTTACTTGGAATTAATGAAACTCAGTGATGTAGGTCTGTCTTATAGTTAAATGTTAACAATTGATATTTCTATATTAGTCTAGATATTTAGTAAATATTTAGTCTACTATAGATAATCTATCAATATTTAGCTAGAGATGGAGATGAAGCACTTTAAAACTTAAATGCCTGCGCTTTTTACTGCATGGATAAAGTGAATATTCGAATTAATTATATACTATCGAATTATATTTTTATTCATTTTCATCCTACAGTCAGGTGGAAAGAAAAGCATATATAAAAGGAAGTAAGCTGTATTTTACTTAGTCTTTGCTGAGTTCAGCCAGAGTTAACTACAAAAGGTGTTAGTACATACATAACCTATAAATTATGAGTCAATGCTTTAGTTATTCAAAGTTCAAAAAGCTATCAAGGCTTCTAATGGGTATAACATTTGATGGATTTAATGAACTGGTAAATAGTGTAAGATATTCAAAGTACTGTTTAGATAATGACAATGACAGTAAGGAGGTTAAGCATATCAATCAAAATTCAAACAACAAACAATTCAAGATTCTCTTTATTTTCTGGAATATATGATTTACTAGATATTGTGATTGATGGTTATGGTCATTTCCATTATGGCTGTAGCTGTGAATGTCTAGTTATGACAATAACTGATATAAATGAGCTCTGGGAAGCATTATTTGATCTAGCCGAGCGTAAGTGTATGAAAAAGTAATAAACATCAAGCTTCAAAGCTATAAGATATTCTGCTTGCTAAAAGTAACAGGGCGGCGGGGGGCGGCGGCATAGGGGGTGGCAGGGGGGCTTGTTTGGAAGGAGGATCCTGCAAGTGATATGTCTACATATTTTTTTAAAATAAGTACTTTAACAAAAATGGAGGTCTTCATTCTAGTGGGAGGTTTAGTCAAGGGGGTTATGAGTCTTCTCGCGCGAAGCATGGGAGATTGATTGGAGGGGGATTCTACAATTGGTATGCCCATAAATTTGTTTTTTTTTTTAATAAATACTTGAACTAGAATGGCGGTTTTCATATCGGTGGGAGAACTGGTCCAGGCGAGGGGTTATAAAATGGAGTTTTCCTGTGCGAAGTGGGGGGATTTGGGCGGGTTTTGGAGCCCCCTTGGGGGCTTAGACTCCGCCCCCTAATTTAAATACTGCTCTGTGATTGGAGCATTGAATCTGCAATAACATACTACTGTCCACATTCCACAAAGCGTGAGCAGGCGTGCTTTGTCTTCTCTGTGACTGCTCCGTCTGGAACCCATATACTTCTAACAACTTTTAGAACGCCAGTGACCTAGTTGTCACTCTGGTCATAAAACCACGACTAGAAAAGACACAAGTGTGCACCGGGCCTTACAGCTGTCTCGGCTAGAGCACATAAACTGTAAATTCATCAGATTCAATGTCTCATTGAATTCATTAATGAAGTCATTGAATTCATTCATGCTGTATGAGCATTATGGAGACATATTCATTTACAGCTACTATATTGCTTTTTCGATTAAAAATAAATAAATAAATAAAATTTTATTGTCGAAAAGCCTTTACAGCATAGACAACGTCAATATATAACATAACAATGATAAGTTCAAGTCGCACACTTCTACAGTAGTATATACACAATGCTCATGTAATGATGGTTAATATTACAAATAGAATAACAACAACAATAAATACATTTGGACGTTTCTACTATAGTATCACAGTTGAGAGATGAAGAGAAGATGAATTAAGATAACAAGGTAATCAGACTAACCAACACTTATAGACAGGTACTAATTATTTTCTAACATATATTTACTAGGCACTCATCGAATTCAGTCAATTTATAAAACGGATTAAATACTAGCCAACTATATATATTTTGTTTAAAAATCTTTTGTGACACATTATGTAAATGGGAAGGCAGTTTGTTGAACAGTTTTTGTCCTGTGATCTCAAAACTATTAAGAGATTTTGTCAGTCTTTGGTGCTGTATATCAATGCGATTTCTGTACCTAGTGTTAATTGAATGAACATCACTTCTTAACTGCAGACAGGATAGGTTCTTATCGGTATAAATGAGGACATAATATACATACAAGTTTATCACAGTTGGAATTTTTTGATTAATGAACAATGGATTGCAATGCTCAAGATATGATGAGTTAGTTATAATTCTTAAAGCTTTCTTTTGAATGAGTAGAACATCATTGATCTGAGAAGCATTACCTCAAAGGATGAGGCCATAAGATATTATACAATGAAAGAAAGAAAAATAGGCCGTTCTTAAATATTTCATAGGTACTACACCGGATAGACTTCAGAGCAAATGAATTACTCTGCTAAGCTTTGAGCTGACATATTTGATATGTGGCTCCCATGTGAGCTTTGAGTCCATATGAATCCTTAAAAATTTCACACTTGCTGGATTATTCACTGGAGGTCCTCTTTCAAAATTAAAATTAAGTTGTTCAGTTTTACTGTTATTAAGAACAAAGCTATTTGCATTGAACCATAGAGATGCTTTTTCCATAGTGTGTTTGCTTTCCTGGCTCAGAATGTTCAGATCACTGTTCATGTTAAAGAAAGTGGTATCATCTGCATACAAAATTGTATCAGTCTTAATGAAAGCTGAAATGTCATTGATCGCAACCAAAAATAAGAAAGGACCAAGTATCGAGCTTTGTGGCACACCCGACTAAACCTTCAACAACGACGACTTGTTGCTAATGCTACCTACAGTTACTAGTTGACTACGATTCATTAGGTAGGACTTTAAAAATTTGAGAGCATTCTGACCTGTTCCATAATAGCTCATCTTTTCCAAAAGAATCGCATGATCAACACAGTCGAATCCCTTATTTATGTCACAGAAGGTGGCCAGAGCATAGTTTCCCTGTTCAAATGCTTGCAATACACTCTTAGTTAATTTGAGAAGAGCATCTACAGTAGATTTATTTTTTCTAAAGCCTAATTGAGAAGGTGCTATGATATTTAAATGCTCAAAATGTTCAGACAGTTGATTATATACTATAGTTTCAAGTATTTTTGCTAGAACAGGTACAATAGATATTGGTCTATAACTACTTGGACAATCTCTATCACCCTTTTTGTAAATAGGCACCACCCTCGACTTCTTGAGCTCCTCTGGAAATACTCCTGCCGCTAAGCATTTATTTAGACAATGTGTAAGAGGCTTCACAAAACTATCTATCACCTCCTTTAATAAGTTGACAGACATGCAGTAAATATCACAGCTATATTAGAAGATTTAAAACCTTTGACAATGTCTGACACTTGTTCAGGGAGCACTTCACAGAAATTAAAGTTAGCAGTCAAACTGGGTCCCTTAACAGATTCTAGATCCAATGACAATCTACCTGGCCCATTCAATGAGTCTTGAATATCTTTAACAGACTGAATAAAATAATTGTTTAGAACATCTGGATTTTGTTTCGGCAGTTTTGAATTTATCATTTTGACTCATTAGTAAAAACATTCGCTGCTTTAGGGCTGCCAACTGTGAACTTTACTAACTGTTTTTCTTATTCTCCTTTAATAAGTTGACAGACATGCCATAAATATCACAGCTATATTAGAAGATTTAAAACCTTTGACAATGTCTGACACTTGTTCAGGGAGCACTTCACAGAAATTAAAGTTAGCAGTCAAACTGGGTCCCTTAACAGATTCTAGATCCAATGACAATCTACCTGGCCCATTCAATGAGTCTTGAATATCTTTAACAGACTGGATAAAATAATTGTTTAGAACATCTGGATGCAGAGGAACACTCTTTCTAGCATTAACATTATTATCAGCAACTGTGTTTATAATTTTCCATGCAGCCTGACACCTGTTTTTTGATTTTTCAATGTATTCAGTGTTATAGATTTTTTTTGCTTCTCTTATTGATTTCTTATACCTATTTCTACATTCTATATAAGCAGATTTTGTTTCAGCAGTTTTGAACTTATCATTTTGACTCATTAGTAAAAACATTCGCTGCTTTAGGGCTGCCAACTGTGAACTGTATCAACTGTTGTTCTTATTCTCCTTGCCTCTATTGTAGGAAACTTTACAAGCTCTTTCAGGAATGTTATAGTTGAATATTCTTAAGAATTTAGAAAAGAAATATGAAAACAAATCATTAGCTGGTTATTTTTTATGATTCATTAATGAATCATTGGATTTGATGAATTTATAGGTTATGTACTCTAGCCGTGACCAGTGAACTCTAAACTAACTGGAATGGACTAGCAACACAAAAAAAGTGAGACAGCTGGTAAAGATAGGCAACAAGCATTGCTGTGGGATTCGTTCATTTTGTTACGCATTGGCTCTTATGGGAGAATGCATTGCACAGTCTCAATTTCTATTTTATTTCTATATTGTATGTCTCATTCCACGGAAGCGTTATTTTTCCTTTATTAAGCAGTTCATTGTTAACTTTTTGAGAGCAAAAATAATGAAATAGGTTGAATATTAATAAGGAAAAGAATTTTTTATTTGTGACTGCAGTAGTTTTAGTATTGTCAACTTTTCACAAGCATGGGAATAACTTTGGGCCAGATTCAAGAGAAGCGTATTATTTATTCATTTTTATTTATTTAACAAGGACAAATATAAACTGTCATGAAATGATTGGGAATAAAAAAACAGGCTCATAGTCCAATCTCATATTTTTCACAATAAAAGTAGGTAAATAATATAAATTATGATGATTCAATAGCACAGGATAATTAAATTATGTAATGATAGCAATATACTAGGTATTCTGATAACATTATTTTCAAATCAGTGTGGGAGTTTCAGAAATGATGCAAAGAAATCTATGAAGAAACATTATATCAATTGTATTATAATTATGACCATATGATAAGCAAACAGTAAAATATGCTAAATAATAATTATTTTATAATTATAAATTATATAAACAATAATACACTTATAATTATACACATAAAATTATTTTATAATTGTAAATTGAACGATTATTAAATTTATTTGAAATGGGAAGATTTCAAAAATTAATTACAATTCAGCTGATAGCAATATCATATTTTTCAAAATAAAAGTAGGTACCTAAAATAAATTATGTCATCTCATGATGATAACACAGAATTATTAATCATTATTGTAAAGCTGTGTTTACACAAAATTCATTAAATGTTTATTTTTTCGTACTTATAGATTCTATTAGATTATAGTATTATACTATCAGATTCTATTAGTATTATATGCTGCTACTTACACTAAATTTATAATAATACCATAAAAAATGTATAATATACCGTATACAAATATTATGATAAATATACAATATTCATTATATGCTGATGCTTAACACCAAATTTATATCCATAAATTACATCATACATAGAATGTGTGATAGAATGTATGATAGTCTTTGTAGGGAAACATTCACAATTTCTCCATCAGATATTATTTATTCTTTTTCGAATAAGGATTAATTTGTTCTTCAACTATTTTTTTTATTTTAGATGCTATAAAGTAGGCCGAAATTTTCAATAAACATAGAAACTATCACAGTACGGTATAACTTACTAGGAATAAAACCAAATTTGTTGTTTTATTTTTGGTCAAATAAACTGATCAATATAGAAAGAAGTATTGGAAATGTATGTAAAACAAAAAGATTTCTTCGAATTAATTAACAGAATAAAAATTTTTGACTTACCTGTAAAATGGTATTTCATTTCCTTTAACATGCCCATTCTTGCATCCAAATGCAACACAATACATCACCATTTTTCGGTCGTATTTTTATTCAATTCTACGCATTTCACTACAAATACATCACAATATTTAAGAGAAAAGGTTGTGATCTAATACTAATAGCCCTAATACTCATTCAAATCCGTTTTTAAACTTTAAAAATGAAAAATCGTACTCAAGAGCTGCAACAGCCTGCTTGAATGTATGAGTACGAGAGAGAAGGGAATCCCACACGGTATGCCTGTCTCACTCACTCCGCCTTACACACTTTTGGTTGTAGCTAAGCATTGGACAGCCCGTTCCAGTTAGTTTAGAGTTCACTGGCCGTGACAGCTGTAATATTGCATATCGATCTTCCTGTTTATAGCTGACAAGCTATCAAGCCTGCTTATATCCAATCAGCTGACTTCGAGAGTTTTTGACACTGGAAAATCTTGCATTGTGATTGGTCGATAGCCTATACTGTTGCATAATATAAAAACCGTGGCATAATGCAAAGGTTGAAGTATTGTTTTGAAAGTCCATTACAAAAATTGAGCTCTCATGGATTGTAATGTTCACATGGTTGTAGATAAATAAATATTTTATCACACATAACTTTGGTTGCACAAAAGCAATTTTAATACAGTTTTTATCTTCCTTACTCTATTACGATAGGGTAACAGGGTAATGATAGGTAAGGGAAGTATTGCATTCCAAAAACATGAAGGTACCCTAATTTCAAGTTTTCTATACGTTTCAAGGTCCTCTGGGTCCAAAAACATGATTTTTGGGTGTTGGCCTGTGTGTGTGTGTCTGTGAACACAATAACTCCATTCCTAATATTGTAACCTATTGACTTGAAATTTTAAACTCAAGGTCCCTATACCATGAGGATCCAACAAAAAGAAATTCAATAAAATTCAATTCAAGATGGCGGAAAAAATGGCGGATAATGACTAGAAAACCATGTTTTTCACGGTTTTCTCAAAAACAGCTTTAACGATTTTCTTCAAATTTAAACTCTGTATAGCCATTTATAAGCCCCATCAACTTACATCGAGTCTCATTTCTGAGAAAATTGCAGGAGCTCCATAATATTCTTGAGAAAAATGGATTTTGTTAAATTTCTATCACAATTTTCTCAAAAATGACTTGACCATTTTTTTCAAATTCTTACCCTGTATAGATATTTATCAACTCTATCAACTGACATGATGCTTCTTCCTGTGAATCTAACAGGGGGTCTGGTTCATCTCATCCTTGAGAAATTACCCTTGAGGGGTGACAAGATGGCCAACATTGAAACTGTATCAAACTGCGGGTCATGTTCTAAATCGGTGAAAGAAAGTGAAAATGGTTTATTTTGTGAAGGTTTCTGTGCAAAATGGTTTCACACCAAGTGATTAAATATATCATTGATTGATTATTGCAAGATACAAGAGCTAAAAGACAAGTTGGCGTGGTATGGTGAGGTGTGTAAAAGTGAGGTTAAAATCGCGATTGCTAGCCATATTAAACCTGCCATAAAAAATCCTACAGTTTTAAAAGATTGTTATGTTTGCCCTAGTTTTTGTGTTCAAGAGTTGAGGAAAAAAAGTGAAAATTATGTTCAGTTATGTGAAAGAGTTGAAAAAGTTTAATGTTTTCAAAATGTGACAAAGCCGGAATTAGTTAGGCTGCAAGATAAGACAACCCAGTTGGACAAGCAACTGAGTGAAAAATCCAACTCATCTTTCGAAGTTTATGATTATATTATTTCAACTCCTGTTCCATGTGTCAAAAATAAACAACATTCTCCTGTTGCTGTGATTACAAATAATTTTGAATCTCTAATTGATAAAAATATGACTTCACCCCAATTATCCAGTGACAATACTAGTGATGGTCAGTCGTGTTGGAGCATGGTTACAAAAAGAAATCATCAAAAAGTAAGCAAAACTCAGTTGAGTACTTCTCTTAGCAAGATAAATAAAGACATTTCTATTCATAACTCTGATTCTACCCAAGTAAAGAAAAAAAGAAAGTGATAGAAATAAACTCATCATCGGATCCAAACCTACTACTGGTACTAGTGAACCTGGGTGTAAAATTAAGGCTGTAAGTAAGCAAGACTGGATATTTGTCTCAAGACTGTCCCCTGATGTAACCAAGGATGATTTACAGGAGTTTCTAAAAAATGTCAACTGTGATGCTGAATATGTGGAACTGAAGACAAGGTTTGAGAACTACAAATCTTTCAAGGTAGGTGTCCAACAAAGTTTAAACAATGAATTGTTGTGTTCTGACCTATGGCCTGCTGGAACCCTGATCAAAGAATTCGTAAATGGGAATAAACGACATTTTTTATTCAAGGGGAATGTACCGGGCTGAGCAAAATAACTTCAAGTCAAATCAATACTGGTCTTGTAGATGCTGTATCTGTAAATAGTACTGATGATAAATTAATGTGTAGTGGAACCAAAGCAAGGAAGCTGAGAGTTTTTTTTTTTAATGTACAGTGTCTTCGCACAAAGTTAGAGTCACTAAACCTCTGGGTTGAAGAAGTTAACCCTGACTTCTTATGCATTTTTTGTGAACATTGGCTGAACGCTGATGAAATATAATATTACCAAAATATTGGTAGTCTGACTATGGTTGACTCTTACTGTAGAAACGCTTTGATTGGTGGTGTTACTGCTATATATGTAGACAGTAGGTCAGGTTTAGATGCTAAACCAATTGACCTGAAAATTTTTTGCATTGACTCTATACTTGAAGTGTCAGCAGTATTTTACCAGCATTGCTCAATTATTGTTATTTCAGTATACAGACCACCAGGTAGAGACATTAATTGCTTTTTTCATTCGTTAGAGGAATGTCTCAATCTCCTTAACAATTTTGGACATTATATTATCATGTGTGGTGATTACAACATTCATTTAGAAAAATGCAGTGTAAGTGAAAAGCGTTTCACCACTTTATTGAAAACTTTAGGGCTTGTTCATTGGCAATAGAGCACCAACCAGAGGTGATGCATGTCTTGATACAGCTGTTACCAATTTGAACTCCTGGGACTATAGTGTGGGAGTAGTGAATCCTGTTGTGGCCGATCATCAAGCCCTTGTGATGGATATTTCCGGTCTGTTTGAGGAGGTGAAGGATGTCCCTGATTGGTTTGCAAGTTATACTTTCACTCATAGAAAAATTGATGAGTGCAATATTCTGGTGCTCTGGAAAGAGTGGATTGGAGTGCAATTATTGATGACAGTGAGCCTAGTATGGCTTTTCTGCAGTTCTTTGAGAAATATAATTCTCTGTTCAATAGTTTTTTCCACTGAGATTAAAACGGCCTACTGTGAATGTGGAAACGAAGCAGAGGTTCAAAAAGAATGTTCAGAACCTATGGTACACAGCTGAGTTGGCCAATATTAAAGCCTTAGTGACTGGCAAATTGTCTTTGTAAGTCTACCACCACTGATGAACATAGAAATAGGTACTACACTGCATACCTCAGATTTAAGAAAATCTATCACCAGGAAATTGCTTATGCCAAAAAATCCAGCTTGGAAAGAATCACAAGTCAAGCTACAAACCCCTGCAAGGCAGCCTGGGATATTATAAATAGATCTAAAAAGAAACAGTCTGCTCTACCTAAAAATGCAAGTCCAGATTATTTTAACAACTTTTTTGTTCACTCTGTTACACAAATTGTTGAAGATTTTACAGGAACTACAGCTTGTGCGGTGGGCAGAGTGCCTTTACAGAACTGTGTAAGGAAAAGACAGATGGAAAAGAGTGACACTCATGGACTTGGTAAAAATTGTAAATGACTACAAGAGCTCGAAGACTCCTGATGTCTATGGCATGTCTACTTTTCTCATGAAGGCAGTAATCTCTTCTATAACTGTACAACTCAGCAGACTAATTAACAGCTGTCTGGAACAAGGCGTTTTTCCTGACCTACTGAAGATCTCAAGAATGGTGCCAATCTTCAAAAGGGGTGATATGGAAGAGTTGTCGAACTGTTGACCTATATCTCTGATCCCTGTTTTTGCAAAGATTATGGAGTCTGTGATGCTTATCGAACTTTCAGCTCATTTTGAGAAAAATTTGCTCCTCACAGAGGATTAGTTTGGTTTTCACTGTGGGAGATCGACAACTGATGCTGTTCAATGCCTGGTGGAATTCATACTTGAGGCAATGGAGAAGAAGCACTCAACTGCCATGACCCTCTGTGACCTCACCAAGGCTTTTGATTGCGTATCCCATGACATTTTTCTGAGGAAGCTCATGAGATATGGTGTTGGAGGAGTGGCCATGAAAACGATGCAAGAGTACCTTTTACGGCATAGGCAAGTTGTAACGATTAGCGGTGCCAAATCGCAGGAGCTCCAGATCAAGTATGGAGTGCTGCAGGGATCAATTCTTGGCCCTCTGCTGTTCCTCATTTTCATAAATGACCTTAGTATGGATGGAAAAGCCCTGCTGTTTGCTGATGATACAACTCTCATTGCACAAGAGGAGGATCCAAAATTGGCTGTACTTTGGTCTGCTGAACTGTTGGAGGAGGCGAGCACATGGTTTAGGGTAATCAGACTGTGTATGAATGGAGAGAAGACACAGAATGTTCTGTGCACCCTGAGGCATGGTCTACCTCCTTTTGGTGGGCCTGAGGTTAAGCTCCTTGGATTCATTGTTGACTCATCACTGACATGGGACCAGCACATTGATATGATATGTAACTGACTCTCCAAAGTAACATACTGTATCTGATACAGAAACTGAGAAGCCATGTTCCAAGGAATCACCTGGTTACTGCATACCATGGTATGTTTTGTAGCCACATCAACCACGGGATTGCACTTTGGGGGCATTCAAGTGGATGTCACAGAATTCTCCTCCTACAGAAGAAAGTGATTCATATAATATAACATCATCACCATAGTTGGAGCATTGTCGCCTGCTGTTCAGGAGGCTGGGAGTACTCACTGTCTTCAGTCAATATGTGCTGAACTCCCTTGTACTTCTGAAAGGCCAACTTCACACACTACAAGCAAGAGGCCACATACACAACTATTCAACTAGAGAGCAAGACAACATTGACCTTCCCTACTCTAGATTGGCTAAGCTGCACACTTGCTACCTGATGTGCGCATTAAAAATCAGGTACTTCAAGTGATAATCACTTTTTTTATCATTTCTCGGTTTTTTGGCTCATTATGTAGTTTGAAATGTGTGCTTTCCAATGGTGTCAAAATCACAATTCTATGTAGACTGGAAACGATTCTAGAAATTTTTGAAAAATGTTCTGCTTGAGTATTTTCTTCAAAATATACGACATTGTAGGCTTCTTCTTGCGTTTTTATTTGATTTGTGCTCCACTGATAGTAAATAATTTATCCAAATCCCTTTACTATTCTATTGTAACCACGTATTACTTTGCTTTTTAAGTTGGTATCACTGACATTCCAGTGAAATAGAAATCTAGTCATCCAGTGTAACTATGTTATATGTTTATTTGTTTACATCTGACTTGGTGTTTGTGACTTGTGAAGTGAATTTTAGGCTATGTGATTCTATTTTGCATTGCACAGTTTATTTCATCCAATAAAACATGCCAAGACAAAAAACTTGGGAATCTAAAAGAAATTTTAGAGGAAATAAGTTTACAAAAATATCTACTGATAGAAATACGGTGACTAGTGAACAGACTAGTGAAGCTGGGCCCAGCAATGCGCCTGTTACAAGTGCTTCAAAGAAGAAAATTTCAGACAATTTTGAACAATTTGAAGTTTTAAATGCTGCATGCAAGAACTTGATCATATCTTTTGATATAATTTCTTTGATATTTTCAAAGTTTGCGAAATGTGAAGATTGTAAGAGTGAACTGAAAATTGTAGAAGACTCCAACAATGGACTAGCTTGTAAATTATTGTTGAAATGTACTAGTGTTAGCAGCCTTGACTGCAGTGAAAATATTAGTGTGATTTGTGCTCGAGTGGAATTTCAAAATCTAGTTAATTTTAATTACAGTAGTGTCATTTTGAGTTTAGTTTCAACATTCTGAGTAGTGACTGTGTCTTATGAGCAGATTTCATTTGTTCAAATTTCAATCTGCAGGGGATTCCCAACATTGAAAGTGTAGAAGTTCAGTTTGTAGGTTAGAAAGAATTGACAGAAATAGAGACTTTCTTACACAGGAGGTTCGCAAATTGAACTTTGAACTACCTGCATCAACTCTGTGAACATAAAATTTACCGGACGTTTATAGACAGGGAAAAACGAAGGCCTAACGAAACAACAATGGAGAGAGAGAAGAAGTAGAAGAAGAAGAAGAAGAAGTAGAAGAAGACAGAGACGCAGAGGGAGAGGAGCTGAGACGTCAATCTGGATTATCTATCAGCGCTGTTATCTTCTGCGACCTTGAACTTCAGAGAGAATAAATTCTTCAAAACCGTAAACACTGTTTAAAACGAATGGGCTTTGAATAATGATAGGACTCATTTCATGATCAATTGTATGGTACCAAATTCATTTTTCGTCAGCTGTAGGCCATAGAAAACACACTGCACAATATGTCGCTGGTTGATGAGAAACTAGACAAAATTCTAGAGAAGCTACAGAAGCTAGACACTTTAGAAAGTAAAGTGGATAAAATAAACTGTCGCTTTGAAAAGGAAATAGAAGAGATTAAAAAAGAGATTCACAAAATAAAAAATAACGTTTCAGAAAGTGGTAAGACTACTGAGGAGAGAGAGCGGAGATTCAATCTACTAATCTATGGAGTACAAGGCAGAGGCTTTTTTGAAATTAATAGCGAAGTCATGCATATACTTAAGTTTTTGGTCCCCGAAATAAATAATAACTATATCAAAGACTTATGGAGAACAAACAAGGATAAAGAGAGGGCTCCAGTGCTAGTAAAATTCAACTCAATGGCAATAAAAAGTATTGTATTGAGAAGAAAGAGAAAGCTTCAAAATGAAAACCGTTTTAAGAATGTTCAAATCAAGGAAGATTTCTCTCAAGTGACCAGAGAAATAAGGAAAAACCTCTTCACGCATCTTTTGAGGTTGAAAAGCGAGGGTAAAAGAGCTATCATGATACAAGACAAGCTAAAAGTCGAGGGAAAACTGTACACACTCGATGACCTGGAGCAACAAGAGGCCAAATCAGCCAAACGGGCTAGAAGTGAAGAGCCATCTCCTAGAAACCAGGATGAGGGAAGTAAGATTTCTTATGTAAAGCAGTCTGTGAAGAAAGGAAGAAAAGTGGAAAATAATAGAGGCATCGAAAGTTTCCTAACTAAACGCGGTGATGCTTGCAAAGAAGTGAATCAAGCAAATGAACAAGGACCTATGAATCAAGACAATGATTTGACTGAGAAAGCCGGGAAAAGAAAAGATGAGAGTCAGAGAGACGCAAATAACCAGACATAGCAAATACAGGAAATTAATAGGACCGGATCAATTCAGGAATTATTAAAGAACAGCTCTAATAAAAAAGATAAACTTATACAAAAGAATAACAAAATATTGAAAAGGAAAACTTTATACATTGGAACGTTCAATGCAAGATCGGTTTGTGGAGAAGATAAGCTAAGGGAACTTGAAGAGGCCATGAAAGAAATAAGTTGGGATATTTTAGGATTAGCAGAAATCAGGAGAAGCTACGAAGAAGTAGTAGAAAGAAAAAACGGACATATATTCTGTCATGCAGCGGCCACAAGGGGTCATAGGGGAGTTGGATTCTTCGTCAACAGAAAACTAAAAAATGGTCTTTCAGAGTTTCAGGCTGTCTCTGACAGAATTGCGTTCCTGCGAGTGACGGTTGGAAATTTGAGATTATTCATCGTTCAAGTGCATGCACCAACATCGGACAGCACAGAAGAAGAAACTGATGGATTCTATGAGAAGGTGGAGGAGGTGATGACAATGACGAGAAATGGAGAGCGATTGTTAATAATTGGAGATTTCAATGCAAAAGCTATTAGGAGAAGCTATGGAGATAGGAGTAGCAGTAGATATGGTGATGTGGAATCTACAAACGAAAAGGGAGAAAGACTTCAAGACTTCGCACTGACTAACAATCTGAAAATAATGAATGGTTTTTTCGAAGGAAATATAGAGGAAAGATGGACATGGAAGTCTCCAGTAGGTGGTTTGCACGAAATAGATTATTTCATTGTTAGGAAAAACAATGATATGGTCAGAAAACTGGAAATAATTGAAAATTTCAATTATGATTCAGACCACAGATTATTGATGAGTGAAATGTTACTCCACAAAAGAAGATTCTACATCAAGTCGAAACAAATAAAAGTAGATGAGCTGAATGGGGAAAATTTTATGGAAAATCTAGAAGTAGAATTTAGGAGGAGACGCATAATGGAAATAAGTGGTATTGAAGAAATGTATGAAAACTTGGTGCAATCCATATGCTCTGCTTCTGACAGATTGGTGAGAGAACAGCGAGCAAACAGAGAAACAGGGAGAAGAAGGAGTAATAGGATTTCAGCAGAAACAAAACTTCTAATTGAAAGGCGAGAAAGACTGAATAGAATTGTAAACAAGACTGAGGAACAAAAGAAAGAACATCAAAATCTAAGAAAAGAAGTGAGGAAGAGAATAAGGGAGGAGTTAAGAGAGTTTGAGGAGAACATTATAAACTCGATCATTTCAGCAACAGGATCGACCAAAAAAGTGAATCAACAGCTTAATATGAATAAAAGAAAATGGATTCCCAGACTTAACACTGAAGAAGGAATGGCAACCGAAAGATGGCACATAGTGGAGGAAGTAACTGCATTCTATGAAGACCTTTATAAAGTAACAGAACAAGATGAAAGAGGGGTAGCAGTCGATGATCGGCCTATCGAATTTCACGAACCGGACATTCTAGAGGCAGAAGTAGTAAATGTAATTGGAAATCTGAAAAAAGAAAAAGCTCCAGGAACCGATGGTATCACAAATGAAATACTGAAAATAGCATTAGACAAACTAGTGAAACCACTTACACTACTATTCAATAAAATTTTGAGAAATAAAGTGATTCCTAAGGACTGGAAAACCAGCATGGTGATAATCTTGTTCAAGAAAGGATCCCGATTAGACGTAAGAAATTACAGACCAATAACTCTCTCATCTGTACTATACAAAGTTTTCGCCTCAATTATAAAGAATAGAATCATGAGTAGAGTATACGAAAACCATCCTACTGAGCAGGCAGGATTTAGGCCCGGATTCTCCACAATGGACCATTTACAGGTGGCTAATCAGCTGATTGAGAAGTGCTCAGAGTACAATAAACCTCTGTACTTGGGGTTCGTCGATTATCAGAAAGCGTTTGACAGTCTCAGTCATCGCAAAATGTGGGAGGCGCTAGAAGAGTCTGCAATAAGTAGAGATTACATCAAGTTGATGAAGAGCCTCTATGACGGCGCAGAAATTTTTATCGAGTTGGAGAGAAGAGGAAGGAAGATCAAGGTAGAGAGAGGTGTTAAGCAGGGCTGTCCACTCTCCCCTCTTATCTTCAACTGCTGCCTGGAGTATATTTTTAGAAGGCTGGAGTGGGAGGACCAGGGGCTTCGAGTCAACGGCTTCAAACTCACCAACCTGCGATTCGCCGACGATGTAATGCTAGTGGCAGAAACCGCCTCACAAATGAAAGATATGTTGAACGAACTGATTTCCATCAGTGAGAGCATGGGCCTTCATCTTAATGCATCGAAAACAAAGATCATTACTAATGCCGAAAAAGAGTTAGTGGAGGTATCCTGCGGTGAAATTGAATATGTCGAAGAATATGAGTATTTGGGACAAAGACTCTCTTTCACAAATAGAGCTGTTAGCGAAGTGAATGCTAGAATTAAGAAGGGGTGGGGAAAGTACTGGTCATTGAGGAATATATTTAAGGGCAACTTTTCCAATCAGCTGAAATCCAAAGTGATGACAATGTGCGTGTATCCGGCAATTCTCTATGGGTCGCAAACATGGGCGCTAACAGAAAGATTGGACCAGAAGCTGGAGACAACGCAAAGGAGAATGATGCGCAGCATACTTGGAATCAGACTTAGTCAACGAGTGAGAAATAGAGAGGTGTTGAGCAGGATGCAGATGAAGTACCTACAAAAGGAGGCCCACATCCTTAAATGGAATTGGGCAGGACATGTGGCAAGAATGTCTGACGACCGCTGGACCAAAATCTGCACGGAATGGATCCCAAGAGACCAGGTTAGGAGAAGGGGACGACCACCTTGCAGATGGCGGGACGAGCTGATTCAGCGGGTTGGCCATGCATGGCCTACTACAGCCAGAGACCGAAAGTGGTGGACCAGAATAGTGAGCAGATTGTGAAAAGACATTGAAATTTACAACATATTATTTCCGTGAACTGTACCAATATAGTTGAGGATAGTCAATCTCAAATTTTTTATTACCTCATACAGAGAGGCTTTTGTTCATTATGGATGTAAAATAAAGCTTTATTATTATTATTATTATTATTATTATTATGTACTAGTGTTAGTTGTAAATTCTCTTTTGATTTTTGGACATCAAATAATTGTGTAGATGATTTGTTTGATGTGAACTGTAGGTTTTTCTATGGACTAAGATGTATAGGAAAAGGTCCTGAAGCAGGTAAGTTGTTTTGTGGAATAATGAACCTGCCTCAACCAAGCACCCATGTAACTAGATATACTAATTTTGTAAGAGATGCTGCATACAAAGTAGCAGAAGAATCGATGAAGAAAGCTACTCAAGAGGCTATTGAAGAAAATAATGAGGAGGAAATTCCTTCTGACATTCCCATAGCCTTTGATGGTTCATGGCAGAAAAGAGGCTTTGTATCAAAAAATTCGGTCTGCACTGTTACCAGTGTAGACACTGGCAAAGTTATTGATGTTGAGGTACTCACCAAATATTGCAGTGGATGTGAGAGAATAAAGGGGCAGGAAGACAAAAAAATTATCCATGAGGCAAGTTGTTCTAAAAACTATGAAGGGACTAGTGGAGGCATGGAGACACTTTCTGCAGTGAATGTTTGCCAGAGATCAGTGGCAAGGCCAGGTGTTCGATATGTAAAGTTCCTTGGAGATGGTGATTCCAAAGCATACAATGCAGTTTTAGAAAAAAAACCTTATGGTGATAATACAGTTGTTGCTAAGCTGGAGTGTATAGGGCATGTGAAAAAGCGTATGGGGTGTCGTCTCAGGAATTTGAAGAAGAGGTTGGGTAGTACCAAGCTATCAGATGGAAAAACAATAAAAGGAGCTGGTGGATTGACAGATGTAATAATTGACAAGCTGCAGGGATATTATGGAAAAGCAATCAAGGACAATATTCACAGTGCTGATGACATGAGGAAGGCTATTTGGGCAATTTATTACCACAGTATTTCAACCGATGGAGAGCCAAACCATTTCCTATGTCCCCCACCACCAGAGACATGGTGTAAATATCGGAAGGCCGAGGCAGAGAATGGAGTTCACAAGCCTAGGCCTATTCCAAAGGCTGTAATGGAAGCAACTAAGCCTATTTTCAAGGATCTGTCACCCCAGTCTTCTGAAAAGATGTCTACATGGAAAAACTCAAAATGTCAATGAGAGTTTCAACAATGTGGTGTGGAATAGACTTCCAAAAAATGCTTTTATTGGGAGAAAAACATTGGAGTTGGGGGCTTATGATGCTGTGATAACATTCAATGATGGGAATATGGGAAGAGTGTCAGTTATGAAGGCAATGGGCATCAATGACATTGGAGTGAATACCCTAGAAGCACTGAAGAGTACAGACCTGGTCCGGCTGAGGAAGGCAGAGTGAGCAGCAATGGAGGCAACCAAGGAGGCAAGAGTGAAGAGAAGGAGGAGTAAGATTACTCTTCTGGAGCATTTTGATGTGAGTAATTTATCATTACATCATTTTTAGTTTCAATTTTATGCAATGTTTTTCATTTTTATTGATTTCCCAGAAAACATATTTTTCAGTACTTAGGTACACTTATTCAGGAAACCATTAAAGATAGAGGGTTGTGCTTCACACAACATGTTTATATGATTGATATCTTACTCCTGTAGTAAAATGAGGAGGATAGGATAAAACGTGTTCAGAAAAAAAAAATAGTACAATTTTGGGCGAAAAAAAATGGTCAAGACAGAAAAAATCATAACTTCTGAAATATTAGAGGTAGGGACATGAATTTACTACAGTAGATTGATTTTATGCTGATAAAGAAGCATACAAAAATTCAGAGTCCTGCCTCCATTAGTTTATGTGTAATTGGTACCGAAAAACTGGTAATTTAACATGGGAGGTATAGGTGACTTATGGGGGATTGCTCCACACCAAATTTTTGCAATAATGATGCCAAAGGCTTTCGAACATTTCGTTTCACATCTGATAGTTCTAGAATAGCTATTTGAGTATTTGGCTACAAAACTGTAAACATACTAATTGGAAACCAACTTCAACTTCCAGACTATGTGAGGTGAGTTTTAAACATTTTATAACTTCAACTTATATTATTCTGTAACTAGAATTTGGTTCTAGTTAGGTTCTTAGGGTCCGCTGTGCCCTGGGGAAATGGAAGGACAGGGACGGCAGACAATGGTCCGCTGTGCCCTGGGGAAATGGAAGGACAGGGACGGCAGACAACGGTCTGCTGTGCCCTGGGGAAATGGAAAGATAGGGACGGCAGACAACGGTCCACTGTGCCCTGGGGAGATGGAAAGATAGGGACGGCAGACAATAGTCCGCTGTGCCCTGGGGAGATGAAAGGACAGGGACAGCAGACAACGGTCCGCTGTGCCCTGGGGGAATGAAAGGAGAGGGACGGCAGACAACGGTCCACTGTGCCCTGGGGGAATGGAAGGACAGGGACGGCAGACAACGGTCCGCTGTGCCCTGGGGAAATGGAAGGACAGGGACGGCAGACAATGGTCTGCTGTGCCCTAGGGAGATGGAAGGACAGGGACAGCAGACAACAGTCCGCTGTGCCCTGGGGGAATGGAAGGACAGGGACGGCAGACAACGGTCTGCTGTGCACTAGGGAGATGGAAGGACAGGGACGGCAGACAACGGTCCGCTGTGCCCTGGGGGAATGGAAGGACCGGGATGGCAGACAATGGTCCGCTGTGCCCTAGGGAGATGGAAGGTTAGGGACGTATGGCAGCCAACGGGCCGCTGTACAAGGACAGGAGGTCGGGGACATACGGCAGCCAACGGGCTGCTGTACAAGGAGCAGGAAGGTTGTGAGCGGAATGCTGTGGTCTGGAGCTCGTCCGGCGTTTAAATACTCCCCCAAAGTGGAGGGGATGGAGTTGTGCCGCCGCCAGAGGCGGTGGAAATCGTCTCGATGCGCGGAAGATGGTGCACCATCGGTACCTTCCTTATCTCCACGGTCGGCTAGCTTTGCTGATAGCCGAGTGTCTTCAATAATATCATTAACTATTTTCTCGTCACAATTTTACTTTGTGACACCCCACTCCTACTGGGGGGGGGGGTGTTCGGTGCCCTCTATGGCACCACCTTAAAAGGCGTGAGCCATCTAGGCATCACCTTAAGAGGTGTACACCTCCCAGGCATCACCTTAAGAGGTGTATGCCACTTGATATGAGCCACATCTATGCCTGGTCCATGGGCACATATTTACACTTTCCATCTGGTAACCAGACTTCTATACGTGGTCGACCTGCTCGTCTGCGCTTACCGGGTGTCGAGACTCGGTGACAGAAAACTTGATCCTTATTCCTTGAGGGACCTGGTGTGGGTTCCTGGGACGGTGGGACTACTTCTTTGATGGTCAAAGACTGTGTTGGCTCTTCTACATCCATATCCATTGAGGGTGGTATTGACTCCTCCATATCCATGACAATGGGGGGTGGTATTGACTCTTCCACATCCATGACAATTGGGGGTGGTATTAACTTTTCCACATCACTCTCGGAGTTACCACTTGTGTTGGTGGCTGGGGCATGAATTGTGGCCTGCCATTCAGAGTCATTCATCTCATTCCTGTGATACATCACTATGTTGCCCCAGGATGCTTGCCTTGGAACATTTGACAACTCAGCCTTGCTATCAATCAAGGCATTGAGTTTGACTCTGTTCAAACCAACCTGCTTGAACATCCTTCTGTTCCGACTCTTGTTGTCCAGAGATTTGGAGTCTATGGCCGATATTGTTGGGACTGTTGTTGTCCTATTCCCCAATAAGAACGATCGCGACTTAATAGGCTGACTTGAAGGATTCAGTTGGGGAGGATCCCACTCTATCTCTCTCGTGAATGTGTGAATATTCACCCTGTTTTCACGCATAAATTCCATGCCCTATAGCAACTCTTGTCCAAGTCCTTCCATTATAGATGCCACTAGTGGAACTGTGATTTGTCCTATAGTTACATTAGTTGTCAGCTTCCCATTTAATGAGGTAGATCGTCCATCAGCTAATATTGCATGGTGATGAGTTGGTACCTTCCTTATCATCCCTATTTCTTGGAGGACTTCATGAACCTCATTACTCATATAATTAGCTTCAGCGCCACTATCTAGCAATGCCCGACACTTTTTACCACCGATTGTCACAGTAATGAATAGTCTGTTGTCCCTTGATGACTCTTCAATCACAGGAATCCTGTGTGCCGTTCGCATCACTGCTGTCTTGTTCAGAGTTTTATTCTCCTTCTGCACATCACAGACACATTTCAGTGTTCTCTTTCCACTCCTTTTACATGGTGGGATATCGGGACAGTGTGATCTCCAGTGCCCCGGTCTCTTGTATTGCCCACACATGGGTTCAGACTCACTAAGAATTGGTCTGTTACTAGTAGGGGTTATAACTGTCTCAACCTTGAGCCTTGTAATCTTTTTCGTGTCCTCAATCATGTGAACTCTCAAATTCTGTCTATTCTGTTTCTCCTCTGCTTTTATTTGTTCATACTCCCTCACAATTTTTTCCAATTTGTTTATACTATGAACATCTGATTGCCGAATATACAATTTGTACCATGGGAGGAGATTCTTATACACTCTCTGTAATTTATTCTCATCTGTAAAACCTCCTCGATGCCTCATGAGTGTCAGTACATCTTTGAGAAATTCGTCAAACGATTCACCTTCCTTTTGCTCCCTTGCCTGAATTAGATTCTCGAGGTCCTCCTCATAGGTAAGTGGGTAGTAGCATGATCTGAAATCTGTCACAAAATTTTCCCATGATTTCCACTGGTCACGACGATTATGCATCCATAGGGTAGCTTTACCAACTAGTAATTCAGGTAGTGCGACTAGTAGTTGGTTGCCAGTGAGCCCATAAGCTTGTTGTAGCTCGTCTAGCCTTTCTAAGAAGCTGGGAGCATCTGATTGGCCATCGAATGACAGTCTCCAGCTTCTTACTTTGTCACATACCGCCCCTGGGTCCATGAGGGGGTTTGTGTGAATGTTGGTCGCAACTTCAGCATGAGTACCTGTTGCTGAGTGTCCGGATTCCTCACTGCTTCTGCTCACTATTCCGGGTCTTGAGCTGGGATAACGTACAGCCATCTTCTCATGTTGTTCTACTAACAACCTTCTCAACTCAGCAAGTGTTCCATATGACACTATGCCCCAATCTTGTAGAAGATTGAATGCTTCTTCCTTTTTCAATTTATAAATCCAGGAAACTCTGGGGTCGGTTATCAACTCAGGGTTTACGTCGTCAACCGACTGATCCTCTGTCAGCTCCTGGTGTTGAGCATCTGAATCAGACTCTCCCTGTTCATTCATGATTCTTACTTCATTGCCTCGTGCCCCACGTTGGGCGACAATCTATCACGTACACCCTGAGTAGCTTCAGAGGTGGTTGATGCCCAGGTGTTGCTCCTGGATGACTAAACTCAGTCATAATGTGGGCGGGGAAAGGAGGCAAGTCGAAGTTCCTCTTCCTTCTTCTTTGTGCCTCAGCTGGCGTGAACAGCACCTCCTGGTGCTTCTGACGGCGTGAAGGTCACTCTCTTCTCTGATGACACCACTTTGATGTAATTTTGTATTGGCCTTATGGCCTCGGTTCCGCTCCAGTGAAGTAGAAAGAGGAAGGATAGACAGGATAGGGACGGCAGACAACGGTCTGCTGTGCCCTAAGGAGATGGAAGAATAGGGACAGCAGACAATGGTCCGCTGAGCCCTGGGGAGATGGAAAGATAGGGACGGCAGACAACGGTCCGCTGTGTCCTGGGGAGAAGGAAGAATAGGGATGGCAGACAACGGTCCGCTGTGCCCTGAGGAGATGGACTCATATAATTAGCTTCAGCGCCACTATCTAGCAATGCCCGACACTTTTTACCACCGATTGTCACAGTAATGAATAGTCTGTTGTCCCTTGATGACTCTTCAATCACAGGAATCCTGTGTGCCGTTCGCATCACTGCTGTCTTGTTCAGAGTTTTATTCTCCTTCTGCACATCACAGACACATTTCAGTGTTCTCTTTCCACTCCTTTTACATGGTGGGATATCGGGACAGTGTGATCTCCAGTGCCCCGGTCTCTTGTATTGCCCACACATGGGTTCAGACTCACTAAGAATTGGTCTGTTACTAGTAGGGGTTATAACTGTCTCAACCTTGAGCCTTGTAATCTTTTTCGTGTCCTCAATCATGTGAACTCTCAAATTCTGTCTATTCTGTTTCTCCTCTGCTTTTATTTGTTCATACTCCCTCACAATTTTTTCCAATTTGTTTATACTATGAACATCTGATTGCCGAATATACAATTTGTACCATGGGAGGAGATTCTTATACACTCTCTGTAATTTATTCTCATCTGTAAAACCTCCTCGATGCCTCATGAGTGTCAGTACATCTTTGAGAAATTCGTCAAACGATTCACCTTCCTTTTGCTCCCTTGCCTGAATTAGATTCTCGAGGTCCTCCTCATAGGTAAGTGGGTAGTAGCATGATCTGAAATCTGTCACAAAATTTTCCCATGATTTCCACTGGTCACGACGATTATGCATCCATAGGGTAGCTTTACCAACTAGTAATTCAGGTAGTGCGACTAGTAGTTGGTTGCCAGTGAGCCCATAAGCTTGTTGTAGCTCGTCTAGCCTTTCTAAGAAGCTGGGAGCATCTGATTGGCCATCGAATGACAGTCTCCAGCTTCTTACTTTGTCACATACCGCCCCTGGGTCCATGAGGGGGTTTGTGTGAATGTTGGTCGCAACTTCAGCATGAGTACCTGTTGCTGAGTGTCCGGATTCCTCACTGCTTCTGCTCACTATTCCGGGTCTTGAGCTGGGATAACGTACAGCCATCTTCTCATGTTGTTCTACTAACAACCTTCTCAACTCAGCAAGTGTTCCATATGACACTATGCCCCAATCTTGTAGAAGATTGAATGCTTCTTCCTTTTTCAATTTATAAATCCAGGAAACTCTGGGGTCGGTTATCAACTCAGGGTTTACGTCGTCAACCGACTGATCCTCTGTCAGCTCCTGGTGTTGAGCATCTGAATCAGACTCTCCCTGTTCATTCATGATTCTTACTTCATTGCCTCGTGCCCCACGTTGGGCGACAATCTATCACGTACACCCTGAGTAGCTTCAGAGGTGGTTGATGCCCAGGTGTTGCTCCTGGATGACTAAACTCAGTCATAATGTGGGCGGGGAAAGGAGGCAAGTCGAAGTTCCTCTTCCTTCTTCTTTGTGCCTCAGCTGGCGTGAACAGCACCTCCTGGTGCTTCTGACGGCGTGAAGGTCACTCTCTTCTCTGATGACACCACTTTGATGTAATTTTGTATTGGCCTTATGGCCTCGGTTCCGCTCCAGTGAAGTAGAAAGAGGAAGGATAGACAGGATAGGGACGGCAGACAACGGTCTGCTGTGCCCTAAGGAGATGGAAGAATAGGGACAGCAGACAATGGTCCGCTGAGCCCTGGGGAGATGGAAAGATAGGGACGGCAGACAACGGTCCGCTGTGTCCTGGGGAGAAGGAAGAATAGGGATGGCAGACAACGGTCCGCTGTGCCCTGAGGAGATGGAAGGACAGGGACGGCAGACAACGGTCCGCTGTGCCCTGGGGAAATGGGAGAATAGGGACGGCAGACAACGGTCCGCTGTGCCCTGGGGAAATGGAAGGACAGGGATGGCAGACAACGGTCCACTGTGCCCTGGGGAAATGGAAGGACAGGGACGGCAGACAATAGTCCTCTGTGCCCTGGGGAAATGGGAGGACAGGGACGGCAGACAATGTTCCGCTGTGCCCTGAGGAAATGGAAAGATAGGGACGGCAGACAACAGTCCGCTGTGCCCTGGGAAGATGGAAGAATAGGGATGGCAGACAACGGTCAACTGTGCCCTGGGGAAATGGAAGGACAGGGATGGCAGACAACGGTCCACTGTGCCCTGGGGAATTGGAAGGACAGAGACGGCAGACAACGGTCCTCTGTGCCCTGGGGAAATGGAAGGACAGGGACGGCAGACAACGTTCCGCTGTGCCCTGAGGAAATGGAAAGATAGGGACGGCAGACAACGGTCTGCTGTGCCCTGGGAAGATGGAAGAATAGGGATGGCAGACAACGGTCTGCTGTGCCCTGAGGAGATGGAAAGATAGGGATGGCCGACAATGGTCCGCTGTGCCCTGGGGAGATGAAAGGACAGGGACGGCAGACAACGGTCTGCTGTGCCCTTGGGGAATGGAAGGACAGGGACGGCAGACAATGGTCCGCTGTGCCCTAGGGGGAATGGGAGGACAGGGACGGCAGACAAAGGTCCGCAGTGCCCTGGGGAGATGGAAGGACAGGGATGGCAGACAACGGTCCGCTGTGCCCTGGGGGAATGGAAGGACAGGGACGGCAGACAACGGTCGGCTGTGCCCTGGGGAAATGGAAAGATAGGGATGGCAGACAACGGTCCGCTGTGCCCTGGGAAGATGGAAGAATAGGGATGGCAGACAACAGTCCGCTGTGCCCTGGGGAGATGGAAAGATAGGGACAGCAGACAATGGTCCGCTGTGCCCTAGGGAGATGGAAGGACAGGGATGGCAGGCAACGGTCCGCTGTGCCCTGGGGGAATGGAAGGACAGGAATGGTAGACAACGGTCTGCTGTGCCCTGGGGAAATGGAAGGACAGGGACGGCAGACAACGGTCCGCTGTGCCCTGGGAAGATGGAAGAATAGGGATGGCAGACAACGGTCAACTGTGCCCTGGGGAAATGGAAGGACAGGGATGGCAGACAACGGTCCACTGTGCCCTGGGGAATTGGAAGGACAGAGACGGCAGACAACGGTCCTCTGTGCCCTGGGGAAATGGAAGGACAGGGACGGCAGACAACGTTCCGCTGTGCCCTGAGGAAATGGAAGAATAGGGACAGCAGACAATGGTCCGCTGAGCCCTGGGGAGATGGAAAGATAGGGACGGCAGACAACAGTCCGCTGTGCCCTGGGGAGATGGAAGAATAGGGATGGCAGACAACGGTCAACTGTGCCCTGGGGAAATGGAAGGACAGGGATGGCAGACAACGGTCCACTGTGCCCTGGGGAATTGGAAGGACAGAGACGGCAGACAACGGTCCTCTGTGCCCTGGGGAAATGGAAGGACAGGGACGGCAGACAACGTTCCGCTGTGCCCTGAGGAAATGGAAAGATAGGGATGGCAGACAACGGTCTGCTGTGCCCTGGAAGATGGAAGAATAGGGATGGCAGACAACGGTCTGCTGTGCCCTGAGGAGATGGAAAGATAGGGATGGCCGACAATGGTCCGCTGTGCCCTGGGGAGATGAAAGGACAGGGACGGCAGACAACGGTCTGCTGTGCCCTTGGGGAATGGAAGGACAGGGACGGCAGACAATGGTCCGCTGTGCCCTAGGGGGAATGGGAGGACAGGGATGGCAGACAATGGTCCGCTGTGCCTGGGGAAATGGAAGGACAGGATGGCAGACAACGGTCCGCTGTGCCCTGGGGGAATGGAAGGACAGGGACGGCAGACAACGGTCCGCTGTGCCTGGGGAAATGGAAAGATAGGGATGGCAGACAACGGTCCGCTGTGCCCTGGGAAGATGGAAGAATAGGGATGGCAGACAACAGTCCGCTGTGCCCTGGGGAGATGGAAAGATAGGGACAGCAGACAATGGTCCGCTGTGCCCTAGGGAGATGGAAGGACAGGGATGGCAGGCAACGGTCCGCTGTGCCCTGGGGGAATGGAAGGACAGGAATGGTAGACAACGGTCTGCTGTGCCCTGGGGAAATGGAAGGACAGGGACGGCAGACAACGGTCCGCTGTGCCCTGGGGAAATGGAAAGATAGGGACAGCAGACAACGGTCTGCTGTGCCCTGGGGAGATGGAAAGATAGGGATGGCAGACAATGGTCTGCTGTGCCCTGGGGAGATGGAAAGATAGGGATGGCCGACAATGGTCCGCTGTGCCCTGGGGAGATGAAAGGACAGGGACGGCAGACAACGGTCTGCTGTGCCCTTGGGGAATGGAAGGACAGGGACGGCAGACAATGGTCCGCTGTGCCCTAGGGGGAATGGGAGGACAGGGATGGCAGACAAAGGTCCGCTGTGCCCTGGGGAGATGGAAGGACAGGGATGGCAGACAACGGTCCGCTGTGCCCTGGGGAAATGGAAGGACAGGGACGGCAGACAACGGTCCGCTGTGCCTTGGGAAATGGAAAGATAGGGACAGCAGACAACGGTCCGCTGTGCCCTGGGAAGATGGAAAAATAGGGATGGCAGACAACGGTTTGCTGTACCCTGGGGAGATGGAAAGATAGGGACAGCAGACAATAATCTGATGTGCCCTGGGGAGATGGAAAGATAGGGATGGCAGACAACGGTCCGCTGTGCACTGGGGAGAAGGATGAATAGGGATGGCAGACAATGGTCCGCTGTGCCCTGAGGAGATGGAAGAACAGGGACGGCAGACAACAGTCCGCTGTGCCCTGGGGAAATGGAAGAATAGGGACAGCAGACAATGGTCCGCTGTGCCCTGAGGAGATGAAAGGACAGGGATGGCAGACAACGGTCCGCTGTGCCCTGGGGGAATGGAAGGACAGGAATGGTAGACACCGGTCTGCTGTGCCCTGGGGAAATGGAAGGACAGGGATGGCAGACAACGGTCCACTGTGCCCTGTGGAGATGGAAGGACAGGGACGGCAGACAACGGTCCGCTGTGCCCTCGTAAAATGGAAGAATAGGGACGGCAGACAATGGTCCGCTGTGCCCTGGGGAAATGGAAAGATAGGGACGGCAGACAACGGTCCGCTGTGCCCTGGGAAGATGGAAGAATAGGGATTGCAGACAACGGTCCACTGTGCCCTGGGAAGATGGAAGAATAGGGATTGCAGACAACGGTCCACTGTTCCCTGGGGGGATGGAAAGATAGGGAAAGCAGACAATGGTCCGCTGTGCCCTGGGGAAATGGAAGGACAGGGATGGCAGACAACGGTACGCTGTGCCCTGGGGAAATGGAAAGATAGGGACGGCAGACAACGGTCCGCTGTGCCCTGGGAAGATGGAAAAATAGGGATGGCAGACAACGGTCCGCTGTGCCCTGGGGAGATGGAAAGATAGGGACGGCAGACAATGGTCCGCTGTGCCCTGGGGAGATGAAAGGACAGGGACGGCAGACAATGGTCTGCTGTGCCCTGGGGGAATGAAAGGACAGGGACGGCAGACAACAGTCCGCTGTGCCCTGGGGGAATGGAAGGACAGGGACGGCAGACAACGGTCCGCTGTGCCCTGGGGGAATGGGAGGACAGGGACAGCAGACAACGGTCCGCTGTGCCCTGGGGGAATGGAAGGACAGGGACGGCAGACAACTATGGCATACCATGTTCTAGAGTAGGTTATGTTGTTTTTTTTGTGCATAATATTATTAATTAGTTAGTGTTTAGTAAGTCATTAGGTGGTTAGTTGTTATTTGAAATAATGTTTTCTATGTTCTGTCTTCCTTTGCTCATCAACCAATTGTGTACTATTGTTTTGAACTTTCTAGGATGATTAATCTGTTTAAAGTCTGCAGGAAGTAGATTATATAATTCTGGTGCTAAATGATTGAAATGTCTCTGGTATAGTGCCTTCCTTGAAAGACCTTGTTTGCAGACGACTCTTGTCTGATGTCAGAAAAGGGTTTCTTTTCCGGTCTAGGCCAGAAAGTGGTCTCTTTCCAGCCGGTCATGGAAGTCCATAGTTGATAAGTCATCCGCTAGATTGGGCGAGTATCCACTTTCTTCATCAGCTGAAGTTGCCATGATTTCAATTCGAGTTTCAAATCAAACTAATTCAGCATTCGCTTCGCAACCAGTTTTATTCAATTATTTATTTTTGATTAGCGCATTCCAAATTTTCAAAAGTGCTTGAAGATGATGACGCCCGTGATATTCCAAGTGAAATTTTAAAAGAATCTGAAGTCCTGACTGCAAATCTTCTACCACTAAAATCAAGAGATAGGTATGATAACAAGTATTCTTTATTTTGTATTCTTTATTTATTTTGTCAGCAATACCTGTAGTGTGGCGAAAAATATCATTCACATCACGGGCAAAAATGTTTTTCCGGCTCTCAATCTTTTCTAGTCCTCAGCCTACGGCCTTAGACTTGAAAACCGATTTCGAGCCGGAAAAGTCTCATTTTCTGCTCTAGGTGCGAAATATACTATAAACGAATCATTATATACCTTAGCTATTTATTACCTTAACTCCCGATTTTTTTTTTGTTGTTATGTTGGAGAGGGGCGTAGGGGGTTCTGTACCCAAACCCCAAAAGATAGATTAGGAAACAACTTCAGAAGTGATACTCCAGTTTCAGCTGGTGTTCAATTTTCAGCTGCTCTAATATAATTATGTTCTATTCAGATATGCTACCACCATACATCTGCATATATATATAAGCACTAAGCTCACCTTTTCTAAATACAGCATTGTAATGCGTATATGGATATATAATATATGAGCATTACAATGCTGCATTATTAGACCAGGTAAGCTCCGGTAATGAGTGCTGTGGCAAATGAAGATTGTCGGCGCATGCGCAAACGAAGACATAACTTTATCGGACCGCGAACTGGAGCTACGGTTACCGTAATTGTAGCCACTGCGTTTCATAGGGATAGACCTATGTTTGTATGCATGTTGATTCGGGGGGGTCGCCTGAATTGGGAATATCTGGAACTCAAAATATCTAGCAGCTGGCCGGAATTAGAAATATATGGAACTCCGAATATGTTGACAGGCAGACAACGGTCCGCTGTGCCCTGGGAAGATGGAAGAATAGGGATGGCAGACAACGGTCCGCTGTGCCCTGGGGAGATGGAAAGATAGGGACGGCAGACAATGGTCCGCTGTGCCCTGGGGAGATGAAAGGACAGGGACGGCAGACAATGGTCTGCTGTGCCCTGGGGGAATGAAAGGACAGGGACGGCAGACAACAGTCCGCTGTGCCCTGGGGGAATGGAAGGACAGGGACGGCAGACAACGGTCCGCTGTGCCCTGGGGGAATGGGAGGACAGGGACAGCAGACAACGGTCCGCTGTGCCCTGGGGGAATGGAAGGACAGGGACGGCAGACAACTATGGCATACCATGTTCTAGAGTAGGTTATGTTGTTTTTTTTGTGCATAATATTATTAATTAGTTAGTGTTTAGTAAGTCATTAGGTGGTTAGTTGTTATTTGAAATAATGTTTTCTATGTTCTGTCTTCCTTTGCTCATCAACCAATTGTGTACTATTGTTTTGAACTTTCTAGGATGATTAATCTGTTTAAAGTCTGCAGGAAGTAGATTATATAATTCTGGTGCTAAATGATTGAAATGTCTCTGGTATAGTGCCTTCCTTGAAAGACCTTGTTTGCAGACGACTCTTGTCTGATGTCAGAAAAGGGTTTCTTTTCCGGTCTAGGCCAGAAAGTGGTCTCTTTCCAGCCGGTCATGGAAGTCCATAGTTGATAAGTCATCCGCTAGATTGGGCGAGTATCCACTTTCTTCATCAGCTGAAGTTGCCATGATTTCAATTCGAGTTTCAAATCAAACTAATTCAGCATTCGCTTCGCAACCAGTTTTATTCAATTATTTATTTTTGATTAGCGCATTCCAAATTTTCAAAAGTGCTTGAAGATGATGACGCCCGTGATATTCCAAGTGAAATTTTAAAAGAATCTGAAGTCCTGACTGCAAATCTTCTACCACTAAAATCAAGAGATAGGTATGATAACAAGTATTCTTTATTTTGTATTCTTTATTTATTTTGTCAGCAATACCTGTAGTGTGGCGAAAAATATCATTCACATCACGGGCAAAAATGTTTTTCCGGCTCTCAATCTTTTCTAGTCCTCAGCCTACGGCCTTAGACTTGAAAACCGATTTCGAGCCGGAAAAGTCTCATTTTCTGCTCTAGGTGCGAAATATACTATAAACGAATCATTATATACCTTAGCTATTTATTACCTTAACTCCCGATTTTTTTTTTGTTGTTATGTTGGAGAGGGGCGTAGGGGGTTCTGTACCCAAACCCCAAAAGATAGATTAGGAAACAACTTCAGAAGTGATACTCCAGTTTCAGCTGGTGTTCAATTTTCAGCTGCTCTAATATAATTATGTTCTATTCAGATATGCTACCACCATACATCTGCATATATATATAAGCACTAAGCTCACCTTTTCTAAATACAGCATTGTAATGCGTATATGGATATATAATATATGAGCATTACAATGCTGCATTATTAGACCAGGTAAGCTCCGGTAATGAGTGCTGTGGCAAATGAAGATTGTCGGCGCATGCGCAAACGAAGACATAACTTTATCGGACCGCGAACTGGAGCTACGGTTACCGTAATTGTAGCCACTGCGTTTCATAGGGATAGACCTATGTTTGTATGCATGTTGATTCGGGGGGGTCGCCTGAATTGGGAATATCTGGAACTCAAAATATCTAGCAGCTGGCCGGAATTAGAAATATATGGAACTCCGAATATGTTGACAGGCGGAACTCCGAATATCGTGCAGGCCGGCGGAACACAAAATATCTTGTCAGCTCAAAGACCTTAAAGATGCAAAAATTATCTCTAAAAATTATCTCTTTAAGGTCTTTGTGTCAGCTGGTGGAATTGAAAGTACGTGGAATTGGAAATATATCGAACTCACAGTATTGATCGTTATTAGCGAGACTGTTAAATGTGTGATGAAACAAATTTATCGCAAAACAAATATGAAGGGTTCTATAGTGAGGTCCACGTTATAATGACTATTAGATCAACCTTTGTTTTGCTATCCTTGTCTATCATTCGACAAAGCCGGTGGTATTATCCTTTTCTAGGTCCACAACGATGCCAATTATGTTTAGGACAGTGTAGAAATATAATTAATTAATGCAGAGAATCGGCATCGCTATTCTTCTATCTTTATCCCCTGTCATTATAACGTGGGCCTCACTATATATAGATATTGTTATTTCCTACTACGGTACGGTACTCATCAAGCTAAATTTCAACCAATAAAATACAGTACAACAAACAATCACGTACAAACATAGAAAAATGCGACTCCAATTAAAACGTATATTTTATTCTATATTCGATATACATAAATTTCCGATTTTCATTGGGCCATAGTGACAAATATGTTGGTCTTGATCGAAATTAGCCTTGTTAATTGAAGCTACTGGATGTTACTTTAGTTTACAACCAAAATTAAAGCATTCTCAGCCTCTATAGCTGGATAAATTAATCGTTGAATAAAATATTAAGGAAATATAGAAAGTAAAATAATTAAGAGAAATAAGGAATGCTTTAAGCTCCGTTCACACCAAAGTTAATAACTTAATCCTTACCGGTATAGATTCTATTAGATTGAAACGGAACTTAACAAAACTTGACTTCACTTATAATGTTCATCATGTGTATGATAAGTTATGTTCAATCTAATAGAATCTATAAGGATTAAGTTAATAACTTTGGTGTAAACGCATCTTTAAGTTACTTCTGACACAGTGTTTGATGAGATGTAGAAATATCGATTACCTATCATAATGAAAATACAAAGGTGCTGCAGTCAACATCATAATGTTGATAGTTGACAATTTTTATGTGTTACCGAGTTGCCTATGCTTACCGTAGTTGACCAAATAGAGATAGGGCCAAGCCTAACGAAGCGTTTGAAACAAGTCTGCAAGGCAGAAATATCTCCGATTGGCTGATTATCAGGCCAATTCCCGAACGCAAACCCTATCTGCCAATCGGACAGCTTCCTGTCTGTCGTGCCGTCTGAAAATATTACTCATGTGGCTTGGCCCTTAGTTGTGTTTATCAAGCATATGATTACTGTACCATATTGTTCGGGTCAAAAACAGGCACTGGTCAACGACGGGGAAGGGGGGTGTATTCCATACGCCCAGACCTCATTTTTTGTTGAGATGATTTTAGAAGATGAAAGAGTTTAAAGTTGATCCTTTTTATTGGAGATGATAAATTTATTATATCTCCTGTGAAGTTGATCAAAAACGACGTATTAGATTGAAAAGAGCAATTAACCATATTATTTGAAACCAAAAATTGTTTGGAATCAGTCGAGCGGTCCTTTTCATTAATTAACGTAGGTACCGTACTTACATAAACTGTCATGTAATCATTTTTTGTGGAATTACCCATAACATATTTTTTTCTGCTCGCCTGCAGACTTGAAAACCCATTTATAATTCAGGAATATAAATGATGGGAAGTTTTCAATTGTAGGCTACACCATTATTACATTTATTTGCACATTTGAAATTTCATTGGATAAAAAGTTAGCGCGAAGTAGCGCTATTGGGTGGACTGGAATGAGCGGGAAGTTTCAAACTAGCGTATTCTATTTTTCATAGCAACGACAGTTCAATCACTCAGGAGAGAGACAGTTTTGGGTTCAGTCTATTATATATCATGGTATTATATAAATTGCTGTCATTTTTTTAGATAAATCAATTTATTTACAAAACAAAATGAATATTACAAAAAAGAACCTAATGTACTCAAATGCACCAGTATCAAGTACGGTAATAAAAAGTACTGGTACACCAAGCTTATAATCTTTTTTGAAAGACTATAATGGTCTGCATAATATGAATGCCTGTGCTAAAAAAATAATACAATACTGTAGGACTATTATAAGAAAATAATGGTTTGAGAATACCAGGTCCTAAAAAACCACATCAATACCATTTTGTGTGATATATCGAACATTTAAAAAATCGTTTTCTAAGAAGCCTGACATCGATTTTCGACACAAGCTTTCTTCTGCTCAATTATTGGCAGAATTGATTCCTGCGCAAATCTACTCTTAATAAAATAAATTGATTCTTCAACAAAATATCCGTGTAGTCGAATTGTGTAAAATATTTCATGAAAGCCCATATGACTTGATATATCTTCTAATTTCACATCACCAGTGCAATTTTCTAAATCAATTATATTCAGTCCTAAGGACTTGCGCAAGAATATTGAAATATTTTGCACAAATTGGCAATAAAGATATTTAGTCAAGTCTCAACTTGTTTTATTCAGAGTATTGTACATAATGTAAATTTTATGCCCAGATATCATAATAATCCTATACAGCAACTTCTGTTCACATGTTTAGATGTTTATATGTTTGTATTTCACTGGATCTCGAAAACGGCTCTAACGATTCTCACGAAATTCAGAAGATAGTAGGTTTATAATATAAAGATTCGATTGCACTAGGTCTCATCCTGGGAAAACTCGCTGAAGGACATTAAAAGGATAATTATTATTCATCCTTGGAAAATAGCTGATAATAGTTATTTCGTAGTCTGTTGATGATGGAAGTTAGTGAGTGAGCGAGTTCATGTGTGTGGGACTGTGTCAAAACTATGACTCAGCTGTTGAACTTTTGTAATCATTCAATCAGGTACTTAGTGCCGGTGAACCGAAATATTCTTAGTACGAAATAGTCTTAGTATGCTACGTCATTTTGACGTCACCGGGCATGCGCAGAAGGCTGAAATAGAAATAGTAGTCATGCGCACTGGTCGAAATATTCTTAGTATAATGACGTCATCAAAGACGTCATTGCGCATGCGCTGTACAGTTCTACACCATCACAGTAACAAGTTAATGCTCACGCACGCGAGTCCGCGTGATCAGTGTTACCAACAATAGAACCTCTAAACTATAATTTCCCTATGGATTCCTACAGAAAGATTTCTTCCCTAGCAATAGCTTGGCTCAACATCTACTGTAGTAACTCAAAAAAGCTGTACTCAAAAAGCTCTTATGTTTCTACTCTAGGGGAATTATCTATTAGAAGTGAACTATAAACAATCAATATTCATTTGATGAATTAATAGATTACTATGGCATTTCTTCCCACCTTACCATTCATCAAATCGATTTTTAAGGCTAAATAATTTTTTTTAAGGAAAATATCAACTTATTTCGAGTTGATACAGTAATGCATAGGAAGTTGAGTTCAATTTTTCTACTTGATATCATCTGGTGAAATTTAAACAATATAACATTTCTATTTGGAGATTGATTAATTAGTTTATTGATCACATTAGCAATTATTAGTTTCATATTTCATTTCAAATTAAGGGTCATGTTGAGGGTCTCAACCAACTTATTTTTTAATTCCTCACACTAACCTTTCAAATCAATGTGAAGCGACTGTATTTGAATTCACACCATTCTTTTACAATGGATGATTATTATTTTCAAGGGTGCCCAGGGGATGCATATTACATGGGGGGGAGAGTTTCTTAATTCAGTGGGGGGAGGGTGCGTTCACCCGTGTTATCATAACAATAATTTCAATCTTTTAATTTGTTCCTTTCAATAGCTTCAATGCTTCACATTGATTTGTTTGGCTATTGTAAATACCAACCAATATGTGGAATGTGAATAGATACTATAGATATTATAGACTAACATGATAGAACATAATTTCGACTTAGATTACATCATCATCAGTATTTTCAATGCCCCTTTGAATGATATTCTATTGATTTGGAATGTTTACTCAAAATCAAGAGGAAGAAGACTTTCAATGATATAGAATGAAACACATGTTGCAATCTATTATTATGACAATAATCCAAGGTTATGCTCCACGAAGTTCCATGATGATTCTGCAATTAAATATTCGCAATTGCATTTCTTTTGTTATACCAAATTCTCCAATAACTCTTCAGTTAATAATTAATTAAAATATAATTATATGAGAGATTTTTAATATTATCATTAATAATTAGAGCTTACCCATGATATTAAAATTCATATTCATAATCATATTATGATGACTGCTGCAATAGATTAAAATATCAATATTTTGATATCTTTGTCTTTTCAAGTTTTCTTCAATTTTTAAATGAGAGAGTAAGACTTTTAAAGATACAGAAAAATTTTAAGACTTTCAATATACAGAGTGTTGAATACAGACTTTTGAATACCGATTTCCATTCAAGATGATTCACTGAAGTTTATACTTTTGACCAAGCTTGTACTTGAAATCGTTTTGGATAGGGCCTATGAGATACTTAGTTTTCACTCCAATTGAAATTTCGTTGGGTTACTAACACCCCTCCCCCGTCTATGCGTTCTTGAAATTCTTGGGTTATCTCTAAATCAATAAAATTCTTGTGTGGGGGTCCCAAAAAAGCTAGTGATGTAGTATGACTGACGAAAATTTGTATAGATGGGGGGGAGTGTGTGTAGAAGCTAATTCTTTTTTCTGAATTAATTGTTGTTGGGGGGTAAGGGGTTAACCGAGTGAAGCAAGTTTGATAATGATATTGATGTATTGTGAAAATCATTACTTCAATACTTCAGTATCTTATCATTTAGAACACTTTATAAAACTTTAATAGCCTACACTTGATAATACTCGATAATACTTTAATATACTTAGCAATACACAAAATTATGGTGGAGAGGCTACTGATCCATGACAGATGGCAATCATAAGTGTGGTGATTTAAATTTCGACAATGTATAGGATGTATTGGGCCATCTATACATGGTCGAAGACTCAAGATAATACACTATAGCTCTCTGGAATCGACATCCACGAGAATGACATTCACAAATATTACTTAAAACTACCATAAACTAGAACTTCGCTTTGCTCTTTGAATAGGAAATAGAATTAATGTTAAGAAGCCAATCTAATAAATGAATTCTATATAATAAGAAGCCAATTAATTGTGATAGTGTAAAATTGAGTGGGTATTATTGCAGTTGTTTTTTGTGTATCAGGTCTAAACCTGAGTGTCTTTCTAAGCAAGAGTGTCTTTTGAACCTCATGTCTAAGAAGTAAGATAAGAAAGAAGTAAGGATAAGAAGTAAGAACTTTAGTTAGTTCTTAGTTCTTGAAGACCTAAACTTTATTTTAGTTCTTTGTAATTAATATTCCACGTTGTGCCATGAAGATTAACTAAGTCATGGTATGAAGAAATTCTCGGAGACATAATTTGATATCCGGTGTGAGGTGAAGAGGTTTATAGAACACCTCCACCGGTTACAGATTGATATCTGGTGTGAGGTAAATTGGTTTATAAATACCTCCACCGGTTCATTACAAAAGACCCTTCTAGTATTCAATGTATTGATATCACTGCGACTTTGATGTTGCCTCTTCTTACAAATAAATACTACCCTCTCAATGGAACAGTTGAAGAAAATGTTTGCAAATTGGCTAGGGAAACAATAGTCCCATCTGTCTACTCTCAGAATCCGAAGAAACTATACTATAGTGTGAGGGTCAGCTATTGTTGTAGATATTCTTATTGTTATGAATATTCGACACTTTCCTTCGAAACCTTCCAGATTGTAGACTGGACAGACAATAAGCCCTTGTGAGAAAAGCTCATGTTCCTTCCAAAAAGAGTTTCAGCTAGAAAAGGTTTTGTTATGGAATACGTTTGAACCTCCGATAACATCACCCTATGTTTTTGGCGACCCATTTCCCTCTTAGCATTTCACTTTCGACTCATTTATGTAATTCGAACAAGAATGCAGCTTTCAAAGTCAAACAGCAATACACACATGGATACAAGGAACTTCTTTCCTTTTCAAAGAAGTTGAGTGAATATTTCAAGATGATAATACAATATCGTCCATATATGATTTGCTAATAATAAGGATGGAGAAGAGAATTACAATCATATTACTTCCTCTTATAATAATATTCATTCGCAAAGTTGAAATAGATCTTTCCTGTTAAATCTATGTTAAAAAATGTTAATTAGAACTTTCATAATCAATGATCTATAAGCATATTTTTGTGCTCATCTGACCAAAATACACTTATCTTGTGAAGCTTGGAAGAGCATTATTTTTTTGAATTCTGTTATTCTGAATATTTTCATGGAACTAATGTCATAACTCATCAGGAACTGTAGAACTATTGATTCTACATCCAGAACAGTCAATTTTCGATGTACTTCTGGAAAATGCTCTTCCAACTTCAAACTGGCCTTGATGATTAATAGTAAAATCAAGCCCTGGCTTATCTTCGACCTCTATTATTCGTAGTTTTGCATGCATAAACTCTCAATAATTCGTATATTCTATATTTAATTCATACATCAAGAATCAAGGGAGAGAAAGATAATGATTACAGTGTGGGCTAATGGCTAACTAATTGAGTTGATTGAATATTTTTTTAATCAGCTTATAATTCTGAAATTTTTCATCTGACATTTTAAAAATATGCTATTAGATATTTCATCTCCCAATTAACGGAGTAGCTTGAAACTTGGAACTTAAATTCCTTACACTATAATGATCCGACACGAACAATTTCGATCAAATGCAATACAAGATGGCGGCTAAAATGGCGAAAATGTTGTCAAAAACAGGGTTTTTCGCGATTTTCTCAAAAACGGCTCAAACGATTTTGATCAAATTAATACCTAATATATTCATTGATAAGCTCTATCAACTGCCATAAGTCCCATATCTGTAAGAATTTCAGGAGCTCCGCCCCATCTATGCAAAGTTCGATTTCAGATTCCCAATTATCAGGCTTCAGATACATTCTAAACAAAACATTTCTAGCGGAAAGATTGAGCATGAAGAACTGCACAATTAATGTTCAGTAACATTTTCACCTAAAATTGAAAATAAGCTCGGAATTCGAGAATATGTTATTATTCAATTGCAAACTGTTGATTCTTTAAAAACATTCACTATAAAGAATAGCAGACTTCGTGTGTCTCCAGCGTTATTGTCCTGTCACCAGCTGGCTCAGATCTTGGAATAGTAGACTTGAGATGCGCGTAAACACTAGCGTCAGTTGATCAATTTTCATAACGGCAAGGAAAGTTGTGTGAGTGCGCCACACCAGATTTTTTAAAACTTTTAATAGCTTGGCTGTTGTCTTTCCAAGAATTAGTTTTTTCTTGATGCAACACTGACATGAGTATAAATATGTTTATAAAGAAGCAGATACATAATAATATATAGATTCAGCATTATATACATATACATTTTCTCTCTTTTCGATAATTAGAATCGTGAATACCACATGTGAGAGATATAAAGTTGAGTAGTGATGGTTTTTAAAACATTCATATAAAAATAATAATGATAGCCTACATTTTTTTAATATTCCAGATAAATTGTATTGGTTGTATATTTTTGTTCACATTGGTTTGCAGACGTCACAGAGTGCAAGAGATTTTTAATTAATTCTGGACTCAAAAATCAATGGATTTTATTTTGTATAATTTAAAATCAAGTTATAGCAATTTATGTAATTTTTTTAGTAATGATGATTATTTTATTTTTTCTGTAAGTTTACCACGAATACTGGTTAGAGTGATCAACTTAGTTCCTATTTTTAAACAGTAATTTGCTATGCTTTTGTGAAAAGGAATCTATAGATTTCATTTAATTTTTTCATTTTAAACATAATTAATTTCACGAGAACCTATCAGAGAAGCATTCTTTTATAAGAGGCTTTCTCTGATTGGTTCTCGTAAAGTTAATCACGGTTTAAATTTAATCGGCTTCTGTGCAACAAGGTCTAGCTTTTCAAATTCATCTGATTTTGAAGCTTCTCTTCAATTAGATTGATAATTAAGTTTTAACTGTGTTATAACTCTCAATATAATGTCATAACTCTCATAACACTGTTAAAACATAATAATCACTTGATATGATGTATTGAGCAATGCCTTTGGTTTTATTAGGGGAATTGATTTGGAGCTTTTATTTGCATACATTAATATTCCTCATAGGTAGCGAATAGCAAGATGGACCCTGTTGTCATTATATTTTCAAATGGCTGCAAGGGACCATTCCGTTATGCACTACCATTCTGGGTAAAAGAGGATCTTCGAGCAATAAACGTTCCCTTTTAGGTTATCTTACTGTTGGTTATGGATACTCGGCATTCTGTGCGACGTCATAGTTCCTAAGAATATTCTGGTGACGTCATAGTGACTAAGAATATCACTGCATGTGTATGCGCGTGCGTACGTTGCCCTGTGACGTAACGTACTAAGACTATTTCGTACTAAGAATATTTTGGTACACCGGTTGCAAAAAAGCCGGGCTATTAGTAGATCCATCTTTTTGAAATGGTCTTCTCTGATTTGGTTCACGTGAAGTTAATCAGGATTAAAATTTAACCGGTTTTTGTGCAACTAGGCCTTTGTGAGGGAAATTTTTGCATTCCTCTGGGAATTAATCTCAATTTACTGTGATTAGATAGAACATTTCTGTATGAATGTTATTTTAATTTCTTCTTTCGTAATAAATTGTTATGCTTTTGTACTCCAGAGCGAAGCTCGGTCCCCGATATTTATAGTACACTACTGATAACCAAACTTGTTTGCAACCTTTTGTATTTCATCTTGCCATGTGTTAAGGCAAACGCACGGAGCAGCAGACAGTCATAGAAAAAAGCAAACGCCTGTGTGCAGACTCAAGGCCGGGACATATATAACCGCACTGAGCCCGCGCCGACGTATGGCCGAGCTAAGCCCACGACACGGTAATGGCGGTGGGAGAGCACACATATCCGGGCGACAGCAGTGTCTCAGTTCTGTAGTGCTACTGCGGTCTGATTTCTGAATGTGTTAAACTAATGTTGATAATAGAACACTATTTAAATCTTGTTACATCTAAATTGAATTTATAATTTAAATTTTAAACTAATTACCTGTAGACACAGAAAATGAGAATCATAGTGCTGGTATAAATATTTCAGTGCCTAACAATACATGTATCAGAAATATATATCCAGCAATAAAATTGTTATCTTCTGCCTTCTGCATCTACACGTAATTTGTTTTAAATTTAAAATTCAAGACACAATCACGGGTTCCTTATTTTACACTTTTTGTTGTTTATTTAATTATTTATTATATTATGTCTGTTATACCTTTGGCTTAACTTATTTGGTTCTACTTTTACTTGATAATATAATTTTTAAATTTTTCTATTTGTAAAAAAAGTTTCCGTTATGTATATTTTATAGCTTTAACCGTTTGATTAAAACTTGATTAAAACTTTAACTTATTTTTCCGTTCAACCATATTTCTCATCACTTTGATCGTACAAAACTGAAAAATTCTGTATCTCTTCAATAAGTTTTTCACTCTCTATGTTAAGGCTGTTCTGTACACCTTTTAATTTTTATTTAAATTGAATAATCTTTTTCAATATAATTGTTAAGATCATTATAAGAGTGAGAAAAAGTGGCAACTGAAATTTTTGAGTGGTCTAATGAGCGAGTTATGGGTTGTTGAAGTGCTAAACTCTGTTTTCTATCCAGATCATAAACGGTTTTGAATTTTCCATTGGAGTTTTTTTATACATTCAGTATATCATTGGCTTTGTTCTAATATGCGTTTTTTCGCAATTAATGCCAAAATAAACAAGTTATCGAATTTGCAAAAAATGTTACTTTTTTATTTATGAACGAAATGGGGAATAAAATGTTTTAGTTTGGAAAGAATAATTTTTTTAAATTTCAAGAGAAGTTCTAATAATATAGTCGAAACCGTTTATGATCTGGAAAGAAAACGGAATCTGGAAAGTTAGCACTTCTTCAACCCATAACTCGCTTATTATACCACTTAGAAATTTCAGTTGCCACTTTTTCTCACTCTTATAATGATCTTAACAATTATATTGAAAAAATATTATCCAATTCAAATAATAAAAAGTATACCGAACAGCCTTAAACGAGGCCGCACCTTCACCGTCAATTGTTCACTTAACAATTATATTGAAAAAATATTATCCAATTCAAATAATAAAAAGTATACCGAACAGCCTTAAACGAGGCCGCACCTTCACCGTCGAAAAGTAATCTGAACTAGTCGGTGACGGCGCGGGCAACAAACACGGTGACGGTGCTGGCGCGGTGCGGTAGTATGTGTCCCTGTAAAAAGTAACTGACCTGTAACTTGACCTGTAAAAAGGTTTGAAGAATACGTGTTTAAAATTTGAAACTGATTGATCAATTCTTTCTAAAGTTATTGCAGAGCATACAAACAGACGGACGACTTTGGCCCTCAGTAAGTCAAAAGTGAGAACTCGCTAACGCTCGTTCAATAAAAACCAACAATAATAATTTAACATTATATTTATTTTTAATGTATTATTATCAATTATACATGAGCAAAAAACATTACGGTACATCAACATTAATACCAGTAGGCCTATCACATAAATTTATACAGAACATGGATATTAATGAGTCATACACAGTCGATAAGAACTTCTATTGCTTATTAAGGATATTGGGGTGGCTTATTGGAGTAGGTGATAACGCGCTTAAAGGCAGAGGTGACGAACGATGCAGTCTGTGGTGCTTTGATCAATCGAGAAACTGTAACAGAAAAAAATAAGTGGAAACAACAGAAACAACATAAAATGACTATGTGTTAATTTGTTACTTTGTTTGTTCCCTATAGACTTGAAAACTACTTGACAGAACGGCATGAAACTTTAGGAATATGTTGTGTGAATATTGGGGATGGTTTCTGAATAGAAATTTTGATAGGGGGACTAATAACAATATTATTTATTAATCCATTCTACAGACCTATGTTTCCAAAATTGTCGGCCCAGCGGCTACCGATGAACGGGAAGATGATCATGATTGAAGATAATGTTGTGATAATATGATTTAGCATCTAAAGTTAACAGCTGTAATAGACTTATAAATTGTATACTGGTATTAATACGGTGGTTTGGAGTTGAAGTTTAGTTGATTGGTACCAGCTGAAGATAATGGTTCCTTAGAAGACCTATACAAATAATTATAACTCCCCTATCATTGAGAAACTGGAAAATGTTGGAAAAAATGATTCACCTCATGAAAGAGAGTTGTTCATATTGCATTCATTAATTACTGAAGAATGACAGAATAATTTACAATCTTTTCAATTTAGCTCAGCTTATATTCATCCTAAAATGGAAGATGGAAATAATATGGAATTCTGTGTGATTCATCGTATATCGCGTATTTTCTGGACCATCTACTGACAATCAACAACTATGAACGCATTAAATTCATCTTTGGAACACTGATTTACCTATCTATTTTATTTAATCCAACACTTTAATGATAGATATTACTACTAATTGATTGAGAAGGAATATTTTTTCGGAATAATAAATGCTGCCTGACTAAGCACATAGGAAGTCCGTATTGAGATATAAATGAAAATATTGATTGTCAGATAAATTTAATGATTCAAAAAATAAAGTTAAGTGTGACATGCTCTGATACCAATTACCTAGTGGAATATTTAACGCTCAACTATAACAATAATCTTACTGAATTAATTTTTCATGATGAGCTGTAAGAATTGAAATAGGCTTATAGGATGCAAGATTAGTATATTAGTATTAAAAATATAAATATGTGTTAGCTTGCTTGCATGATAATCTGTTGGCTAATTTAAGTTTTGTTTTTGTTTTGCTGTTTACTTGCTTTATTCATCAAAATATGACTAATTCAGAACGAAATAGTCTGACTGCAGACTTTAGTGTAATGGATGGTTTAATGTGGGTTGACGAATTCAAATTTCGAAAAAGCTACGTATCCCAGAAGGGACAAATCTCATATAGATGTACAAATGAGTTGTGTTCAATGACCATTATGACGGATGCTAGTGGACGAATTGTTTCCAGGAGTAGCGGTAAACACTCCCACCATCCTCCCAAAGAGAAAAATAGTAGAACTCCTGTTTTATTTATTTTTCATTTTATTTAAGGTTTAATGGCCTGTATCCGATTATACGGTAATGAATTTATACAGTGAAATATTTATTGGTAATGATCGGATATATAAAAATTTAGTTTATTCAATTTCCTGGATGGATAAAAAACATATTAATATTATGAGTAAGAGTAATTCAAACCTATAATTTATAAAGAGATAATTTACGATTCAATACAGTTTAATACAGCTAAGTTGGTTGATTATGGTTACTGATGAATGAATTCGCAACTAATAAGTTCAAATAGAGAGACAAGTACTAAATACTTAAGTAGACTTTAAGAGGTACAATACCGATTTTATTACTGATATTATTAATGATGAGTTATTATTAGAAAGATTATTACGTATTAATTGAAAGAATAAATTAATAACGTAAGTTATTAGGTTATGGACAAGATCTACGATGAAAAAAGATTTCTAAAGGCATAAACAAGAAACGGTTTATGTTATGTGCGCTCCTCGAAACACGACCGTCCGCTACCACTGCACTGCTCCGACTCGACTCCTGTCGGTGATAGTAGGCCTACTGTTGTAGTTTAAAGAAAGAAACCTGTGCCTTTGTTATTCTGAATAGAACCGGGCGCAGTTAATTGATACAAATAATTGAAAATTATAGTATGATCAAGTGTTTACTTACATGATTAAAGCTATAATGGCTGTCATAAATATCAGCTTGATGTGAACAGCTCAGATTTGTGAGCTAAGTGGCCGTTCTCCAGGTTTTCACTAAATCTCTCCAAAGTTCTTATCACGGGATATCAGTAGGTGCATTACCTCTCCAAAGATAGCTGGCGCTTGTTCGTAATCATCTGAAACCATTTCTTCAATTATTTTGTGGACTCAATCTGTAATAATAAAATTATGATTAATATTATAATCCCAGCATTCAATATTTTAAAAAATATATATTATTATCCTATTATTTGCTGCCAGCAGTAGAAACATGCTCATATGCAAATGATAGGCTGTCAATGTATGATTTTCTTCACATTTCACGATTCAAGTTTACATTTTTGAGCTAGAAAAACATCAGTTTCTCTATATATCTCTTTTAGAATGCTCTTAAAAAACATTAAATATCAATATTAAACTTGAGAAAATAAAATATTAAATTATTTTGATGTTGCCTACAAAATATTTTATGAGTTGATAAGCATAATAGCTAGACATGTTAAAATTGTTATAGTTAATCTATCAAAGATAAAATTATGGTAGTTTTAGTCTTATCTAAGTGAAAATTGGTACAAAATTATAATAAATAAACGTAGGCTTAAGTAGACAAAGTACACCTAATATGAATGTGATGTTTTTGAACCTGCTTTGTGCTTAGGCAATAAGTTAGTTTATGCTAGTCGGTATTCATAAATATATTCAGTGGAGTCACTTGAACAAGACGTCAACAGTTTAGTGGGAGTGGCAGGTGCATGTTTGATAAGAATGATAACTTAAGGTTGTGCATCACGCTTTTCAAAACTTTTTATGGTAACATTTTTCAAAGAAGGCTATTCCGATTTGGATACCATCGATCTCACTAAATGAAGCACATCACAAGGGAAAACTCAATTCATAATTTTTACTTTTGCAATATATAGTTTAAATCTTGGGTGAGATCCGATCCTTTGCTGAATTGGGAGCAAATAAATTCATGAAACTTTGAAGATTCATTATTCAAGATAGTTGCTCATTGTAGACCACTATTTCAACCTTTGTGGCCTCATTTTGACTCTGCCTGCAATGTTTATCCTGGAATCAGCCTTGATGGTGGAATGGAAACCACAAATGTTCACAATAAATGAAGAAACTCATCACTATAAAAAGATCTACAAGCAAAATTGATCCATGTAGTGGAAGTGACTTCAACGTTGGCCAGGAATAGGCCTGAAATTATTGAGCAAAAGAATATTGAACAAGGTTGCAGCTACTGTACGAAGCATAGAAAGAGGACAAGTTGAAGAAGACCCTGAAAAGTTAGCGGGTAGACAGACCCACATCATGACCACCACTCTGTCGACGAGGCTTATTCTGCACAGTGAGGCTTAGACGCTTCACACGCATTCGGTTCGGTTCGTTACCGAAAACGAATGAGGCTTTCATACATGTCAGGTTTTAATTCGTACGGTTCTAATTAGGTATTTTCTTCTCAAGAACAGCTGTGTATGGATTTTCACAGGTCATGCTGGTATATTTGAATATAACAGCTGGTGTTAAATTGTAAGATGTTATTTCTTGAACAACAAAAATTTAGGGCCGGTTTCCGAGCTCGGGATTTAGGCAAGTTCTAGACTTTGACTGGCTTTAAACTCTGGAGTCAGATTCAAAATCAGATGTAGTCAATTGGTTTTCCGAGTCAGAGCGTTAACGTAGTCGAGGACTCAAATAGACCCTGGAGTTTAGACATCACGTTAGACCCGGGAGTTTATAATTTCGCTTTCTGAGTGAAGGGCTTATAAGTCCAGGACTTGAATTAGATTCTCGCCTCTTTCCAAGTCAAGGATTTATCAAAAATTGTCCAGGACTTAAAACAGCGTGATTTTAAACCCTCGACTGGGGTAGGGTATAAACTCAAGTTCTAGACTTAGGGCCGGTTTCCGAGCTCGGGATCTCGGGAGCTCGAGCTCGGTAAGTTCTGGACTTACAGAGTCTAGGACTAAAATAAGCTCTCGGGTCTAAATTGACTTTCTGAGTCACGATTTTATCTTCTAAACTCCAGAGTCTATCAAGTTCTCGACTTATTTGAGTCCAGGACTTTAACGCAGTAAACATGAGGGAAATTCACAATATTTTGCTGTTGTATTGTTGGCATTATAGCAAAACGGAAACAGCTGATTGCAGCGGGACAATTCAAATGAGCATGCTCTCCAAACTATTTTGTGAAAATACGTTTCGATTTCTTTGTAGGCCTATTCAAAGCAAAACCTTTGAAAGGTGAATGAATAAACATTTCATTTTACGTTATGCTATTATTGATCATTGATCCTAACCAGTGATTATGAATGAAAATTTAATTAGGCTACTGAGTTTGAAAACGTATTTGTTTTGAAAAAAAAAACTGTATTCCATGACAATTGTTTGGCTTTTTATCTTCTCCAAAACAATAACTGAATTGTGTTTGCTCAGTTAAGTCTAGAACTTGAATTTAAACCCTACCCCACAGTCCTGGACTTAAAAGCCCTTCACTCAGAAAGCGAAATTACAAACTCCAGGGTCTAATGTGATTCTAAACTACACAGTCTAAGTCCTCGACTACGTCAACGCTCTGATTCGGAAAGCCAATTTTCTGACTCCAGAGTTTAAAGCCAGTTAAAGTCTAGAACTTAGCTAAATCCCGAGCTCAGAAACCGACCCTAAAAGTTAATTAAAAATTGTGAATTATTTGAATAGTTTCTTTTTGATTATGTTAATTTTGGATGTTTAGAGAGATAATTTTTTTAAATTGAAAATTTGATCCTTGTTTTGACACATGGTATTATATAAACTTCATCTCTTCTCTCCATTGATGAAATCATATAATATTCGTGGAAAAAAATTCTCCCTGAGTTTTAATTTATATCTTTCATATTTTTTTGGCAAACTATTCATTGAGAAAATAATGTTCCTGTGAACTAAGAGGATTGAATTGACCATATGATTTTGACTTGGGAAATTTTGAAACAGATAATCACGAGATCAGGTTAAAATAAAAACAAAAAAGGCCAGCGTGTGTAGAAGACTTTGTTTTTTCCTGTTTCCCTAGCAACAAATTTGAATATGATATTCGTGTCGAGGGGACGTTCGGTTTCACACTTATAGGAATTCGCCAAAAACGAAACGAACCGAACCGAACCGAAAGTGTTTGAAAGTAGCCTCTCGCTAGCAACGAATTGAAACCTGATGGAATTTATTAGAGTCAAGTGTCAAATAGGCGTTCGGTTCTATGCGGTTTCTATTCGGTACTGAATTCAAACCGTATTACCGTTTCACACTTATCGGGATTTGCTGAAAACGAAACGAGCCGAATGAGTGTAAAACTAGCCTGACGACCACAATGCAGCAGCGTTTCCAGAGGGATGAAAACAAGTATAAAGTGATCAAGAAAGTATTGCCTGTCTCATTACATATTTGATTTCTCAGAATATCAATTCTAAGTAAATTAGATCGATTTTTTAAAATTACAATATTCAAGTTGTTTTTGATAGTATCCAAATCGAAACAGTACAAAAATGTCACCTGTAAAATGTTTTCCAAGTGGGTGGCGCACAATATTTATAAATAAGGTAAAACTTTGTGGCTTGGACATACACAGCGAAGCGATCTGCAGACAGGAATCAGAGAGGTCTTAGCAGGTTATAGACATGAATATCTAAAATATAGATGAAGGCCACTCTGACCGCTTCCCGCAGATTGTTCTCTGTGTGTCCCAGCCCATACTGATTTGGAGCAAAAGCAAAAATACCATTTCATGGTGAATTGTTTACTTACTTGGTCAAAAATAATTATTGCAACAACCGTATCAGTTACTGAATCACATCTTGAACGTTCCATTAGGATGCAGTTGATCAGTTTGGCACTGTAAAATATAAATAATAAGTTCAAGTTAATTTATAAGGGAAACTTTTGTATAATATTAAATTTAACATTGGCATGAAAAAAGTTGGCGATCAAATTGAAACTACTCATTCAAAGAGGGTAAATAAATACAGTGATACTCATGTGCAGGTTAATTACAGCTGATTTTACGACTCACACTGGCGCACAAGGAATCTTCCTTCTGCCAGTGTTTTTTCCTCACCTACTGTACTCATGCATGTGAGCATAAATTTAATCTTAATTTATTAATATTATTATCATGAATAAGGATATCATTTTGTTATAATTTTTAATTAAATAGATCTACATTTCCTTAATTTTTATGTTTGTATCTTGTTTTTGGCAGATGAATTCATTCATTCAAATAGGCTTATAGTTAGGTCAATGCTATAATGCCAGTAGAAAAGATAGGACAACTGCGTTGCCGATTTCCTGTATTGCCACTGGCTCCTATAATAGAGAATAGCTGATAGCGGAATAACATATCTGATGTAACCCAATATTAAATGTGCATTCTATTTAATAATAATAAATAATATTTTATTCGTCAAGAAAATATATTATTCAATTAGTAATTCATAAATTTTCATGATTTAAATTAAATCTTTTTGTAAGGTCTAATTAATTAGGTATATTTTTACATTGTAAAAAAAACAATCATGTGAAGCAACATGAGGATAGAGCAAAACTTATTTCAATTTCCAAAGCAATTTGATTTATCTAATGATAGACAAGAATAGCAACACCAATGTTAATCAAATGCTGCCATTAGGTGGACCTCATAGTACCAGAGTTATTATATTTATATTGAGTTACCATAAAGCAAAAATACCATAGGAATATCAGCGGCTTGAGTTAACAGTGAAATTTACAACATAAGAGCCCTATACTAAACCATTAAATTAAACACCATGAGATGTTTTTTATGCTATTGTTTCTCTATGATGCTACAAATTACAGTAGTCTGAGTACCGTATATAAATTATCTTCAAACAACCAATCCAATCAGCTCTAGGGCTTCAGTGAGTCTGGTTGAATTTCATTCAGTTTATAATTTGGTTAATGGAAAACTTTTTATAAAATACTGAAAAACTTTATTTTATAAAACAATCCACATTTGGCTAAACCACTCTAAGCTTAATCTTGAATCATTTCTCTAAATGGATTTTCCAACAAGTAGCCTGAATGCAGTAGGCCTACATGTAAATCACTTATGTTAGCAAATCCTTTTTTATTTAATTTATTGAATAAATGATGCAGTAACCTAACCACAGTATTTAAAAGAAGATGAAATTTATAAATATCTCACAATAGGGAATAAGGTCTAAATATATTTAGCCTATTCAGTACCCCTACTTCTAATATTATTCAAGTATTCTAATGATAGAACAAAGAAATTAATAAAAGTTGCTAGCCTATTATTAATAAATTAAATTTGCTATTTTAAAATAATATTTTCAACTTTAGTAACTTAGTCCACATTAAACTTACCTCGGGATGAGAATTATTGAGAAACCAAATTCTGTCACAATGTAATAGATATCACTAAGCAAAAAGTATATTTTTGTATTATCCCAATCCTAATTATAATTACATTTGAATACATTACATAAAAAAAGATTAGCCTGTAAAACAATACTCTATAAGAAGCTGTTTCTGTTGCAAAATGCAAATGTACGTTACACTTACCTTAATTATTATTATTATGTATAACATAACCTATAAACTTGATGCTATTATATTGAAGACATATTAAATTTTCTAAAAAATAATAGATATGTATGTATTATTATTATATTATAAAATATTATATTATCTGGAAAATATTAAATTACTTCTACTTATTTTTGGTACAATCGCAAATCATATGAATAGTCTATAATTGAAAAAGAACGACAAACCAGGTCCAAAAGTCCATATCATTCTAGAAAATAAGTTGACTAGACTTGAACCATTTCTCAATGACAAACACATTACAAGTATTCCCACTTTGGCCCCGATATTTTGAGTTCCAGATATTTCCAATTCCGCCATCTGCCAAACAAGTAATTTGAGTTCCAGATACTCCCAATTCCGCCTAGCAACATATTTCGAGTTCCGGATATTTCCAATTCCGCTGTCTGACAAATATTCGGAGTTCCACCCAGCAACAGTTTTCAAGCATAGGACATTTAACATTGATATTTTGAGTTCCAGATATTCCCAGTTCCGCGGCCCCGATTCGGGGCATAATTTGATTTTGCCCGCTTTCTCAGTCGCGCCAGGTGGCTATTGATAGAACTACCATTCAATTCAGAGCGCTTGCGCCAACTTGGGTGCTTGTGTTCGAATAGTGTTAAGTGAATCGTTTTGTTTTTTGTTTAGATTTAGAATTGTAACTGAAGGCTATGTGCTACTGCTAAAACTGTGTTTTGGTGTTTCTCTTGAGCTGAGTCAGTTTATTGCGGCGTTTAGAGTTCTTTGTACCCTATAATTATTACCAATAAATCCTACTTGCAATTTATTATAAGATTCAGTGTGGATACAGTTACAAAAGTCTGTTGAACTATGAGTTCTTACTACATAGTGTTGCTCCAGTATCACCCAAAACGACTTACTGAATAAGAAAAAAAGAAGTCGCGTTCTCGAAAATGCGAGTTCTCATCCCAAAGTTTCTGATTTTCTGTTTGAGTGTATCATTTTTTGTTGTGAATGCTGATTTACCTACAGATGATCAGGCTAATCTGAGCGGAAGAGTGTCTTCGACCGAAGGTAGGTTCCTGGCGGCTAAATACCGACGAAATACTTTAATTTCAAATTGATGCTGAATGAAATTGACATGAATCAGGAATGAATCCATTGTCTTGTAATCTCTATTATATTCTACAAGATGTTTGATGTCTCTGTATGCAATATTATTCAATTTGGGTACATTTTTATGTCGGCCCCATAAAAGCTTGGTTAGCTTAGTCCACTGGCATTTAATAATAAATGCTATCTGTTTATTTTGCTCAGTTCTGCGATCGAAACTACAAGATATTGCCGGAATGTAATAATTAAATAATAATTAAACCCAATAAGAAAAGTGTATTTCGAAGTTCATTACCTAGGTACCTAACGAAGGATTAAGATAAGTACAAACAGTAGCTTTTACTACTTGGGTATGTTGGCATATTTCTACTATAGTGAGGTCCACGTTATAATGACAGTATTTGATCAACTTAGGTTCGCTATCCTTGTCTATTATTCGACAAAGCCGTGTTACTATCCTTTTCTGGGTTCACAACGATGCCAATTATATTTTTGACAGTGTAGAAATATAATTAATTAATGCAGAGAATCGGCATCGCTATTCTATCTTTATCCGCTGCCATTATAACGTGGACCGCACTATATGGTATGCCTGTATTGAATTTAAACTTTTCAAACGATACACCAAGAATGTTGAGGTTAGGAAAATCAAATGCTTCTAAGTAACTTTAGTAAGAAAAGTCTAGTAGAAAAAGTCTAGTAAGTTGTAACTCAGGTTGTCATAGAATCCCCTTTTTAAGCATGAATTTATGTATAATCTCATCCAGAGAAGCACATTGAAGGGGATGCTGTGAGTTGTAATCTCCCGTTTCGTAAATATTTGGATTTCTGTGAGCCTTATAGGGCCCTCAGACTGCTGGAATTTAGACATTTTAAACTGTAATGTAATAAACTGAATTGTAATAATATTTACTCAGGTTATTATAAGGCCTCGAACCTCCCAATGGTAAACCTCAAAACCCCCCTGGAATTTTTAACCCCTCCCCCCCAAAAAAAAGAATCGCTAGCCGCTACTGCCCTGAGGACCTAAGGAAAATTTGAGGCTCTGAGAAATCATTGATTGAAATCACTGTTTTCATCAGTAAAAAATGAGTGATACAATTGAAATCAGTGTGGAGATCCCTGATTTAGTTCATTCATGAACAAATTATATGATTATTGCCTCTATAAAATTACCATACGGTTATTCTATAGTGTACTATGACCATGTTGAATATCCTTTAATATCGATTATACACTGCTTAACAATCATACATTCTCAATCAATATTCGGGAATGAAATAGAAAGGGCTATAAGCTTGTTTTCTATTCCCATCATACAGTAATTTTTTATCATTGATGCACAAATAAATACAAAAGTTTTTAGTGTGACTAGAATAAGAAATCTTGAGCTCTAGTCACGTAATGTAAAGAAAACGTTTTTCCATGTACCGTACCTATATATAAATAAAAAAACAAAATACACTGCTAACTAGAAACTTTTTCTAATGAAGATCAATTTTACATATCAATGTACCAACACATTGTGGAATATTAACTTTAAAAATAATAGTTTGATTCAAAAATTAAAAAAAAAACTTCAATTTAAATTGTACTATAATTCAAATAGAAACATATACGATCCATTATCAACAAAAAAGTGATGCAAAGTAATACGCTTTGTATTATCCAAAAATATATTTTTTAAAGGAAAGATTTTCTATTCTGTATGGTTCGGTTTGTTAATTTTTATTGATTTATCTTATAATGCAAAGGAGATGGAGATTGTTGCATTATTGAGACAGACTTTAGCAGTAGGCTATGCTCTTGGCGTTTACTTTACTACAACCTTAGACCAGTTATAGAATAGACACGCCCCATTGTATATTCTTACTTAAAGTCAATGAAGCCAACATCTACTGCCATATCGCCAAATCGTGACGTCAACATCGGATAGAAAACTTTTCTGTTGAGTTTGTTTACATTGTTTTCCATAGCAGATTGTGTCTATTTCAGCGGGAGCACAGCGGGAGTTTACCATTTTAATGAATAATAATTTACATTCTTCTGAAATAGACACAATCTGAAAGTTTTCTATCCGATGATGACGTCACGATTTGGCGATATGGCAGTAGATGTTGGCTTCAGAGGCTGGACTTCCCAGCGTGTCTATTCTATAACTGGTCTAAGACTACAACAAACCTCCAGCTAAATCTATCACTAAATATGCCTTATCTTACTTAATATACATTCGATCGATTTGTAATTAAATTTTCTAAAAAAAATATTCTTGTAACTTTTTCAGTCAATTGAAACAGTTTCTTTGTTGTTCAATAAAAAAACTAATTTAAACGGCTGCCATTTTGTTTTATGAATTTGAAAAATTGTCATATTTATTGTAGCTCTGTCCAGTTGTCGGGAATGTTTGTGCAAAGTTTCACTTTGGTATGTTCAGCCATTATTTAGAAAAAACAAAATGGCGGCTGTGTGAGTAAATAAGGACTTTCTGGCACTTAGTGCCGGTTGCACAACACCCGGTTAAATTATAACAGTGATTAATTCCACGAGAACCAATCAGAGAAGCCGTCTTTTCAAAAACGCCTTCTCTGATTGCTTTTCGTGGAAATAATCACGATTAAAATTTAACCGGCTTTTGTGCAACCGGCACTAAGGCCCGATTTCACCAAACACCAAACCAACAGTTTAACGAAATGAAAACTGCTGTTTGGCCGCAACCGACAGAATCGAATTTCACCACACCCGTTTAGGGTCACGTGACTTCGAAAACTCCAGTTCAAACTGAATGTTTATAGTGAGGTCCAGGTTATAATGGCAGTGTAGGAAGATAGGAGAAAAGGGTTGCCAGATCTCAGCCTTGCCACCCAAACAGCTGATACTGGTATATCTGATAAATTTAACTGTTCATTATTGCTGAAAATAATTAATCATATTTTATTTGTCAAGCAAATATATTTTTTAAAGATGTAATAATAAATTTTCATGATTGAGATTAAATATTTTGTCAATTATTTGAATTTCTACATTGTTGATAAACGATGTGGCAACATCGCAAAGCGTGAAAGAGATAGCGCCATCTGCTTTGTTGAATGATAGACAAGGATAGCAACACCATTGCAAATCACACACTGCCATTATAACGTGAACCTCACTTTTCACACACTAATGTATTGTCATTTCAAATGTTGTTCAATACTCAGTTGATTATTTTTATATTGTTTCGAATTAGTTATAAGTTAGTTAGTTAATTCATTAGGCAGTAGTTTATTAAAATTGTTGAATTCGCTTCCTATTTTTAACCACTCCAACTGTTTTAATTTATTTGAATAATATGTCTTCTTACATTGAATAATATTAAAAAAAATTCTATTAGATCAATCAGAACTGTTCACATATATGCATAGGCTCCCTCTAAACGTTTTCACACTTAACGTTTTCTCCAAGAGTTTCTTATTAAGCTACCTATTATATACACTCAATTAAAACTAATTAACAGATAAAAACGAATATTTTTTTTATAACAAATAATACCTATAACTAATTTACAACACTGGAAAAACTATTGAAACAAGAAAAAGGCAACTTTTATATATTTGAAGCTTTGAGTTACCTTTTTAATGACTGTTTGGTTTGCAAGGGCATTTTTCCAAGTGTATTGAAAAACATTAAGGTAATACTTGTACATAAAAAATGCGTTAAAAAAACTTGAAAAGTTTCAGACCATTATCAATTGTACCTGTGCTATCCAAAGTATTCAAGGCCATAATGCAAGACCAGATATCAAATCTTTTTGAAAGCTTTGGTATTTTTACTGAAAAACAATTTGGCTTCAGGCTATGTAGAAATACTAATAATAGTCTAGTAAATAGAGCTGTTGATTATTTGGATAAGGGTATTTCTGTTAGCTTCAGGCTTCAGGTCATATGACATGTCTAAAGCTTTCGATACTGTTAAGCATAACATAGGCTATTTGGTAACAAACTTTCTCATTATGGCTGCAATTCTGAATCAATCAATCTGGTTATGTCATATTTAAAGGACCGCAACCAGTTTGTTTACAAAGATGGTCAGTTCTCTATAAGGGCAGAAAGGTTAGATATAGGGTCCCTTAAGGCTCCATACTTGGAACAATACTCTTTAATAGCCTATATTTAATGACATAATTTTGTAATATAGAAGGTACTCATAAAGTAGGATTTCTTTTTGCTGATGATTTCAATCTCAAAGTTAGTTGTAAATCCAAAACAGGGGTACAACATTTTCTAGTTGATCTCTACTCCTTAATGGTTCGTGTGCTAGTAATAATCTCTCATAGAACCTAGAAAAAATCTGATATTATGTTCACTTACAATAGAAATTTAATTAATGGAGTAGGGACTGCACCTTTAGAATTTTTAGGTACTGTTCTTGATTCAAAACTTAATTGGCAACCACATGCAGAGTTCATTAGTAGAAGACTAGCAAAGGGCATCTACTTGCTGAGAAGGTTAATGCAAATTTAAACTCAAAATTTACAGTCCTAGTTCATAAAAACATATGAATACACTAACATATGATCAAAATAAGAATCTTCCAGTAGTATTTATTTATTTAATTCATATCACTTGAAAATGGCATAAATGACCGATACATGTTGTGATAAAATATTTAAAAAAAGGGTACTGAGATTTTTATTTTCTTTATATTTATATTACAAGTAGCCCTATACAAGAAATAGATGAATAAGATGGATATAATGTATTTGGAGGTGATACAGCTTTTGATATAAATCAAGAAACTTGTCATTTATACAATTTAAAAAATTTATTGAGACAATTCAATCTTAGACTTTTTAATACTCTGCCTACAAGAGATCAAGCATGTCTTGATAACGTTTTCTCTAATACTCATCCTGATACGACAATTTCAAGTGTCATGGAATTCCCATATTCAGATCATGACTGTGTGATTATATGTGTACCGGATTGTTCTATTAGGACCAGTATTAACAAATTTGTTGCAATTACTACAAGACCTGTCTGTCACTATAGATAAGATGTTACAATTTAACCAGGTTCTGACTTTGGTAGACTGGAAGGCTGTCTTGTATAAGCCAGATGCCAACGTCATGTTCGAATCCTTTCTTAATGTGGTTTTGTATTATTTCAATCTGACTATTCCCAAAATGACCTGCAGGAAAAATAAATCCTTAGTTAAGAATAGAAAGAGAACCAAACGTAAGGCTGACTGGTATACAACTGAGCTTGAAAGGTTGAAAATTTTATTAACTATCTCTCATGAAAACTTTAAAAAAGTAAATACCGAACATGCTAAAACTGTTTATCAGAGATGTAGAGCACTGTACAAAAAGTCATTAGGTGAGGCCAAGAGAGAGTCTATTGTTTCAATTATTGAGTCCTCGAATAACAGTTGCAGGAAAGCATGGCAAATAATCAAAACGATATCTTCAAGTAAATGTGCTCAAGGTTCCACCACTCCAATGCCAAATATTTTGAATGAATATTTCATACGATCGGTTGATGATGTCCATGAAAAGATAGTGAAGCCATCCATATCAGCCATCGAAATGCTTAATGAAAGTGTTGATAAAGAGCATAATGCCACTTTTTGTTTTCATGAAGTCAGTCAAGAAGTTATCTCTAGAGTAGTTTATAATCTAAAGCCATCTAAAAGCGAGGATTTCTATGGCCTATCCAGTTGCCTTCTTAATAGTATTGCAGGTGCAGTGGTACCAGCACTGACTCGATGTATAAATATCTGCATTTCAAAAGGTATTTTTACTTTCCTTGCCCTACTACCATAGGTAAGGAAAGTATTGCTTTCCAAAAAAAATTAAGGTACCCCAATTTCAAGTTTTCTATACGTTTCAAGGTGCCCTGAGTCCAAAAACATGATTTTTGGGTGTTGGTCTGTGTGTGTGTGTGTGTGTGTGTGTGTGTGTGTGTGTGTGTGTGTGTGTGTGTGTGTGTGTGTGTGTGTGTGTGTGTGTGTGTGTGTGTGTGTGTGTGTGCGTGTGCGTGTGAACACGATAACTCCATTTCTAATTAACCGATTGACTTGAAATTTTAAACTTAAGGTCCTTATAAAATGAGGACACGACAATAAGAAATTCAATTCAAGATGGCGGATAATTACTAAAAAACCATGTTTTTCACGATTTTCTCAAAAACGGCTCTAACGATTTTCTTCAAATTAATACCATAGATAGCTATTTAAAAGCCCTATCAACTGACATGAGTCTCATCTCTGGGAAAATTGCAGGAGCTCCATAATATTCATGAGAAAAATGGCGGATAGTTACTAAAAAACCATGTTTTTCACGGTTTTCTCGAAAACGGCTCTAACGATTTTGTTCAAATTAATACCATAGATAGCTATTTAAAAGCCCTATCAACTGACATGAAACTCATTTCTGGGAAAATTGCAGGAGCTCCATAATATTCATGAGAAAAATGGCGGATAGTTACTAATAAACCATGTTTTTCACGGTTTTCTCGAAAACGGCTCTAACGATTTTCTTCAAATTTATACCATAGATAGCTATTTATAAGCCCTATCAACTGACATGAGTCTCATTTCTGGGAAAATTGCAGGAGGTCCGTAATATTCTTGAGAAAAATGGCAGATAATTACTAAATAACCATGTCTTTCACGTTTTTACTTTCCTTGCCCTACTACCATAGGTAAGGAAAGTATTGCTTTCCAAAAAAAATTAAGGTACCCTAATTTCAAGTTTTCTATACGTTTCAAGGTCCCCTGAGTCCAAAAAAATGATTTTTGGGTGTTGGTCTGTGTGTGTGTGTGTGGTGTGTGTGTGTGTGTGTGTGTGTGTGTGTGTGTGTGTGTGTGTGTATGTGTGTGTGTGTATGTGTGTATGTCTGTGAACACGATAACTCCATTCCTAATCAACCGATTGACTTGAAATTTTAAACTTAAGGTCCTTATACCATGAGGATCTGACAATAAGAAATTCAATAAAATTGAATTCAAAATGGCGGAAAAAATGGCGGATAATTACTAAAAAACCATGTTTTTCACGGTTTTCTCGAAAACGGCTCTAACGATTTTCTTCAAATTTATACCATGGATAGCTATTTATAAGCCCTATCAACTGACATGAGTCTCATTTCTGGGAAAATTGCAGGAGCTCCGTAATATTCTTTTGAAAAATGGCGGATAATCACTAAAAAACCATGTTATTCACGGTTTTCTCGAAAACGGCTCTAACGATTTTCTTTAAATTCATACCATGGATAGCTATTTATAAGCCCTATCAACTGACATGAGTCCCATTTCTGAGAAAATTGCAGGAGCTCCGTTATATACTTGAGAAAAATGGCGGATAATTACTAAAAAACCATGTTTTTCACGATTTTCTCGAAATAACTTGACCAATTTTTTTCAAATTCATACTCTGTATAGTTATTTATCAGCTCTATTAACTGGCATGAGTCTCCTTTCTGGGATACTAATGGGGGGTCCACCCCATCCTTGAGAAATGGACTTTGTAACCTCCTTTGTCGTGCATGAGGTAGGTAGGTAGAGCAGTTCATAAAAAGAACACATAGTCGAGATATTTCATCTGTAGAACAGCTGTTATGACGACTTTAAAAAAATGACGACTAAAAAAAAATCATCGAATTTCACAATTTACACAAAAGAAAAAGTACTCTGAAAACAATTATATATACACATATACAAAAGTCTGATCGTAGTTTCAAATATGAGCAAGGAAAGTTGTGTGAGTGTACCACACCAGATTTTTTTCGAAAACGGGTCTAACGATTTTCTTCAAATTTATACCATAGATAGCTATTTATAAGCCCTATCAACTGACATGAGTCTCATTTCTGGGAAAATTGCAGGAGGTCCGTAATATTCTTGAGAAAAATGGCAGATAATTACTAAATAACCATGTCTTTCACGTTTTTACTTTCCTTGCCCTACTACCATAGGTAAGGAAAGTATTGCTTTCCAAAAAAAATTAAGGTACCCTAATTTCAAGTTTTCTATACGTTTCAAGGTCCCCTGAGTCCAAAAAAATGATTTTTGGGTGTTGGTCTGTGTGTGTGTGTGTGTGTGTGTGTGTGTGTGTGTGTGTGTGTGTGTTGTGTGTGTGTGTGTGTATGTGTGTATGTCTGTGAACACGATAACTCCATTCCTAATCAACCGATTGACTTGAAATTTTAAACTTAAGGTCCTTATACCATGAGGATCTGACAATAAGAAATTCAATAAAATTGAATTCAAAATGGCGGAAAAAATGGCGGATAATTACTAAAAAACCATGTTTTTCACGGTTTTCTCGAAAACGGCTCTAACGATTTTCTTCAAATTTATACCATGGATAGCTATTTATAAGCCCTATCAACTGACATGAGTCTCATTTCTGGGAAAATTGCAGGAGCTCCGTAATATTCTTTTGAAAAATGGCGGATAATCACTAAAAAACCATGTTATTCACGGTTTTCTCGAAAACGGCTCTAACGATTTTCTTTAAATTCATACCATGGATAGCTATTTATAAGCCCTATCAACTGACATGAGTCCCATTTCTGAGAAAATTGCAGGAGCTCCGTTATATACTTGAGAAAAATGGCGGATAATTACTAAAAAACCATGTTTTTCACGATTTTCTCGAAATAACTTGACCAATTTTTTTCAAATTCATACTCTGTATAGTTATTTATCAGCTCTATTAACTGGCATGAGTCTCCTTTCTGGGATACTAATGGGGGGTCCACCCCATCCTTGAGAAATGGACTTTGTAACCTCCTTTGTCGTGCATGAGGTAGGTAGGTAGAGCAGTTCATAAAAAGAACACATAGTCGAGATATTTCATCTGTAGAACAGCTGTTATGACGACTTTAAAAAAATGACGACTAAAAAAAAATCATCGAATTTCACAATTTACACAAAAGAAAAAGTACTCTGAAAACAATTATATATACACATATACAAAAGTCTGATCGTAGTTTCAAATATGAGCAAGGAAAGTTGTGTGAGTGTACCACACCAGATTTTTTTCGAAAACGGGTCTAACGATTTTCTTCAAATTTATACCATAGATAGCTATTTATAAGCCCTATCAACTGACATGAGTCTAATTTCTTGGAAAATTGCAGGAGCTCCGTAATATTCCTGAGAAGAATGAATTTTGTTGAATTTCTATCACGATTTTCTCGAAAATGACTTGACCGATTTTTATAAAATTCATACCCTGTATAGTTATATATCAGCTCTATTAACTGGAATGAGTCTCCTCCCTGAGAAACTAACAGGGGTCCACCTCATCCCTGAGAAATTTACTTTGTAACCTCTTTCTCGTGAGTGAGGTAGGTAGGTAGAGCAGTTTATTCAAAAGAACACATGTCGATATTTTATCTGTCGAACAGCTGTCTGTTTTGATAACTTTCAAAAATCCTGAAATTTCATAATTCGAACAAAGGAAAATGTACTCTGAACACAATAACAATAGTATAATCATAGTTATTTAGCCGCCAATCGGCATAATGTTATTCCCCATAGATCAATTAGCAAGGAAAGTTGTGTGAGTGTACTACACCAGATTTTTCCTAATGTGTTAAAAGTGTCTAAGGTCGTTCCGGTTTATAACAAAGGTTCTAAAGAAGAACCGTCTAGCTTTAGACCTATTCAGATAGTGCCAATGTTTTCAAAAGTGCTAGAGATTGTCATGTACATACAGGTATACGAATATTTGATAAATATTGAAGTGTTATCAGAACATCAATTCGGTTTTGTGAAGGGAAGATCTACCACTGACGCCTTTGATTCCCTGATAAAATTTGTGATCGAATCATTTGAGAGTAAGTCTTTTGCTCAGGCCACATTCTGTGACCTGAGCAAAGCATTTGACTGCGTGGAACACAATATCCTGCTGGATAAATTGGCATTTTATGGAATCACTGGGAAGAGTCTCAGTCTTTTTAGATCCTACCTTAGTAAACGAAAACAGGTTGTATGTGTGGGCAATAATAAATCAGATCTTGCCAGAGTGAAGTATGGTGTCCCCCAAGGATCAATTTTGGGACCTCACTTATTTGTGATTATGATTAATGATCTCCCTCTCTCACTCAATAGTAAGTCTGTGTTGTACGCTGATGATACCACTTTTTTTCATTCTCACTTAGATGCACACACACTAAAGAATATGACAGCTAATACGTTAATAGAAGCTTCCAAATGGTTCAGAGCGAATGGCTTCAATTTAAATGATGACAAAACTCAGTTTCTGACATTTAGCCAGAGAGATCACACACTAAACAACAGCAATAGTATCAAGTTCCTTGGATTAATGTTTGACCCCAAGTTGACGTGGGAACCCCACATAAATTTCATTACTGGTAGGCTAGCTAGAGTTATTTATTTACTGAGACAATTGAAAACTTTAGTTCCAGAACAATATCTCAGGAGCTCATACTTTGCCTTTTTTCAAAGCCCATGGTATTTTAATATATGGGAACAGCAGCCACATGAACAAAGTATTACTATTGCAAAAAAAGCAGTCAGAGTTTTGTCAGGTGCAGACTATCTGAGCCACTGTCGACCTCTTTTCAAGAAACTCAAACTATTAACAGCCATAAATTTCTATATCTACAATGTAACTCTTTATACAATGAAAAACTTACCTAATTTGAAGACAAGATGCAAAATTCATGCTCATGATCACATCAAATTGATATACCATCCACAAGCATGAAGCATTATGACAGCATAGGACTAAGGATCTGTAAAAAGTTATCTACAGAGATCAAATGTGCTAACATTGTTCATTTCAAAAAAATACTTTTTAATTGGCTTGTTGAAAGACCGTTTTAATGTTTGAACGAATTTTTTGATAGTACCTGAATGAATGTATTTTGTGTTCTATATTTCGTTTAATGTGTGACTTTGTCAATTACAATAAAGGGTTTATGACAGTAAAATTTATTTATTTTATTTTTATTGAAATATGTGTCGATTTTCATCGATAAATGATAAATTGTTGAGAAGATTTTTTTGAATTGTATATTTTTGGCTTCAAAATTTTCTGAAATAACTTAATTTATTCAAAGTGCGGTGATATTAAATGCAATATTCGACTATAATTTGGTATTTTAATCATTCTAAATTCAAAATTTCTTGCTCATATATATTTTTGGACAGAACTTTGAACTTTAACTTTTCTCAGTAAGAACATAACCTATTTTTTTGGACATTTTATTATTTATCAAAATTTGGGAACATAATAGTTTTGGGCTATGCATGTTGTCTATCCCGATCATATTCATATGATTTGTAATTATATCAACAAATAAATAAATAAATAAAGATTGATGTAGAGACGTATTCATAAAGTTTGTGTAAGAGTATACAAAAACATGAATTATTTTCAAGGGTATCCAGGTATTTCGGGTTTCCATACAGCCAACTCATAGTTCAATCACATTAAACTTAAATATGTAAATTATATTTAGATATTTGAAAATTCAATGAAATTATATTACCATTCAGGTTGGGATACAATAAAGAGGTTTAGGTTGAGATACTATCTATATGTTTTGCGGTATAAGATTGATAAAATTATATAATTTACCTATTTATCATAATCATCCTTCAATCATTAGCTCTTATTATTATAGCAGATAAAGTTTGGATTTTTCAAAGAACTAAATTATTGATAGGCCAAATTGATAAAATTAATTTGTCGATACCGTAATGTACTTTAATGTATTTCAATATAAACTTGCCGAACAAAGCTATATATTTTCTCTATTGTTATAGCTATAGTGAGGTCCACGTTATAATGACAGTATTTGATCAACTTTGGTTTTGCTACCCTTGTCTATCTTTCGACAAAGCCGGTGGTACTATCCTTTTCTAGGTCCACAACGATGACAATTATGTTTTTGACAGTGTAGAAATATAATAAGTTAATGCAGAGAATCGGCATCGCTATTCTTCTATCTTTATTCACTGCCATTATAACGTGGACCACACTATAGTATTTATATGGTTATTTTGATGTTTTCAAAGATTGCAACTGAATTTGAGTATGTCAGAAAAAGTTTAGCAATTCGTAGATTCAATTGGATATTGGAAGTAGTTTAATAATTGCTTGGAAAGTAAATGATAATTGATCATGGCCAGATATCATCACCATAAACGTTGTAGTTGAATTCACCAAGTAATTCTGAAGCAAAACAAAAGGACCTCCATCTCCCTCAATACGAACAAAATAAACTGACACTTCCTTATTAACATGTTAGGCAGGGAGTCTAAACCATTGTGGCAACATGCTGACTATACTATTAATAAACACTAATCAAATAAAGCCAGTGCACTTCACCTAGTGAATAATTCGGCTATTACGAATTCTTATCCTATCTTTTCCTACAGTAATTCTTGATGAAGAAATAATACAAAACTTGATTTTGTATGCTCATGGCATCATCATCAATATTTTATAGTGACACGTTCTAAAGTCAGCGTCTGATAAACATTGCCATTCTTATGATTGTATTATCAACATCTTATTCTTCCAATTGCTATCCTTGTCAGTCATTAAATAATCAAATCAGCTCTATCCTTTACCAACTCACGCCTTTGCGAAATTGTTTATGCGGTAGGTGGAAATATAATAAACTATTAAATTATTCGATCTCAAAAATTATAAAAAATATTTTTAAATCATAAAAATAGGCTATATATATATATATATATATATATATATATATATATATATATATATATATATATATATATATATATATATATATACAGGGTGTTTCAGAAGTAGTGTCGAGAATTTTAGGGTATTGTACCTGGATGCTAGGAGACTACAAATGTCATATTTGAAGTGTCCAAAACTCAGCGGTTATCCTTATAGCTGCCATTTTGTTTTTTTCACTTAAAAATTTTTATCTCAAGAACGAAATGTTGTATTGATCTGAAATTTGGCATGAATATTTATGCTATAAAGACTCAACTATAAAAAATAAAAAAAAATTTTTTCGTTGAAATTTTTCAAAATGGCGGCCATTTTAAATTTTTGATGGCGAATATCTCGAAAACCGTCCATTTTACAGAAAATTTACAAGAGACAAAAAAGTTAGCAAATTTTTTCACAATTCCAATGATACCTAATTTATTAAGATTGGTCGAAGAATAACAGAGAAATTAATTTTTTTCGTACTGCATGCATGACCACTTTTCACCATTTAAAGATCAATATTAATTTTTTAATTCCAGATGTATTTAAGATGAAGCTTTGAAACTCGGTATGGCTCCATATGGGCAAACAGATGATTTTACAATGGTTTTCAGATGATAATGTTTGTCTTGTAAAAGTATTGTTGTTTCATTAAAAGTAAAGAACCAGATGTAGTGCTTCCTATTTCTTAGTCTCACGTTTCCTAGGTCTTATTTCTATCTTAAATTTCCAGTTTCAATATTTTCTTACGTTGCTTCTACACAAATATTTAATTATTGTAATGGAATTTAGTTCGCTGGAGTACACCGATATTCACTTCATGTATGGAGCAGCTCTTGGCAATGCGACCGAAGCAAGAAGAATGTATGCAGCTGCATTTCCAAACCGCCGTCTCCCTTCCGACAAGGTGTTCACAAGAACTCCGAAACAGTACGAAAAAAATTAATTTCTCTGTTATTCTTCGACCAATCTTAATAAATTAGGTATCATTGGAATCGTGAAAAAATTTGCTAACTTTTTTGTCTCTTGTAAATTTTCTGTAAAATGGACGGTTTTCGAGATATTCGCCATCAAAAATTTAAAATGGCCGTCTCCCTTCCGACAAGGTGTTCACAAGAACTCACAATCGGCTGAGAGAAGTTGGTTCATTTGAACGGAACAGGGTAATTGCTGGTAGGCCTCGAGCAGTTCGAAATGTTGCTTTTGAAGAGGAAGTATTGCAGAAATTCGATTTCAATCCTAGAACGAGTACGAGAGCAGTTGCAAAGCAAATCAATTCAAGTGCTTCTTCTGTGTGGCGTGTACTAAACAAGGAAAGACTTCACCCCTTCCGCTTTCAAAAAGTTCACTCATTGGTTGAACGCGACTATGAGACAAGAGTAAACTGTGCCCGTTGGTTTCTTCAGCAAGACATTATCCAACCAAATTTTCTAGAAAATGTGTTATTTACCGATGAGTCCAGCTTTACAAGAGAAGGAATCTTCAACTCTCGCAACAATCACGTCTGGGCCTTAGACAATCCTCATGAGGTCAAAGTGCGTGGTTATCAGCATAGATTTTCGCTGAATGTTTGGACGGGTATCTTAGGTAATCGCGTGATTGGACCATACATTCTTCCTAATCGTCTGAATTCTCCCACGTACATTACTTTTTTAAGAGACATACTACCAGAACTTTTGGAAGATGTGCCTCTTGCAAACAGATATAATATTTGGTTTCAACATGATGGTGCCCCTGCTCATTTCGGAAATGTTGTTACGGACTTTCTGAACATGACCTATCGTCAGCGGTGGATTGGGCGGGGTGGACCAGTACCGTGGCCCGCACGTTCACCTGACCTCAACCCTTTAGATTTTTTTTTCTGGGGCCATATGAAAGACCTTGTTTACAGCACGCCAGTAGAAAACGAAGAAGACCTTGTGGCAAGAGTGGTTGCTGCAGCAGGTGCCATTCAAGATGATGAAAATGCTTTTATAGCAGTTCGACGGTCCATGATTGAAAGGTGCAGACTGTGTAATCAAGTTGAAGGACGGCATTTTGAGCAATTGCTGCATTAGTATCAGTGAACCGATTTGAGTGAAATTAATATTTTTCAATGTAAAATAAAATTTGGAGGAAAGTTATTCTTGTATATTTCTGTAATAAGAACGGTTTTCATGAAATTATAAAAAAAATTAATATTGATCTTTAAATGGTGAAAAGTGGTCATGCATGCAGTACGAAAAAAATTAATTTCTCTGTTATTCTTCGACCAATCTTAATAAATTAGGTATCATTGGAATCGTGAAAAAATTTGCTAACTTTTTTGTCTCTTGTAAATTTTCTGTAAAATGGACGGTTTTCGAGATATTCGCCATCAAAAATTTAAAATGGCCGCCATTTTGAAAAATTCCAACGAAAAAATTTTTTTTATTTTTTATAGTTGAGTCTTTATAGCATAAATATTCATGCCAAATTTCAGATCAATACAACATTTCGTTCTTGAGATAAAAATTTTTAAGTGAAAAAAACAAAATGGCAGCTATAAGGATAACCGCTGAGTTTTGGACACTTCAAATATGACATTTGTAGTCTCCTAGCATCCAGGTACAATACCCTAAAATTCTCGACACTACTTCTGAAACACCCTGTATATATGATTCGATGAATATGTATAACGTAATACAGGATGGGTGAAAAGTCCGAGAACGGCTTAATATCTCATACACAAGGGTAATTCGACGGTGGGTGTGATTGGAGATCCTAATAAAATCGAAAATACTATTTTACTGTAACTTAGAAAATCTGGTCCGCCATCTTGGATCCGCAATTTTGAATACAACTTTGTTTTTTTAAATAGGAAGGTGGTCATGCGATACATGATTTCGATACGGAATTTCAAGAAAAAATAAATGGCGGAAACCGCATATCGATATCTCACAACGTTTCGAAGATATTCAAATTATTAATCAATACTATTCAAAGCAGAAAGCGAAGAAAAAAGTATGAGAACGGCTTAGTATTTCATTAAAAAATGTGATTTCAAGGTGGGTGTGATTGGGGATCCTACTGAAATTGAAAATACTACTTTACTATGACTTTGAAAATCTGGTACGTCATCTTGGAACCGCCATATTGAATACAACTAATTTTTTTTAAATGGGGGTTGGTCATGCGAGACTTAATTTCAATACGGATTTCCAAGACAACATGAATGGCGAAAACCGCACATTGATATCTCAAACCGTTTTGAAGATTCGTATACTTGTTACAATTTGTAAAAAGTTATCGCATTTCAAACCTATGAGAATATCATATCGGAAAGCTATTCAATTAACCTGGCTAATTTCAAGTGGAACTCACATGACTCCGTCTTACAAACCATTTTCTTATCAATAAATAGGAGTTGAATAGAATATCATTTTCTCAATAAATAGAAGTTCGTTTTCATTCCAAACTAAAGTAAATAGCTCTATCATACAATGATAACACAAATATCATTCTCACACATGATTAGGGTGATATCATAAAAAGCGTTAAGGGCTTACTCTTTACCTGCTTGAAGTTTTGAATAAATATTCTCGTCGGATTCTCATTGTTGTGATAAAAAATTTGAAGGTTTAGGAAGGAGCTTTAAGTCTTGTTCACTTCATGTATGTAAGTAAAATAGCATTAGCAAAGGAATCCCTGCTATCTTTACTAGCTCCATAATCAGAATGGAAACATGAATGGTTTATCAGTACTGATGATTACAGTAGATGGAATAAAATCAGAGATAAAAAACAGTAGCTGTTGCATCGGTAGCGTGGCCTTTCCTGCGAAGAACTGCTATCTTTACTCAACTTGTTACTGCTATCTGTCCAAAAACTCAACTGTTACTGTTATTTGTATGGAGTTGATGGGTGGACTCTCGTGTAGTGGCATTTCTCACAGTAACTTAAACTAGCTACACACACATCGATTTGGACGTTCGATAAAAATTCCTACGAATTCTTACCGTACGACCAAAATTTGAAGTAGTTTTCAGACACATCGATTTTATAACGATTTCAATCGTGGTGGTGCATTTTTATTGATTCGCTCCAGCTGCTTGCCATCTGGTTGCTTTGTGGTAGTAAAGCCGATGGAACGCTAGACGTTCAAACAAAATCGGCTTGTTCACACATCAATTTTGGATACAATAAAAATTGAACGTACATTTTTTTATTGTGGCGCAATGAAATCAATGGTTGATTACAAACACATCGATCAACGATTTTTAACGTACGGACGCTGTGTAGCAGTCGTCTTTTGTCTCGACTATATGCTACCGTCGTGTAGTGCTCGTTCAGTAGTCGTGAATACAGTGTAGTGGAGGAATGAGTTTAGTCTATTGTTCTATTTAGGTAGGAATTGAAATGGTGAGCGGTTCTGACAAACGGTATTTGAAATAGGATATTAAGTCTTGGTCTATTGAATGGAACATGGATATTTAACAAATTGATGAAATCTGGCATGGATATATTACTATTTAGAATTTCACATAACATTAATTTTCTAAAATGGATCTTCTGGCTTTTAATTTTTGGAATTTAAATGTTACCTGGAAGTTTCAGTGGAAAAAGCTATTGGATAAAATGTATTGTATTTTTTTGAAATAAAGATACCGGTACCTCAATAACTTATTTTGAATAATCTCCAAATCATTAACGGCAGTGCTTGACGGCATATCGGTGTGTAATCTAATGGCTGTTTAGATTGCTGTATCGACAATAATCTCTTGTAAACAACTATGCTACTATCATCAAAAGCTGATTTATGATGAATAATTCTAAAGTCTGATTTTACGGTAATATTGTCGTTCGAAGGAGGGAGACTCCTTTTCATTTTGTATTATCCTTAAAATGCAAAATTTCAAAAAACCTCATAAGTTGATACGAAATTCAAAAAGGAACATACCTGTCAAATTTAATGAAAATCTATTGCTACGTTACGCTGTAAATGCGGAACATAAATATAAACATATAAACAAAAATATAAAAATAAAGAGAAATGCAAACCCGTCGACTTGAATCTTAGACCTCACTTCGCTCGGTCAATAATATATGAAAGCGAAATGGAACTCTCTCAATAGAAATAAAACTCTAAGTGACCATTAAGTACAAAGTTGATAGGGATGTTCTCTTGGCCCTCTAGAAGTGAGTGCACTAAGGACAGATTTGGGAAAATTCTCAAAGATATGCCCGAAATCGGCCTCATTCCTGCGTTTATTCAGCTTTCTCGAGAACAAACTGTAGCTACGTTTACACTATGTAGCTGGAGAGCTCTATAGCTGAGCTATATAAAATTTGAGCTACATAGCTCTGTCAGCTACATATAGTTCTGCTAGATGTAGCTCTGCTATAAGTAGATTTTAACGCTAATTTTATCTAGCAGAGCTATGTTTAGCTCTGCAAGATGTTTGGAATAAAGTTCACTGTTCAGTTCCCAACCAGATGCCGAAGAAGAAGGTAGTTCTTGCAGCAGTCGCTGCTTTCGCCGCAGCTACTGTGATATTTTCAGCACAGAGAAGAGAAAGAAGATTTTGGATAAGACCCTCCCTTCAGGCTAGAAAACTATACAGTGGTAGTGACCTTTTGAAAGACCTAAATGAGGATGATAGAGACGATTTGATTTATGAAATTCGTTGTGATGGTAGTTTCAAGAACTTTCTTTGCATGACAATTGGTGATTTTGAATATTTACTCAATGCAGTTGGACACAAAATTTCAAAAAAGATACCTCTTTCAGAGATGCAATTCCTGCCCGTGAAAAATTGGCAATTACTTTAAGATTTCTTGCATCTGGGGACCTTTCTTGCATCAAATTTCCTTCCATGCGTCCTGTTTTTCATTTCTATTTTTAAAATCAGCACTTTTAGCGTCCCATAGCACAGGATAATCCCTGAATAGTTCAACTAACTTTATTATAGTCTTTATTCCAGTCAAATTCACTCTCCATTTTTGCACAATAATATAATTATAAATCAGAAAGAAATGCTTGTAATGCGCAGTAGCCTACTAGCACTCTGACAACAAATGAGTACAGTATATCAGGTGATCAGGTGTAAATCCAGGAGGCACCAAACAGCTACAAACAGCAGTAAAAAGTTGCGGCAGCCTTCCTTCAAGGACAGAGCAGCTACATCTAGCTCTGCTATAAACAAAAATTGACATGTAGCAGAGCTACATGTAGCTCTGATTCTCTTTGATGTTTAAGCTAGGTTTACACTATATGTAACAGAGCTATACAGCAGAGCTACATGTAGCTATAGTAGCTACATAGCAAGTATGCTATAGCTTGCTATATAGCAAGTATGCTATAGCTTGCTATATAGCAAGTATGTAGCTATAGCTCTGCTACATGTTCAAAAAGTGACACTGGAGATCTGCTATATAGCCCGGCTAAATAGCAGTTTTAAGCCTATTTTCTCAGCTATATAGCAGAAAATGTGCTATCCAAAATTTTCGGTAATCATCAAAGAGAATCTGAGCTGTAGCTCTGCTACATGTCAATTTTTGTTTATAGCAGAGCTAGATGTAGCTGCTATGTCGTTGAAGGAAGGCTGCCGCAGCTGTTTACTGCTGTTTGAAGCTGTTTAGTGCCTGCTGGGTTTACACCAGATTATGTACTCATTTTTTGTCAGAGTGCTAGTACATTGCAAGCATTTCTTTTTGATTTATATATTATTGTGCAATGATGGAGAGTAAATTTGACTGGAATAGAGACAAAATTATCCAATATCTTCTTTCTCTTCTCTGTGCTGAAAATATCACAGTAGCTGCGACGAAAACCGCGGCCATACCTTCTTCTTCGGCATCTGGCTGGGATCTGAGCAGTTAATATTGGTTTATTCCAAACTTAAACTACTGGTTTATTCCAAACTATATGTAGCTCTGCTACAAGTAATCGCATCAAAGTTAATTATAACAGACCTACACGGTGGCGTAACGAGGGGGGGGGTTGGTTGTTCAACACCCAAGTAGGCTACTAGTGAATGATCATTCTCCACCCTGCATAGAATAAAATCATACCTATGGAATTCGATAGAGCAGCAAAGATTAAACGGACTAACAATGCTAAAAGTTCACCGAGAAATAACCATCTCTCCAGATGAAGTGCTTGATGAGCTGTCTAAAACACCAATACGTTTGGATTTTACACTTAAATAGAAAAAATGTGTTCTGATTATTAAAAAATATAAAAACTAATATACTTATGTACAAGGATAATCTCTGATAAAAAAGATTTCTATAAAGTATGACTGCATTATTATATTGATTTCATCTTGCTGTACAACCCCCCACTCCTCCCACCATGACTTAGCTAACCCCCCTTCTTAACTAGATCCTACTAATACGTAGCTTTACCGAAATCTTTGGATAGCTCAATTTCTGCTATAGGCCTATAGCTGAGAAAATAGGCTTAAAACTGCTATATAGCCGGGCTTTATAGCAGATTTCCAATGTCACTTTTTGAGCTATATAGCTGTAGCTGTAGCTAGAGCTACATGCTCTGCTACATTGTGTAAACCTAGCTTAATATACAATGCTCAAATGCAGTTGAAAAGTTCAGATTATGTTTGCGCCTGTAATAAAAAGACTTAAAAAAGAGATAATGCCAAGGATACGCCAAACATCGAAGGTTTTTTAGCGTCTTTCCAGTGAGTTTACTGCATTTGTTTGTGTTTCTTAGCTTTTTCGAGAACAAATAAACAAGAATGTTCAAATTTGGTGAACAGGTTAAGCTGAGGTGTACAAATTTAATTTCAGAAGGGCTATGAGATAACGAGAAACATACTCCCAAAATCGTGAATTAACACGTTTTTGTTTGCATTATTCTGCGTTATATCTCCTTTTTTAATAATAGAGAATATTCAAATGTAGTACACAGGTTTAGCTGAGGTGGAAACATTTTGTATTAGGAGGGCTTTGAAATGACACCAAAGATACGCCAAAAATCGACGTTTTACCAGCGTTTTCTCAGCTACAATAAAGGAATTTTATGTTGAGAGGGCTTCAATAATTCGCCTAAGATACGATAAAAAACTGAAATTTTAATTTTAATTTTTTTCTATATTGCTCAGCTTCTTCAATTGCTTATATATTGTATTTGTGCTATATTGATTATTTATGTAATTCGAAAAATTCTTTGTTAGTTTTCCTGCGCTCAGGCTTATGCCTTTGAAGGTTTTTTTCCAAATTCTGTAAAATGTTAGTTCGTAAGATTCTATCACATTTTATTTTGAATCATAGCAGAAAGGATATAAATTTGATTTTGATTTTCTATTTTTCTACACAGAAATCGTTTTAATTTTGTGTATTTGAAACACAGGTTCGTCCAACCTTTACTTGGGTTTGGAGTGTGTTTTTCCAGGGCTTTCAAGAACGAATGAACCTGGAAGTGTGAACTCGAAGAGTACACAGTACAGGTTCAGTTTATGTACTGGCGGTGCTATTATATTAGAGCGTTTTTTCTCCAGTTTTTCATTGAGTGTTCATTGCGTTTTTCTACATTTCTCAGGAGAATTCTCAAGAACTTGAGAGGGTTAGATATGAATGTATTGCTCTTTACATGATTCCTATCTCAAATTTTAAAGGACCAGACTGAAAAACAGTAATTCCCACAATATATCTTGACCAAGTCTCTACCTGTAGTCAAAAAGTCTAGTCATTTTTTGTTGGCATTGAAATATCGGTTGAAGTACACTCGTGGATGAATTTTCCCTTTTTTGACCGAATTTGACTTATGATGCATGATTTTGAACCGCCTCGATGAGCCAAGAAGAATGAGCTGTAATACGATGAGATCAGATGACTGTATCAAATTAATGTTATGAGAGTTTGAAATTTTGATCCTTGAGGTGTCCTTATGCGCGCCTCTCCACTAAATTAAGTGCATCTAACGGGCGATTCTCATAGAACATGATCTTATAAACTTATATCATTGTGCGAAATCTCAATGGGATGACATGGAGTTGGTAATGATGGTTGAAGTTGAAACTTAGCAACTTAGGTGTTTTTCAAAATACAAGCAGCATTGCTGTCAGATATTGTTGATAAAAAACTGAAATTTAACAAAATAGAATTTTTTATTAAAATTTCACTCATTTTTGAAAAATTGTAACTTAGTGCTCATTGATGATAGAGAGTTCTGAATGATCGCAGTTTATTACGTATTTCATAATCTAAAAAAAAGAGAGCGAATTTTCCAGTCCGATGACAGGATTTGAAGGAAATAGCTGAAAACTGGAAAATGACTCGAAAATACGAGGTTTTTGGGCCACTCTGTATTTAGCAATAGAAAATTTTGCATGAAAAAATTGGTTCTGGACTTCTCTTATCTATCCAAACAATATATTAAAAAATCAGAACTACATTAAAGATTACAATCACCAATGTATATAGCCTAATGATTGGACTAGTAGGTTGAGTAGTTGTTTCTAGTTTTCTGTCTTTGTAAATAGTTTTCAGTGATCTCAGTATGCCATTATGTAGTAGAGTAGCATCATAAGTACCAAAAAACTCAGATTTTGAAAATGAGACTGTTATGCAATTATCTAAGTAGATAAGCCTGTTTTTCTAAAACCGCTATAAGCGGTTCTGTCTCGATTTCCAACTTTAAAAAGTTCAATTGCTCTATATAAGATATTTTAATTGTGAATGTAAGATATATATGTAGATAAGAAAATAATTTTTTACTTCAAAATCCATTGAGACTTTATAATTGGTGAATATGAATGGAAGACTGAAGTGATAAGAAAGCTATCTGTTTCCTTCAGAATCCATTTAGGCTATATAAATGGTAGATAGGGAGTTATTCCTCGAATTGCCACTTGAAAATAGAATAATTTTATTACTTGACAACTATCAACCATTTATTACAACTATCAAGTTGTTCAAAGAAGTCAATGATCTGAGAGATTGTTATGATTTACAGATTGACGTTGACAATTTGTCCAAGTGGTGTATTACAAATGAACTGAAAATAAATGTAGGAAAATGTAAATTCATGAGTTTTACTCGACAGTTTTCTCCTTTCATACATGTTTACCATATAAATGGTATACCATTAGAAAGGGTGGAATCGTTCAAGGATCTTGGAGTGGTTTTCAGTTCTGATTTTTCTTTCAATGCACATGTAGATTACATATCTAACAGAGCTAATCAGCAGATGGGATTCATCTTGAGGACATGCTCACCCTTTGGAGACATAGTGCCTTTGGTACTGTTATACAAATCAATTGTAAGAAGCCTGATGGAATATGCTAGCGAAATTTGGAATCCATATTATAATGAACAGATTCAAATACTAGAACGAATGCAGAATAAATTCTTGAGATGTATTTATTATAAAAAGCACAATGTTTTCTGCCCGTTTGATTACCCTACCAATTCTTTAAGAAGTATGTTTGAAATTAAATCACTGAAAGTCAGACGTGACGTCAAATCTCTTCTTTTCCTTTATAATCTTTTAAATAACAGAATTGATTCTCCGTATCTGCTTTCCAAAATTAATATTTATATAAATACCATTGCTCGCCGTTCGACCTTTTCTTTTCATATCTCACGCTCCAGAACGGTGAGTCATTATAACTCTCCTCTGAATAGAGCACAGAGAATTTTCAATAGTTGTTCTCAGCACTTGGATATCTTTTGGTTCTCCCCGTACAAATTCCGTAGGATGGCGTGCGATCTAGTCGATAATATTATGTGATTTGTCATTTCGTGATTTCCATTTCTTTCTTTCATTAATTTTATGTGGTAGTGATTCACAGACATTCTATTTTTCTTTTCATTGTAGGCTAAACTTGAATCAACAGACTTTTATTAAGTTTTAAAGTTCAGGGTTTAATTGATTACCTTTGCAATTTTCTCATTATAAATATTGATTTATTTGTTGTGATTTATTGATAATTATTGATTAATTGAATAATTATTTTTCAGGCCTATTGATTAATTTATTGTAGTTTATTGATAATTGATTAATTGAATACAGTAATTATTGATTTCAAGTTTTCTAAAATTGTTAAAATCTTATATTTAATTTCATTCTCATTAATTTGACATACTTTTGTTAGTATTTTTGATTCATTTAATTTCTATTTCTTATTATTTCACTTACATTACATTTCTTCATACTTAATTCTTAAAATACATTTTTGGATTGTATAGTGTATGATTGTAATGTGTGAAGGAGGCAAAATGGGTTTTTACCTGTTGCCTCCATGAATAAAAATTATTATTAAATTATTATTATTATTATTACTTCATGCTTATCATCTTGATCCCTGGAGCTCCAAATAATAATCAACAATGGCTATATTTTTTCTGTATTTGAAGAGTTATTTTTGGTTTATCGTTTCTATCAATGGAAAATGTGGCTTATCTATTTAAAAACAGTTGAATGATTGTTGGTTGTGTTATGAGAGTACTGTATTGAAAACATCAAAATTAACCGTTGAATAAGAATCAGAGACACTCTTTCATGAAAGTCTTGCTCTATTATTGAATCTTTTTCATGTATACTGTACTCATGTGTTTTTAAGCTCCACCCAAACGATAAATAACTCGCCTCTTGACTAGATGCTCATATTAAGAGTCTAAATGACCGATTCCTTTAGCTTCATTAGATATCATTAGTTTTTTTTCTTCTTCCATGAGCATATATAGATGCATAAGATCACGTCAAAAAGTTAAAACACCTACACAGATCAATAAGTTGGTGAATGACAGTGGGCCTATGCCTGTATGGTTACAGCGGTTGTAGAGCATTGCAGGACTCTGGCAGCTGAAGAAACTTTTCAACATCATAAAAAGGGTCTTAGCGGAGCCACGTCTGTAATTTTCTATGAATTCTCTGAGGCCCATGTCTCTAAATCCGAGGGACAATTATTAAATAAACAAATAAATTTTTTATCCAAATAAACGAATACGCATTACTAGGTGGAATAATATATGCATTACTTGATATTATTAGTCTGAAACGTCTGGACTGGATGAAACATTAGATGACTGGACCTCAACCCTTCCAGACGGACAAAAAGAATTTTCACGTCATGCCTATATTGAGTATTTATCCCATGAACGTTTGTTGATCTACATTGGAGCGAGCGTTTCCCTACATTTAAGGCTACTGTACAGTGTCTGTATAATAAGTAACCGGACTGACCTCAGAAAAATTTTTATTGGCAAAATATGTACAATTTTTCTTTCGAAATCTTCAAAGTAGTCCCCATTGGAGTCGATAACACGCTGATACCGGATTTCCCAATCCCTGAACGTTCCCTGGAAGTCAGCAACCTCCATGCTGTATAGAGCCCTCGTCGTAGCACGTTGAACGTTTTCCAGAGTCCCGAACCGCGCGTCCCCTTAAGTTGCCTCTTGATCTTGGGAAACAAAAAGAAGTCCGGTGGTGCCATATCCGGGCTGTTAGGAGGATGTGGCAACGTTACCCTCGACTGTTTGGCCAACTGCTCGGTGACGAGCAGGCAGGTGTGCGATGGAGCATTGTCGTGATGGAGGATCCACGAATCGGCAATCCCCGGACGGACTCGATGAACCCGGGCGGTTAGTCGACGGAGCACCTCTCTGTACTCTGTAGTACTGGCCGTCTACAGTTTGACCGGGTGGCACAAACTCTTTGTGAACGGCCAGTTCTACAGAGAGGTGCTCCGTCGACTAACCGCCCGGGTTCATCGAGTCCGTCCGGGGATTGCCGATTCGTGGATCCTCCATCACGACAATGCTCCATTGCACACCTGCCTGCTCGCTTTATCCATCTAGCCAGGAGGCTGTAGACCCACGACTGAATCATCCAGAATTGAGAACAACAGACTTGCTTCGCTCTCGCCTGATGTATTCTTCATTTGAGCTCGCTCCCTCCCGTCAAATAGTCAGATACAGACCTATTATACCGTCAAATTAATCAGGCTTATTCCAGTTTACTGAGTCAACGTTGGAAAACGCCGGTTTCGATTTCCAAAGCACAATTATTTCAAAGCGCTCTCAACATCTGTACACCTTAGTTAAACCACTGTTTCAAATTTCAAACTTTTATGACAATCACTTATTACTCCTCATATAATTTGAAGAAAACAGAATAACCCACAATTTGAACATTTTCGGTTCGTTAGCTTTTTTACAGCTGAGAAATCGCAAACCCTAGAAAAACGCCGATTTTTGGGCGTTTATTTGATTCACAAGGCGGACATCTCCTTCTCAAAAACACGAAATATTCTATGAAATAGTCTCCATTCATTAAAATTATTATATTCTGAGTATGTAGTTTCCCAATGAATACCAGATAGAATATAGTACATGTAATCTTGTAATACTTCAAATTTCTACAGAAGGAACAAAACGTGACATTTTTTTCAAAAAACGTATACTGAGAAATAAAACAAAAGAAAATCTAATAAGAGCAATGAATAGATTAGAAATTATTCAAAGTAGATAACATCATTCATTTTCTAACGAAGCACCAATGATAAACTCTTCAAAATTTTTTCCTCAGGCTCCTTATATTCATATTTAAAATATTAACAGTTTCATTTCCTATACAATTCGTTATTAAGAAATAATTCTTGTTTGAAATTGACTTTCAAATTCAACCAGAATCATCAATTTCTCACAAAATTTGAATAGAAATGCAACTGGCTATAATGAGATACATGAAGTCATTAACAGTATCAGACAGCATCTGGAATATCAGTATATATGTTTGAAAAACGGGTTTGTGATCCTTGTTTGTCATTAGACAAAGCAGATAACTTCATTCATTTTCTATCGCAGCACCGGTGATAAATTGATGTAAGGCATGTAGGAGTATAATAAAGCAGGCTCCAGAATACTGAGTGTAATAAATTCATGGAAACGTATAATATAATCATGAACAGATATATTTTCCTCTATACTTTTATATCAGCATAACTTGAATCACAACTATCATTTATTTTAGAAGGCGGTGGGAAATGTCAAATGACAACAATAATGCTCTCCTAAGAAATCCACTGATGAAAAAAAATGAATCTTTATAATATACAAACCTCCAATCATCAATTATCCACAATGAAACATCAAATCGAGCTCATTCCGATAAACAATAAGGGAGACGTCACCTATTAAGATATAAGTTTTTTCAGGAACAAATAAGTTTTTCAAAGTTGAGAATCTTCTACTCTCTTTTAATTTTCCAGTAATTGTAAAATTCATGTATCATTTAGAAACTTCCGAGGAAGTTATTCAGCAGACAATATTTCCATTGTATATAAATGATTGTAAATAGATCAAATAGTTTGATAAGGAATGTGATGAATTATCAGTGATATGAGAACTTGATTAGAGTTTTCGAGAACTGGTGGAGAGGTTTAGGTGAGTAGAGGTTTAGTATGTGAATGAACGAGTTATAGTAATGAGCCTGAGTAATAAGAGCATATCTCCTTGATTTCCTTGAATACAAGATATTCTCAAGGGATAGAAAAATTGTATTTCTCATTTGAATAATATCAATAATTGAATACATTGAGCTCTTCTAGTTACATTTGTCTGCTTGAATCAATAGATGAATTGGCAGATTTTCTCATGTTTTAATGCTTCGAGCGATTTTTCAATTAAAAAGAGTTATTGAAGACAAATATCATGAAACAGCCATGCTGAAGTATGGTGAATGATTTTCTAGAGCTTTCTAATTTATCGTATCTCCAAGAGTTCAACATTCTTTGAAGAATGCCATACTGAAAAACGATAATTTTCTGAAATTACATCTTCACACAACTCTCCGACAAAAATCTATTGATCCCTCTCCAATGGAACTGTGAGACAAATATAATAATGGAGAAATGATAAAGTAAAAACCATGTATTTATGAAAAGTAAACTGTGAAAAACGATAATTTCCTGAGATGGTCTTTCCTTGATAATAATCTCATGATACGTCTACAGGAAATTGCAAGAAACCTAGTATATCATCATTAAATAATTGAATTCTCTTCAGATTGATGTTGCGTTAATTGTTTTCGATCGATTTTGAAGGTACATTGAACTCAAGAAATAAGCGACTTGATACAATCACTGTACAATGGTGAGTATGCAATACATTGATGTCCATGATCAATATACAGAGCTATTTTGAAGAATAATCAACATCTGAAACATAAGAGTAATCATCCATATTTAGAGATTCGTCAATAGGGAAATAACTTGGGATAAATTAGTAATGTCTTCAATATCTTATCAATACTCTTCAATAGCTAGTCAATAATTGAGAACGTTCATTATGATTCGAAAAGATGGCAAAACTCCAGCGCAATTTGAATGAGATTTGAGTCTTTCAAATTCCATATTTTTCTAATGAGAAAAATTACTCCCAGATGAAGTTCACGTATGTTAATTTCTTCCATGTAGGCCTAACATAAGTTTTAAAATATTCTCAACTAAAGATTTTTTGGTCTATGCATGTAATATAGATAAATGCAATTTCTCAGAGATTTCTTTTCTTTTGTGGAGGGTGAATTCTCCTAATTTCAGAAAACTCTCCTGAGCTCGAATAATTTCTTTTCATTTAGATAATACCATCTAAATAGACAACTCTTTCAAATGTAAAGCTCTCAATCCGACTTGAAATGCACACAATTCTACCTCTCACAAGATCAATTATTGTTTTATACATTATATCAATCTTCAACTGCTTCAATCAACTATCGGAAATTATTGAAAACACCTTTAGAAATTTTAAAATTCATGCAAGTTTTGAATAATCCTTATTGATTACTGAAATCATAATCATTGAGAGTTCACTTAAAATGTTATCATGGAAGAAATTCCGTCAATTCTATGAATTTCAAAAAACTTCTCAACTTGAACATAGCCTACAACTAATCCGAATAAGAAGGGAGATTGAATATATACCCAAGAAGTGATATCTTACTATAATAGACAACTCCTGATACATCACACTATTATTTTATCAAGTTCTACAATATATTCTCGTTTTTATGTTATAATAGAGTGTGAAGTTCTTTTGTGCCTCGAGAATTATTGAAGAGTCTCATTTTTATTATTTTAATTACTATTAAAATGTTATATTCATAATTTTACATAGTATGATCTATTGATACTGAGGGTTCCTCTCTTGTCAACTCTTCCCTCTGTTTTTCCTCTTAAACATTCATCATTTTAGATTAATACTCTCAGTAATATAAATCTATAGCAATCAAGTGAAATATCTGAAACTGTGAAATTTCCATACTCATTCCTTACGGTACAGCTTATACAACAATATTGTGTCAGTGTTTTCATAATTTGAAAACTCTTATATTGAAACGTAAAGTGAACGACATCAAAAGTCTCTCTAAAATTCAAAGCACGATGTTAAATAGCCATGTTGCTTTAAATTGTAGAGAATTTCAGCTTTCCTCCCTTAGTTTTGCTGTGATCATCAAGGGAGAGGTACGAGGTTTTTGAATAATAATAATTACGTTTTATAATGAAAATTATCTATTTTTCACGTGGTGTCAAGTGTCCAGAGAACTATCCAATCCATGTAGATTTTGCAGTAGAAGTTATCACTGAATGTATTCATTGACTTGACTATAGACAGTGTTGCCAAGTTTCAGTGTCTTCCTTTTGAAAGAAAAAAACAGGAGACTTCCAGTTTCAAAACATAATAGATGAGTATATGATGATAAATACCAGTTATGTACCCCATTTAGTAGGATATAAACTCAAAAAGCATACACAAATCACCTCATTTCGTAGGCTACATACTCATGGAGCATACACACTTCAGAGTCCCGTTTAGTAGGTCCAACCAGAAAGAGTGTATGATGAATGTGTGTTTGACAAATGTGGCGCGGATTTGGTGGATTTTTCTGTAAGCGTTAGTATGTGAACTCCAGATGTGAAACGGGGTGATTTTGGAAAAAGTGTGTAAAGTAGTAATTCGGATTCAGAACAGTCCTAGAAGTCGTTTTGAGTAGATGCACACTGAGGTACGAAACGGGCGCACCCCGTTTGGTGACCGCTCCCCGTTTCGTGTTGTGCTTGAGCACAATTCACCCCGTATGACCCCTCTTACAAAAACACACACACACAAACACACACACACACACACACACACACACCACACACACACACACACACACACAACAACAACAACAACAACAACAACAACAACAACAAAAATTATAAATGCCTAATAGGACTCAAATTTTTAGGTACTAAATTATTCAAAGGGTGGATAAATCAAGCTCAATACAGCACAATAAACCATTCTTCAACATCATTTGGATGAGCTTCGAAAAGCCAAGGCTTTAGTTTAGATTTGAATCTTGAAGGATCTCAAATTTTCAATTTCTGCAGGCAGAATATTGTAGAACTTCGGCCCATCAAATAAAAAGCATTTCTGAAAGAGAGTACAGATTGCTTTAGGGCATCTCACCAATCCCAGAGCTATCTGCCGCGTTTGCTGGGAATGGTTACTCTCAACCATGGGCTGACCATAGCTTCCACTCATACTGTAGAATAGAGCTAGGACCTTGAAGACGTACATATGTCTGAGAGGCAATGCATTTATCCGCTTGAAGAAAGGGAAAGAATGTGTTTGTCTGTGAACTCCAAATATAACTCGAACTGCTGCTTTTTATATTGTAATTATTGATTTGAAGTGAGAAATGTATGTTGAAGCCCAGCATGCAATCCCATAATCCAATTTGGAGTTAAGAAAAGCAAAGTGTAGTTGACGCAAAATTTTTGGGGAAGGAATTGCCTTAGATTATAGAAAACTCAACAAGTAGAATATATGCCTCCTTAGACCCAGAACATGGATATTCCATGATAATTTATCATCTACAACCAACCCAAGATATCTTATAGATTGATTTATTTCTACAACTGTGCAGTTACACTGCTCCCTACTGCAGTCAACTTCATGATAGAAAATAGGGACATTGAACATGAGTGGTGAAAAAGTTGAGTAATTTGTTTTTGCAGCATTTAGTGTTAACTTATTGTAATCAAACCAAAGGCGGAGTGTATCAAGATCTTGCTGCATTATCACTTGCAGTTCATAAACATTTTTAGATGAGTAAGAGAATGGGGTACGCGCCACATAGAATGCAGTGTCATCAGCAAAATACGTTGTAATGTCATTGAACTTGTAAGAGAATAGGTCATTAATGTACACAAGAAATAGTAGAGGCCCAAGAACAGATCCTTGGGGCACACCATTGCTAATACTAAGAATGTTACTATTTACACCTCCAATGGAAACATACTGCTGTATGTAATGGAGCATACTCAAGTAGAATAGCATAAGGTTACCTCATTTTTCCTCTCCCTAGCATTTCGATGTTTTACTGATTGTATGAATGAATAAAGAATAAAACAATAAAGTCCAGTCAACAAAGAGTTATAGAGGGAAGAGTTTGGAAGACAATTTTGATCCAGCAGCTCTGTTTAGCCGGTCTTTGTAGTAAGGAGGTAAACATATGAAAAGTCCCCTCTCCTAGCCCCCTGTGCTAATGTGATGGGGGTGATTGAAAGGCACTATTTTTCGGTTTCTAGCATATAGATTGAAAACTATGCGACTTACGGGCATGACTGTTCTGTAAAAAATTGAAGATTACAAAATTTCCTACAGCATCCATCTGCCTACTTTTTATCTCACAGTTTTCGAGATATTCAAGTCTAGAGTATGACATTATAGAAAAAATGAATTAGAAAGTGAAGGGAGTGTTTGGATTTTGGAACCTAATTCTTGACTTAAGCAGCTTTGTTTGAACCAGTCAGGAGGTGAACATATATAAAAGTGCCCATCTCTACTCCTGGTGTTAAAGGCGTGGGCTAGAAAGTGTCGGTGGCTAGAAACCAGTGTCGCCGCCACTGGTATAGATGAAGCTTAGTGAATATAAAAAGTAAATATAGAAACTGTCTGTTGTAATTTACTGTGGTTGAAAATCATGTAAGCAGTATAAAAAAGAACAAGACAGCTTTTTCAACATTCTATTTTTTTGTTTCATAGGCTACTTACTTATAGGGTGCGGTAATTATCATCCATTAGCAACAAATTGTCAATTTCGTAAAAAGTTATCAATTCAATGATTAATCGTCTCTCTAATAGAAGCTCATAATATATTTTGATTGGTTGCACTAAAAATGAGTTGCCGTTTTTGATCGATGAGAAAATGATTTTCAATTTCAATAATTATTTCATGCTACTATTTTCCAAGATGTAGGTCTGTTATCGTCTTGTGTTGTGTTATCGTCTGATTACGTTAGGGAGCATAGGTTAAATAATATGACAATAATATCACGTGCATTCTCTATCTCTCTCTCTCTCTCTCTCTCTCTCTCTCTCTCTCTCTCTCTCTCTCTCTCTCTCTCTCTCTCTCTCTCCCTCCCCAGTTCAAATATTTGTGTCCATGACCAGAGACAATCTGAAAAATAATTGTTATTTATTCAATTTCTCTTCTATGGTAGGCTATTTATAACTTTTCCCTTCTCTTAGAAAAACAGTTGTGTCATTTTCTAATAATGATGATTGATCTAAAGATGAGTGAAAATTCTGTTAGAGCTAGGGATGTCAATCCCGTATACCTGATTTTCAATCCCGGAATCTCGGGATTGAGAAAAAATATTTTAGGTGGGTAAAATTGCATTGTACGGAAGTTTGATCTTGAATCACATGTTTTCAAATTGTTTCAGAGATTATATCACAAACTGTGTCATTCATTTTTCATTTAGCATCCAGCTGATTAATAAGATTTTGAATTTTGATGAAAACATTAATTGTTATATAGTAATAGGACTTCATTCTAGATTATAATAAATCTTGTGAATTTGACGTTGCTCATTTCATGTATGTTTCTTGGCAATAAAATTATGTTTATTCATTTATTTATTATTTTGATATGTTTACCTCCCAACTAGTCTCAATGAAGCTGGAGTCGAAAATTGGGTTCCAAACATTCCCTTCAAGAGTCTTTCTAATTGATATATTGTGGCTAAATAGAAGATTTCACCCCTGACACTAAAGCTGCTATAACAATTATTGGAGGATAGCATGAAATAGTGAAATAATACTTCATATTGAATATAATTTAAGGCTCTTCAATCCTACCATAAGTATTTATTTTTTCGATACATTTTTGGAGAGTTATATGACCTGAAACTGCAAAACGTTGAATGAAAACCCGTTTTTTTGAAAATTTCAAAATTTCAAGAGCATATATCGCGAAAACTATTGAGACTATTGGAGATGCCACAAATCTCTACTAGCCATTACTAGTAGGAAATTTATCAAACATCATTTTTGAATGGTTAGTCATGTCGCAATGTCGGTCGAACATATCTTTCCCAAGATATAAGCATGTAGCATGCAAAAAATGAAAAATGCAACTTTTAAACCACCCTCATACCTCTAAAACCAGGCGTTGGGATGGGGACTTTTTATATGTTCATCCTAACAAGTCCCATCAAAGCTGCAATGTCAAAAATTGGGTTCTAAAAATTCCCTCCAAATTATTTTGTAAATTGATCTATTGTTGCAAAAGTGAAGATTTTACACTTAACAATAAAACTTCTGCAATGGTCGTGGGGAAATGCATAATAAAATAGAGAAATAATACATCAAATTCAAGAGAATTTAATGCTCTATAATTAGCATGGAGTTTTTCATCAATAATTGAAAAGGTATGAGGCTTAAAAAGAGCAAGAAATTGGAGGCAAACGTGTTTTTTTTCTAAAATGTCACACCTTGAGGCTCGGATTTATCTAAAACTATAAGGGCCGGTTTCCGAGCTTGGGATTTAGCTAAGTTCTAGACTTTAACTGGCTTTAAACTGTGGAGTCAGAAAATTGGCTTTCCGAGTCAGAGCGTTAACGTAGTTGAGGACTTAAATAGACTCTGGAGTTTAGAGATCACATTAGACCCTGTGTACCAAAAATTTATTAATTGCTCATTTTATTTTCTTTCTTTTTATTTTGGACGATTCTTTCGAGACTTCCATCTTGCCTTTACTTGCCAAGTATTTTTATTTTGAACTTTGCTATAATCATTTATTGTAATCATGGAAAAACTTACCCAGATTATTTTCAATGATCTTGATTTGAATAAATTTCTCACTCAGAGAATTATTCCCGATTATCTTGTGAAACCTAACCTTATCTTTGAACTCATGACCTTGGGAGAAGACTTGTCAAGCCTTGAATCATGTAATGTTAGTAGCTTGAGATCAAGCTATCGTTCATTAGTAGGTAATAGCACCAATCAAATTATTAATAGTATTTCAAGTTACAATGAGTCAGTTGATTGTCTTGAAGAAAAACTTCCAAAAGTAATGGAACTTATTGATACTATTCATTCTGGTGTACAGTTAAGTGATATCAGATCTGTAATCAAAGCAAATGTAGTAAAAATTTAGTCAATTTTTATGCATTATTTAAATAGAATGAAACAAATTATTTCATTTTCACAAAATAAGAGTGAAGATCCTCTTACTCTTACAGAAAATTTGGATAAGCTCTTGAATTTTTCAAAAATTTTTACTGATTGTTATCATAGAATTCTTGAACTACAAACCATGATTTCTCCATCTAGGCCACCATCACCGAACCCTACTGCCTTACCTGACTCAACAATAACTAACCTACCTAAACTTGTTATAAATGAAAATTTAGGAACTAGTTCTAAGGAAACTTGTGCTGTTAAATTTATTGGGAATAATAAACCTAGTGTAAGCTATGAAACTGAAACTGAATTTGATTTTGAAAATAATGTTCCAACAAAAGTAAATCATGGTTATCGACTTAATAATCTGATTACAAAACCAGCTTTGGAAATTGATTCTAGTTTTTACAATAAATTACGAAATCCTGTTGAATGTTTTAAAAAAATCTCCAAGCATGTGATGGATTAAATATTGATGGTTTATTGAAACTCTTAGAAACTGCTATCAAAATTCATGATTTATCAGTTATGTCTGACACAAGTTTATTGCAAATTCTTGTTCCTTATGCTACTGGACCTCTAAGTGATAAGATATTGTATTCTTTGAATTCCTATGATAGCTTTAGGCAATTCCATCTAGACTTGAAATATTTTATCACTCAGCGTCTTCTTTCAACAATAAAGAGAGATTAATTTGATAGGCTGTAAGAGGTCCTCATGAGGCACTATCATCTTATGTGACATGTATCAAAGAAGCAGCAAAACTATTATTATTGGATGAGAGTGAAGCTGAAATTGTAAGTACTATTATATCTGGTCTTAATCCTCAAGAGAGAAGTAGGTTGGTATTCATGATAAAACCAGAATCATTCAATGATCTTAATATGCTTTCAATACATTGTCAAAACATTGCCTTCACTGATAATGAAAGGATGCAATTGTACAATAGTACACCTGTTCAAAATAATGCATTTGGCAATTCTAATCATAGAGATCCTAATAAGAATAATTTCAACCATAGAAAGGATACTGTTTGCTTCACATGCAATTTAATAATAGTAATGATCAGAGGGAACAGAAAGACAAAGTATGAATGGAAGAATGGAGTTAACAATGAGAACATAAAAAATCATGGGAAACTATTCGGAGCTCAGCTGAATTATTTGAAGCCACATAGGCCAGTTTCACACGGCAGAGTCCTCGCTTCTGGAAGATCATATTACTGAAGATCATATTTCATATTTTGCAGCTCTCCTGTTCTTTCACATGGGGATCTTATGAATAAGCCGACAGATCTAACAACTACGCCGACGTTTGCTCATCACGTAGCCTAATAGTCCAAGAATAATAATTGTACTATTATTACAGTACTTGTTGATCAACATCCTGCTCTGAATTATATTCTAAGAACTAATATTCATGATGTGTATGGCTACTTTCACACAATAGGAGATGTGCAACTTGAACACTGAAGTGTTCACGTTTTTTTGTCGAAGTACATTGAGTCAAATCGTGTCTTTCACATGGTGACTCCTATCCAGGAACCTCGTTTTGTCACGTCTTTTCCCCTCGAGGCAAGCAGAAACCGGCTTGGATTGAGATACTAGCGGACAAATCGTCACTTTCACATGGTGATTCTACGTCTCTCTGGTCACCACTTTTTCTCAAAAACTATCTTTCTTGAAAATGAAGATAGAAAGATTCTGATTTCGGATTTGGATTCAGCGACCCCAAATTCTTTAGAGCATAAGTCCCATTTTCGAGAATATCCGAAAACAGGCTGTTTTTAATAAAGCTTTCTATTATCATATAATTATACAGTAAAAACGAACAGGTACTGTACTATACAGTACGTAAGTACTGTAGCTATTATAATACAACTTACACTGTATTCGTGTAGGAAATTTGGTAGGATATGTATCTTGATTTCTGAAAATACCCCAAAATAAGGGAGTAAGATAACTTTGAAAAACCAAAGTTTTCCTGCCGATTGAAGAAACATTAAAAATTAGTCTAAGACATAAATTATGTCTTAGACTAAAAACGTTACATGTACATCGATTTTCGTAAAATTGATTTTTCACCGCTCCTATGAATTCTAAAAATTCTATGAATTCTTTATACAGGTTCAGCACAACTTCTTAAATAGCATTATGTTTGCTTCAACAGAATTCATAAGGACAACAAAACATCGAACAACAAAAAAACGCTTTCTGAGTAACTGGCTTTAACAAAGCATGGCTTCACGAAATACAGTACAATAATTTAGAATAGTTGGTACAATGGTTATGCTTTTCGCATTATGGCAGAACTGTGCTTGCTCACTCACTTCTCCAGTTGACACTTGTTGACTTGTCAGTTGTTTACTTGACTTGACTTTGACACCTGTCATTACGCGATGTCTGAGTTTGATGTGGAGCTGTTGATTACTGCAGTTTGCAACCGCTGCTCTTTGATCTGCTCTTTGGGATAAAAGTCTTGACATCTACAAGGACCAGAATGAAGTCGCCAAAAGTTGGATGGAAGTTAAAGAGAAATAGTCAATAATTGCTGGGAATTTAAAGTGATATTCAACAATTTGAACCTGATAAATTGGATTGTTGAATGACAACTGAAATTTAGTGAATTAGTGAGGCAGGAATATTATTATCTTAGTACATTTACTATATAATCATATGATAATGGAAAGCTACATTAAAAACAGCTATAACTCCCTTGTTTCCAGGTATTTTTGAAAATGGGATTTACACCTTTTAGAATTTGGGGTCGCTGAATCCAAATCCGAAATCAGAAATCTTCTATCTATATTTTAAAGGAAGTTAGACTTTGAGAAAAAGTGATGAGTCATACTTTGAGCAAACGTCGGCGTAGTTGTTAGATCTGTCGGCTTATTCATAAGATCCCCATGTGAAAGTACAGGAGAGCTGCAAAATATGAAATATGATCTTCAGTAAGGCCAGTTTCACACGGCAGAGACCTCGCTCCTGGAATATCATATTACAGAAGATCATATTTCATATTTTGCAGCTCTCCTGTACTTTCACATGGGGATCTTATGAATAAGCCGACAGATCTAACAACTATGCCGACGTTTGCTCAAACCTATGAATCATCACTTTTTCTCAAAGTCTAACTTCCTTAAAAATATAGATAGAAGATTTCTGATTTCGGATTTGGATTCAGCGACCCCAAATTCTTCAAAGCGTAAGTCCCATTTTCAAAAATACCCAAAAACAAGGGAGTTATAGCTGTTTTTAATATAGCTTTCCATTATCATATGATTATATAGTACATACTAAGATAATAATACTCCTGCCTCACAAAGGGACAGGCAAAGGTTTTAAGAAGTTTTTGAACACCTGAGAAGTTTATACATAAACATTTTTAATTTTTAAAAGTTCTAGTTTTCCAAAAAAATATTGAACTATGAAAAGATGAATCCAAATATGAAATCATAAATCATCTCCACTCATCACCCAATAAAATAGGAGGAAAAGGAATGTTGTACAGTAAAATTCACTGAATTTCAATTGTCATTCAACAATCCAATTTATCAGGTTCAAATCGTTGAATATCACTTTAAATTCTCAGCAATTATTGACTATTTCTTTTTACAATCAGAAAAATCTATTATGAACATACAGTATAAACATTGTGCTGATCTGAATCGATCTATGGTAATAATAGGAATTGAAAGAATAGAAAATGTCATGGCATTCCAAGTAGTGATGTCTGTGTATTAGAACTGCTGAGTTGATAATGCATACTGAAAAAAAGTCATGAATAGCTCAGACCAGCCTGGCGACTTTGATGCTTTTGAAACCGGAATCTTGTTTTATTTTTATTAAAGAATGATACGGAATGAAAACCATGTATCATAGTACAAAGCTTTGTATCATGAGTAAGATTGACAATCATGGCTTGTCGATTTTAGTTACTGACCTAAATCCTTATTCCTCAGTCGTAGAACTATGGACCAAGCGCGAGCATTTGCCTTTTATGTCATATACCGTCGACACAAACTTATGAAATTTATGAAAAGCTTGATAGCTTGAATAGTGATCTGATATTCGTTACACGTTTTTATTCTAAGACATAATATGTCTTGTAGACTAATTTTTAATGTTTCTTCAATCGGCAGGAAAACTTTGGTTTTTCAAAGTTATCTTACTCCCTTATTTTGGGGTATTTCCAGAAATCAAGATAAATAACCTACCAAATTTCCTACACGAATACAGTGTAAGTTGTATTATAATAGCTAGAGTACTTACGTACTGTATAGTACAGTACCTGTTCGTTTTTACCGTATAATTATATGATAATAGAAAGCTTTATTAAAAACAGCCATAACTTCCTTGTTTTCGGATATTTTCGAAAATGGGACTTACGCTTTATAGAATTTGGGGTCGCTGAATCCAAATCCGAAATCAGAAATCTTCTATCTATATTTTTAAGGAAGTTAGACTTTGAGAAAAAAGTGATGAGTCATACTTTGTGGAAACGGCGGCGTAGTTGTTAGATCTTGCCTCTGCTTGCCTCGAGGGGAAAAGACGTGACAAAACGAGGTTCCTGGATAGGAGTCACCATGTGAAAGACACGATTTGACTCAATGTACTTCGACAAAAAAACGAGAACACTGTTCAGTGTTCAAGTTGCACGTCTCCTATCGTGTGAAAGAGGCCTAATATGATCTTCCAGAAGCGAGGACTCTGCCGTGTGAAACTGGCCTATGTGGCTTCAAATAATTCAGCTGAGCTCCGAATAGTTTCCCATGATTTTTTATGTTCTCATTGTTAACTCCATTCTTCCATTCATACTTTGTCTTTCTGTTCCCTCTGATCATTATTATTATTAAATATAGGAGCTTCGATCTAAAGGCTAATTGGAACAATAGATCATTTGAAATAATATATTTGGTAAATATCTACCTATAAGAATGTCGGCTTGCAGTCGGCTAGATTTATTTTTACGTTGAAATCCAACACTTCTTGGTAATTTATGTCATAATATATAAGTAAATAAATATATGTCATATATATAAGGATGCAGTATACAGTATTATTATTCAACACAATAGTCTAGCTCTTTGAAGTAGCAATATTCGACATTGTAATGTAAACAAAAATGAATGTATATGCAACACAGTATTCAAAGTAATTTTAATGATTGTTCTGCCGGTCTGTTCTTTCATCTAATGTTCTGGAGGTAAATACAATACTTATTCTATATACTGTATATGCTGCGTATATACTGTTAACGTACTTATATATATATATATATATATATATATATATATATATATAATATATATATATATATAACTCTATCAATTTACAATATATATATATATATTATATATATATATATATATATATTATATATATATATATACTGTAAATTGATAGATATTGAGTTGGAATAGTACCATACCATTTTTCAAACAATGTAGTTTTTTGAATTATTATAGAACAATTGACAATAATTTTAATATTATTGATTTTTATAATTTAAAGCACTATACATCTCGGGACTTTTTTCTGTCCCGTCTTCAGGTACAAATTCGAAATAAATAAACATCATAATATAAGATGGCATATATCTTCCTTGTAGTTGTCTTTTTGAATTCATCATTTGCTTGTAATTTTGCTACTTTGTCTTGTCGTTTGTAAAGATTGAGATGTGACCTAGTCTCCGTAATTTCTTCTATTTTAGTGGTTTGAATAAGCTCTATTTCCTTTCTATTGACTTGTTTGCAGTACCTAGTTGTTCGAACTCACTTGTTCGGTGCACAAGTTGTATGCTGGTAGTGCCATTATGTAACTTAGAATATTTATTTTATCAATCTGTATTATGTTATGGCAAAATAAAATGAATTTGAATCAGTATTGACTAATTCAAGAATATTAAAACAATGTCTATCAATTTGTTGATTATAAAAACATAATATAAGGTTTTTTTATGTTTAATGTTTTGAATACTAAGTCAACACTGATGTTTATTCATTTTGAATTTTCACCTGGATATAGGAATAAGTGCTTTCAAATTATTTTTATGATTTTATAATTTTGAGATTTATTGTATTTTAAAAAGAAGTAAAAGGTCTTTTTTTAAAATTCTGTACTATTTCCTCTTCATTTGTTTTATCTCTATATTTTAGTTATCAACCGATTAATTTATTTATTACTGCCGATGAATAATTGATCCCTTCAATAATTGTGATTTTTATGATAATTTCTGACATCCGGTATCACAAAAAACTTTGAAAATTCGAAATCAGAACTTTCCTATCACGGTTGCAAAGGTTGTGTTTTTACGAGTGGAGCAATTCTCCGCCAGCAGCCAATTTCAGTTCAGTGCGCACTTGTGCGTATTGACAGCATCTCACTGTCGAGCGACGTCAATTTGTACTCAGCAATTTTCACGGCTTGGGCAACTTGGTCATTAATCATGATCTAAAAGCTCTGATTTCGAATTTTCAAAGTTTTTTGTAATACCGGACGTCAGAGCAATTATTATAAAAAGCACAATAGTTATTAAAGTGATCAATTATTCATCAGGCAGTAATAAATAAATTAATCGGTTTATAACTAATATAGAAATAATACAAATGACGAGGGAATAGTACAGCTTTTTCAAAAAAACCTTTTATTTATTTTTAAAATGCAATAAACCTCAACATTATAAAACATTTAAAATCAATTGAAAGCACTATAAATTCCAGGACTTACTACCATCTCCAGGTGAAAATTCAAAATAAATGAACATCAGTGTTGACTTATTAAAAATTATAATATGAACATTATAACATTAAAAACCTTATATTATGTTTTTATAATCAACAAATTAATGAACATTGTTTAAATAATCTTGAATCAGTCAATACTGATGTTTATTTTTCGAATTTGTACCTGAAGATGGGATAGAAAAAAGTCCCGAAATGTTTAGTGCTTTAAATTTTCAATTGTTCTATGCAACACAATTCAAAGAATGTTATTGTTTGTCTGGAAAATGGTACTACTTCATTTCTATATTTATTAATTTACAGTTTATATATACAGTACGGTACATTAACTGTATATACAGGGCCGCCCCGAGGTTAATAGGCGCCCGGGGAGAGTTTTTGATATGCACCCCCCCTCCCAGTGTAGCGCGGTAAGGTAGGTTTAGCAAGCTGATTCCTCTATAGTTGTTACAGGAACTTTTTAGTCCAGTCAATATAGACATAAAAAAGGGGATGTGCTTGCAATTCATATTGTAGTTCTGATCTTTTAATTATTATTATTATTTGGATACATGAGAGAAGACCAAAACAAATTTCTTCAAGCAAAATTTTGCTTTTGTTAGATACATCAAAATTTATTTTTTCTTTAAATTTTTCATTTTTTTTTAAATCATAACTCAGTACTTATTAGAGACCAATTTGATTTGATTTGATTTATTATATTATTGGAATCATTTTTTGTTTGTGATTTTCCCTGATAATATACATAAATACATTGAAATATTTGATCATGTACTCCAAACAATATTATTACTGGAAAAAATAATTCCTATCTAGAATCAAAATAAATATCTTTAAATCTCAAGAATGAAGAATCATGATTTTATTTGTCTATGCATGAACCATTTTATTAACAGCCTTCAGCACTTACTGTATCTATATAATACTGGTCGTCAGGCTCGCTTCGCTCGCCATATCCGTTTAGCCAGGCATTTAGTCTGTACCCCCGACTGGATCGTCCTAACATATGATAAAAATGCTCAAATGAAAAATGCAGGCGAGCGAAACGAGCCTGCTGATCTCATTCTTGGACAATCCAGTCGGGGGTCCAGGGGGCGGAGCCCCCTGGCTAGACGGATATGGCGAGCGAAGCGAGCCTGACGGCTAGTAGTAATATAATATTCCCAGGAATAGCTCTAATTGAAGTAGCAGTACACAATCAATTTTTCCGCGATAAATCAGGACCTCCAAAATAGGTATTTAGGGGGTACGCGCCACCTTAGTCCTCCGACACACCCAGAACCTGACAGGAGTGGACAGCGACTATCTCATCCATCGACACCGTACGCCAGCGACAGGGAAAGACTGTTTTGAAAGAGTCTCGAATTGGCGTGTGCGTTAGGCGCCAAAACCGGACACTTTTACATTCGTACAGAAACGACAAAGTCAGACACATCGAATCTCTGACACTTCCAAAACAAGACGGTCATGGTTTACTTCTTGGACGGACTGTACTACGCAGAGCTGTCTGGTTTTAAAACAATGGTCATTGTTCTGATCAATCCCCACATGTAGGCTATTCTTAGCAAGACCATTGACAATTTATTTCTGAAACCTATCACTCTTTTCTATCCCTCTTCGTAGTAATATCAGGCAATGACTTATCTTGTAACTGTATAAATCGTTATATATCATTCCTATTTTGTGCAGTTGTCTCTCTTTTCTGCAATTATTTGGAGCTTAAATAATAGAACTATTGGTAAATTTCTTGACACAAAACAAAAATAACTTTACTTAATAGTTCAATTGTCAAGATTAGTGAGTACACTGAAACTTCTCGATAACTATAATTCGTAGTTTTGCCATCAAAAACACTGTAATTAGTATTCCCATAAAGATAAATACACTAATATGCCATAGTAACTGTTAACTCCAGTAATGAGTTCATCGAAAATCATGCTACAGTAACTAATAACTCCAGTGATGAGGAGACGGAAAATCACATCAACTGATGAATTGAATTGAAAAAAAGGGTGTTGTGATTTATCATTAGTAAGCTGGAATATCAATTGCATGCAATTACCACAATTTATCCATTTATTCATAACAGCTAATGCTATTTGAGAATCATCACATAGACTGTTCTTAATGCCCCGAATTCAGCTGATTAATATACGAAATTTACATCAACTCGCTTTCGTTAATGTCTGTCTGCCTGTCTATTGTTTGTTTTCAACATAGCCCACATGTATTAGATAATACAACTTGTGATAGCAATACCTTTAACGTTATAGTAATTGGTATTATTAGTTTAGGGATTTTGAATTCTGATTGTGAATTATTTACCCATACGGAGTGAACTTTAAAGTTCTATGGATTCAAATATAATAATATAACTAGAGACACCCTTGGTTGAAGAACTCGCTCATGAACAGTTGTATTGATCTCTGAAATCTTTTACAAGTATGTCAAATTAATATTTAACAATATTTCCTAATATCCATTCATAGAGGCTATACTATGAATTAATTATGGGTAATTAGTAAGCTACAAATTATGGAGGTTCTACTGTGTTGAATGTAGTCTACTGGAGGGTTAATATACTCGAACATTGAGAATTCTGAATATAATAAAATTTTTCAGTATTGTTTTTCATTTTGAATGTCATTTCAATACTGGAAGATATACAGTTATCGTTTCCCAAAATAGCGGGAAAATGTTATTTTTTCATGATAATATTTTGATGAAGGATTTTTCTACGTTTCAATGACGAGATTTGCTTTTGTCTGTATATGTATGTTGGCATGTTTGTAAATTGGCTTTTGGTGATTACAGCTTGGCACTGCACTCGGTTTTATTTATAACAGGTAATATTGTCATCGTCAATACACGCCAATCAGTCATTGGCCGTTTCAACACTTACCGATTTCTCGTCACGGTACCGGTTTTTTCCGATGTCCGAAGGGCTAATTGGGGTGACATATTGACAATGAGATCTGTTAAACTATGAGATCTTATAAACTTTATAACCACTGTACGAGTTCTACTGTTCACAGAACTACTAGCTACAAGTATTCAACTACAGAAGTCGGAAATAGACATTTCATTTCACTTATGGAAGACACCCACCCTTATCTATCTACTTCACTTCTATGAAGATAACAATATTAAAGAAACAGAGTTGAAAGTACAAAGGCATAGAGATGGAAATTTAGAAGTAAATGAAATTGTTATAATTCAATTACCCAGGTATATTAAAACTGACTACTGAGTTAGCATTTACCTGATTAATATTACCGTAATCATTATGTTTCAAATTCAAATTTGCGTTGCGTTGCTGTCACTCGGCTGCTCTCTGCACCTATTTTCTCGAATCATGCAATAACTTCAAAAAATGACGTCAACAAACTTGGTGACTCAACACATCTGTCTCGTTTTCAACTGACAATGGCAAACTCTCTCAATCAGCTGTTTTCAACTGACGATGAAAAACTCTCTTGATCAACTGTTTTCAACTGACGACGGAAAACTCTCTCAGTCAGCTGCTACTCGGTTGATGAATATTATTACCTAATCATTTTTAAGTTCCCTCAGTGAGTTATCCTAAACATGAGTCCTAATTCAAATGATGATTTTCGTATCACAAACTCACTATATTTGAAACTATATACTATATTTCAAACTTAATCAAAATCGTTAGAGCCTATAGTCTATAGTAACATCCATATGGGAACGTCTGTTATAGTAGACTACACAAAACTAATCCGATGTTGGTTGGAAGAGCTGAGTACCGGTACCTCCTTACCCCTTACCATAAACTTTGCCAATTCTTCAGGTGTACTGTATTATGAAAATATCAATATTAATTCTTAATAATAATCAGCTGCGGACGAAGTTGATCAAATCTTATTTGGCAACGTTGCATTTACCCTCATGAGACTATTTTCATACGATCTTGTATATTTGAAATAATGTATAATGTAGTAAACAACCAATTCATTTTCAAAGTAATTCATTATAATATATATGGAATGAAAAATAATTGAGAGATTATAAACTACCTAAAACAACTTGGACAACAAAAGAAATAACTTAGAATATATTATTTTTTCCTCCACCTACTGTCAAAAGTACTCACTTTACTCCCTGAAACATGGTACTAAAGTGTCACTTTTTCGCTCTCGGTACTAAAAAACAGAAAAACTCTCTAGGGAGTAAAAGTGACTCCATTTGAATAACATGGGAAGCATCTCTATTTTAAAAACGTACATTTGGAATAGGTCAGAAGGTCTAAGCTCAGATGAGGAAGCATATAGAGTAGTCATTAAACCAACTAAATTCAATACCTCAACCAGACATTTGATCGATATATAAAATTTATGTTTGTATGCTGAAATTATTATTACAAACTTCATATCACTATACTAAAAAAATGTATATATTTTTTTTCTTTTATTCCATGTTATTCAAAATATCAGCCAACGAATATTACTTATTAACTAATCAAATTTGAAACGGGAACTTCATCAGAGCTGTAGTTTTGGCTGTCATTGTTGTTACAACTTTAGCCGACAGATAGTGCTGTCGGAGGAGAACTGTGATTACAAGCCAGCTGTTTCTGTTTACTTTTTAGATTATGTTGTAACACATTGTTTGGTCACATACGTTTTTAAAAATTATTTTATTAGCAGTTTTTATGAAAATGTAGGTGGAGGAAAAATGTTGTGTATATCACGAGTGAAAAATGTTTTTTCTCCCTCAGGAAAATTGTTGCCATCGGCTTCGCCTCGGCCTTCAAACTTTTCCCTCAGGGAGAAAAAACAGCACTTTTCACTCTAGATATACAAATAACTATAAATTGCTGCAAGTTCCACATCATCCGCCTCTTGCGCAACGGCGGTATCACCAATCCTAAAACTCGCAGCCGAGGATCAACTGCTAGAATAAAATAATAATAATATAATAATAATAATAATAATAATAACCAATTAAAAATTCCAATGAATTATTATTATTATTATTATAAATGTATAACAAATTCCGGCCCGGGCAAGATAATATTATGTTTCTCATACCACTCCCGTGTTTCGGTTGGACACGTTAAACCGCCAGTCCCAGCTGCCTGGAAACAGTCGTTAGGTCATGTCAGAGGCCTTGAAATTGATCAGTCCTAAGGGGGACAGTGAAAAGGGGGTCCTAAGCCCCCCTCAAGGATCAGATAAATAATGAAAATGCGGGTCTATCTACACGAATCCTTAGAGTCTCGTAATGATTTAATACTTTTTTTTAACAGCAGTAGTATAATTCCTTCTACAGTATAAACAATGTAGCAAAATTGCCTTGAAAGTATGGGTACAGAGTAATAAAGAATATATTTTTCTCTGTGGTATAGTTTGAATACAGAATGGGTACACTTATTGATCAGAGCACAATGAGTTATTGAATAAATTTCAATGTGAGAATTAACAAGTTGCAAGATGTCACAGTGAAAGCAAGAGAAAGGGCACAATCAGACTATCAAAAATCTATGTAAAGAGCTGTTGAGAATTATGGGAACAGCTTGATGTATCTTTAGCTTTCTAACTAAAAGTTATTTTCCAATAAGAATATGATCCCCAATGAAATTGTCATTGTAAAAGAAAAATTTATCTTTTTCCATGATTTTTAAGAAAACTGTTTCAGTGTATTCCTACTTTAGGGCCTCTCTGTAGACCTATATTTCTAATAAATATTTCATTATTGAATTTAATAAGTATATGTTTGTATTGATACTTCAACCACATTTATATAAAACTGGAAAAAATGAAGCATATAACAACATCTTCCAATGTAACGTTTATGGGGAAAAACCCAGGTCCCTCTATCCTTTGGGGGTATTCCTCCCCCACAATACCTCTTGGTTTTTGCCCCTCCCCCTCCCTAGCAGTTTGGTCTAATGGCGCTACTAAAGTTGAATGAAATCAACTTAGATTATTGTATGGTAATTGTATGACAAGATTACGATACTTATGAGCTCTACTTAGAAATGGATTGTGAAACAAGATAATTGTACTGGAATGTAATAAACTTTGATATTTTTATAATTATATAAAAGCAATTAAGCCATACATTACAATCATTGAGAGAAAAAACAATAAGATGCTTATATTATCTTCTCAAATCTTAATACATTAACAATACACTACCGGTAATTCACGAGTAAATACTGATGTGGTCGATTTCAATGAACAAATTATTTAAATGAAATGGTTTATTTTATTATTTAAACGATTTAAATGAAATGGTTGTTTTCTTCTAAATGTCTATACTTGAGCATTCTGTTCATTTCGAACAGAGCTCACTTTCACGGGGTTTTCTCAGATGATGCAGCAATCACTGAGGAATCTCCAGCACAGATTTCAATAATCCAGGAGAGAGTCATCTAAAATTAAAACTATTAGTGCAATATTGCTAAATTATTATTGCCAATTAATAGTGTTTTCCAGAAAATTACTAATCCCATAAATGTCTGTTAATTAGATGATAAGTTATGGAGTTCCAAATATTATAATATTTTTCGCATTCCCATTTTTCTTTTTTCATATTTTAAATCGCTTCATTTGGGTCACTTGTTGTTTAGTGGAATATAGTATTTAATAGTATTGAATACTCTGGCAAGTTCACTTCTGGGTCACTCGTTGTTTAGTCGAATATAGTATTTAATACACTGGCAAGTCTCAAACAAAAAGAGACATGTCGAGATGCCTTCCATCATCTGGGCATCATGACGGTGACCAACATCTACAATATCATGGAAGTCATCACCCATGTTAGTCGACTAAATCTCCAGAGAGGCACAGATGTTCATAAATACGTCACTCGGCAGGCAGACAACTATGTACTCCCAAGGCACAGGACTGCAATCTTCGAAGAGAAACCTTCATACGTGGGCAGAAAACTGTGGAATCACCTACCGGAGAAGATAAAGAGGCTGGATTGTGTTACATTGAAAAAAAGACTTGATGAGTTTCTCAAAGGAAGGCCCATGTACGAACTGTGTGAATTTCTTGAAACAGGAGACACAAACTGGCAGTGAACAAAATATATAATTGTAAATACAAACAATTCAAATATATATAATTATATATCTATTTTTTTATTCTTGACAACAATTGCTATTCTTGAAGAATATGTAATAAAGAATTTTGACTATTGACTATTATTCAGGTATATATCTATCACATATCATATATCTCTCTTAGCAGCGACTATATAAACGCTTAACATAGGTTGCTAGGGAACGATAATAATAAGAATATGTGATGAATAATCTATCCTGTTCTAGGCGAGCAATATTTCTGTATCACAGATATCCAAAAACTTCAACACGAAAATGTGAATATCTTTGAAACGGTTTGATATATTGATAGCGATTTCCACCATTCATCGTCTCTTGAAATTCTTTATTTGAATCTTGTATTAAAACCTTACCAAAGAAAATGTTTGATTCAATGTAGTGGAACGAAGATGGCAGACCTAAATTTTGAAGCTACCTATACATTTTTTTTAATTTGAATAGGAATCCCAGTGGAGCCCACTGTTATATTATCTTTGGAAAATTAACATCAAGCTGTTTTCCTATTAATATTACGCTGTAGGCCTACGTGAATCCATAGAACTTCATAGGTTTCTCCGTATGGGTAAATGATTCAGAATCAAAATTCAAATTTTGTCAAATTAATAATACCAACGACATAGCAACTGCCATCACAATTTGTATCATTAATATTACGCGTATGTTTCTGAAAGATAATAGTCAGGCAGACACTCAGAAGCAAGTTATTTTGTCTCATGTAGTACTTTCAATGTTACTTTTATATCCTGAAAAAGGACGAAGAAGTGAGTAAAATATTCTGTTGTTCAACGAACTTGACCTGTGAAAAGATTCGAACAGTGCTTGTTCAAAATTTAAAGCTGATCGATCAACTCTTTCTAAAGTTATTGTAGTGCATTCTAACAAGCAAGCAAACCCACAGACTGGGAACAACTTTGAACTTGAGTAAAAAGTAAGAACTTGCTAACGCTCGTTCAACAAATATTATTGAGAGAACAACGGGCGGTATTTTCAAGTTGGGAGCGCATAACTTGAAGGAGTCAAATTATTTCAGTGTAGGGGATTGAGTATTTTACAAGAGAGTGTGTTTTTGAGGGATATAGGCCTATAGTGTGAAAGTGAAGAAGTGAGGATTCAATTGAATTACAGTTTTAGTTTTTTGCATGGCCGGCCCTCTCTCTCATTCAACCATCAACATTCCAGTACGATGCTATATTATACAATCCTACTCAGTGGAATGGGGGAATTCACAATATTACAAGCAAGAGTTGATAGTAATGAATATTATTGACACAAAAAATTTACAAATCTAGGCATGGGAAAGTCAAATTCAAGATAGGTTGAAGATAATATGTCTAATATGTCTGTTGTATGAAATAATAACAAACCCCTAAGGGGTTTTGAAGAAAGGAGAGCATTAGCACACAACCGAGAGAGTGAGAGAGAGAGTGATAGAAAGGCGCAGGAGTGAGGGGGAGAGAGAGAGAGAATGAGAGAGTAAGCAATAGAACTAAATAAGGTTGAGATAAGAGACAATGTCATGCAGGAGTATTGTCTGATGGTGGTCACACACACACTTCTACAGTCACACTAAGTTATAAACAGAATATTTCAAAGAAAGTACAGTCTGTGCCAAAATTCAAACTAGTTTACTTCCTAGCTTTTCTGCCAGCTTACCTGACATAAGCGACAAAAGCTGATAGCGACAACCAGAGACTGTTTTCCAGGTAGAGAAATTAGTCACGGACTCGCCCCGCCAAAACAAGACTGAATTTCAGTGCTAGGATGGATGTGTCTGATTTTGACGGTGGTGTATACTGACATCGCCCCGTATTTAGGAGGTGCTGGATAAATTGGTATTTAGGAGGTCCTGGATAAATGCTTTTCAATCTTCAACTTGGTGCCAACCTAACAAAGTCAACTCAACTTAATGCCAATCTGACAAAATTTTTAATTTATTCACCAGAACAACTCTGTGGGTAGATGACACAAGTTGATAAGTCACATTTTTGAACATATTGAGTTATGCATATGGTTGTGTTCAGAAAAATTAGATCTATAAGATGGTATCTATATAATAAGAGAGATTAGGGTTGTGTTTGTTCGCATCAAAACATGTCAACTTGTGGATTGCATACCTGAAAAACGGGAATGATTTAGATTTCCAAATTTTGCACATAGATTCTAAAAATATCAATCTCGTGCACCTGGAAGCCCAAATTTTAATTTTCCTTTTAGATTTTTTAGAATTAATGTTTGAATTTCATTAAAAAATCACCAAATCATATGGTCGAAATTAAAAAGGTACATCTGTTTCTATATTGCTTCTACCTGAAAAACATAGTTTTGAAACTTCGTTTTCCTGATGCAATGTTTAGGCCTACACGTGGCATGGATTATTAATTTTTCAGCTAGAACAATTTTTGAGACAAATGCTAAATAAACGTCCACAGTTTCATCAATGCTGTATCAGCAATATGAAAACGCATGCAATATGTCTCTCAATGAAGGTGTTGTTATTTACATAAAGAAATCATATTCTTCCAGTTTTATTTAATTAAAATTTCAAAATTATTCGAGCCCTGATAGAATGACTGACTCACTGTACATAGGCCTATTTTGAATTCTTCTAGATTTCATTACGTCAAGTTTTAAGAAAGACCCTTGCGAAGCACGGGTTACCTGCTAGTAACTAAATAGGTTGTATCTCTTTAAATAGCTGAGATATAGGCCTTGCTCAAGCCTGATAGAGCATTTTCTTCCAAACCCCAAGTTGACAAATATTGATAAGTACATATTATCTCAACACTCTTCTACCGGTTTGTATTATAATCCAATTATCAAAAGATGGCAAAATTTGATAAGTGTATGTACTGGTAGGCTATTATAAAATCTGAAAATCAATAACCTATATTGAGAACTACATAACCCATACAACTTTGCAAACAGTTCAAGTTTGTTTAACTTGATCAATACTTGTAAATAATATCAATTAATTGTTAAAAAATATATTGAAATTTCTAAATAATCGATTTTTAAGATATTTCCTATACTGTTACATTGTGATTTGAAACATTTGGCAGATGGCAAAACATGATATCTCTGACATCACTAGCAAAAATCCTCAATAGTTAATTTAAATAAATGTTTTATTCCTTGATATTTTATATTCAAATAGTCAATGATCAGCTGATTATATTAGTGTAAAATGGGTAAGAAAAAATATGATAGATAATTTTTGCAGCTATGCCAAACTTTCAAATTGTTCTCCTGAAAAGTTTACAAATCATGACTTATCAGCTTGTGTCATCTACCCACAGAACTGTTTTGAAGAGGTACTCTCTCTAGATTATAGTTCTATATTAACATATGGTATGGACATTTCAATTATAATTTTAAGATATTAGAATAAGAAGAATATACATGCTAAAAGACGAACTTTAAACCCTTAAAAACCACCCTTAGAGTTAAAATATTGCCAAAAGATTTCTTAGTGCGCCTCTAAAGGGCCAACTGAACATACCTACCAAATTTGAACGTTTTTGGTCTGGTAGATTTTTAGTTCTGCAAGTGAGTGAGTGAGTGAGTAAGTGAGTAAGTCAGTCAGTGAGTGAGTGCCATTTCGCTTTTATATATATAGATAGTGCACTCATATATTAATGAACTTGTATGTCGATTTAGAAGAATTAGTCAAATGAAGTGCTCTTTGGTAACACTGTTGAAGCAATAGAATACCATCTATAGCCAGGCTACTCAAAAGCAGATCAGTCATGTTAGAACAGCCGCAGAATGAGTAGACAATGCAGTGTATAATAATAATGATAATAATAATGGACTTTTCTAGGAAGAGAAGACTGATGTGAGAGTGAGTGCGCGTGTCAATTGTGATAGTGGTGCTACTGAAGTAATGCACTTCTTTCTCTAGAAAGAGAAGACTGATGTGTGAGAGAGTGCATCGATTGAGAGAGAGTAGAGCTATGAAGACCGATGTTTGTGAGCCAGCATGCTTTTTTACTCCATTCCCCATCTCATCAGTTAAATTTACCTAGTACTACACTTTTTGAACAGCCTTCCTAGAGATGCCACTTAACAAAAAGATAAAAATATAAGTTGATTTATATAAGTTATATGCTCATATTCGACATGAGTTATCTCATGGCAATCTCTAGTTCCAAAATCCAACTTCAGTGTAAGATTGGTAAATACTGTATGTAACTTTTACATATATACTATGTACCACAAAGGAAAATACAGAAAACGGAATGCACTCATTATTTATAGAATTTAGTCTTTTACAGAAGATCACTGAAAATTATTCGCAGAAAACAATAAGACTACTATGCCACTATGAGAAAGCTATGGTGCGTGATGGCTTTATAAATGAAATATCGGGACACAGAGCTTCCCTTGTTATTTTTATCTATTGATGAACAGAACACAATAGAGAATTATTCTCTAAAATGATCGTGTTTATTGACCAAAGTAATTTAGCACTAAGCAACTCACAATTGTGACAAACTGAGAATAAACTAATTTTGAATAAAACATGCATTACCAAGAATTGTTGGATGTCAACGCAAACATCAATTTAGCCAACTGCTAGCCGACATTCGTACTCGTAGGTTGGTGTTTGCCATATATATTATTTCAAAAGATCTATTGTTTCAATTAGATCAAACCTCCTATATTTCATAATGATAATCAGAGGAAACAGATACAAAGTATGAATGAAGTCAACTAACAATGAGAAAAAAAAATCGTGGGAAACTACTCAGACTCAGCTTATACTCAGAACTGTTTGAAGCCACATACACATTATGAATAATAGTTCCTAGAATTTAATTCAGAGCAAGATGTTATTGATCAAGTACTGTAATCATAGTACAATTACTTTTACCTCAATGCAATAACAAAGTATGTTATTGTATTAAGATCAATTACAAAGCATAGGACAGTTTTTTAAATGAAACTTTGAAAAAACATTTGAAGAATATTGAGAACTATATACATAGAATGGCTTAATATCCAATAGAACCAGAACTTCTTCAATTATGATTATTTTCGATAGCTGCGAGGCCACTTGACTAATTTGGAGGCGCTGAATCCGAATCTGAAATCACAATTTGTCTATCACCATTTTTATGCATTCTAGGTTTTTGAAGTGGAGAATGAAATGCGGCTTGCTCGCCTTGACGTAAAGAAAGTGGCGGCTGACATGGGTCAGCAGAACGTCCGCAAAGCGTGAGCGGGCGTGCTACACTGTAATGTGCACTGATCCGTCCATATATATACTACTATACTTCTTATATACTTCTAACAACTTTTATAACGCCAGTGACCTAGTTGTCGCTCTGGTCGTAAAACCGCGACTAGAAAAGACGCAAGAGTAGGGGTAAAGTGAGAGTTCTGAAGAAAAGCTGCCCCAAAGCTGGAGAAAAGCTGCCCCAAAGCTGGAGAAAAGCTGCCCCCAAATCTGCCCCAAAGCTGATTCTTGGTTCTAACATTGCCCAATCCAATGTAATCTAAACTAACTTAACCTAGCCATACCCCTAATCTCAAATGAAGATCCCCATTCCCACTTTTTTGGAAAAAACTAGATCCAGCTTTTTTTTATTTCTTGAATAACTAAGAAACCGTTAATTTTACAAAAAATTTACAAGAATAACTTTTTCTAGTAAATCTAATTATGAATCCATTGACACCCCATTTGTCAAGATTGAACAGAAAATAAGGATCTCATGGGAAAACTAGATCCAGCTTTTTTCAATTTCTTTAATAACTGAGAAACCATTAATTTTACAAAAAAATTACAAGAATAACTTTTTCCAGTAAATCTAATAACAAATCCATCAACACCTCATTTGTCAAGATTGAACAGAAAATAAGGATCTTATGGAAAAAGTAGACCAATTTCTTGAATAACTTAGAAACCAAGAATAATTTTTTTCAGTAAATCCATTTGTCAAGGGATCCTAACTCAACTTTTTCTGAAACTGAGCAAAAAGCACACAGAATCTCCATTGATATTTTTCTGTTGAGACCCTTTCTTAAGCAACACAAACCTCAGCACTAAGCCTCAGAGGGATGACCCTCTGTCTTTAACCAGCTAAGTTTGAACTACTTGAAAACTCACCTCAGGTTGTATTGAGAAGAAAAAATATATAATAAAAATGTATAAGAAACAAGTCAAGTCGGATATATTACTTGTTGATCAGAGTGTACATCTTGATGAGAGTATTACCAAATATGAGTATATCACTCACACACCATATATTCAATAGACATTTAATTACAATGATGAAATTCAAATTAGTTTAAAACAAGAAGATATTTATACACTTCCAAGTAGAAGTTTTCTCATAATTGAAGGCAAAATCAAAGTGAAAGATAAGAATGATGTTGATACCAAGGACTTTTCACTTATCAATAATGGAGTTGCATACCTATTTGATGAAATCAGATATGAATTGGGAGGGGTTGAGGTTGATTGCACACGTAATGTAGGATTGACAACAACCCTGAAAAACTATCTACGTCAATCAAAACTCAATGAAAAAATTATGGAGAATGCAGGATGGAAGTTGACTGGATGGAAAAGTTTAGATAAATTCTGCTTTTGTATTCCTTTGGATATGTGGTTAGGTGTAATGGAAGACTATAAAGATCATCATCAGACTTAAATTGTATTGAATCAGAGACAGCAAAATCGGTGAAAATTGATATTACAAAACTACAATGGAAAGTACCCTACACACATGCTTCTGACACTGTTCGTCTTGATCTGCTGAGTTTAACACATAGTGATATACCAATTACCATTCCATTCAGGTCATGGGAATTGCATGAATTTCCACAATTACCTGAAACTACCAATCTTCAATGGACAGTTAAGACAACTTCAAACATATTAAAACCTAGATTCATTATTCTTGGATTTCAAAAGAATAGGAAAAATGTTATAACTGCTAACAGGTCACATTTTGATTTCTGTAATCTGAACAATGTTAATCTCTATTTAAATGCTCAATCATTCCCCTATGAAAATATTGTTGGTAATAAACATTTATTGTATCACATGTTCTCTGAATTCCAAAATGAATACTATCCTTATAACAGCAGTACATCAATTGAGTATAAAACATTTGATGAATATGCACCATTGGTTGTTATAGACTGTAGTAAGCAAAATGAACTATTGAAATCTGGTGCAATAGACATAAAGTTGACATTGGAAACAACAAATAATTTCTCAGAAAAAACCAGTGCCTACTGTTTAATCCTCTATGATAATGAGTTTGAATATACACCACTGAGTGGAACAGTAAAAAGAGTATTATAAATTTGAAAAAATCTTCTATAAAATAACGAAAAATTTGGTTAAAAACTAGACAATATTCAAATCAAAAGTATTAATCTCCCACACTCTACAAATGTATCAATATTTTACCCTCAGTATCATCCCATTGATTTATCATTAATTTGTAGAATTGTTCTTGTCTTCCCATAGAATGATCTCCAACCATTTTCTTCAAATTTAATTTCAAAGCATCTTATATTATTATTTGATTTATCAGCTTCTTTCAAAGCACAAGATATTCAAATACTGACTGTGATGATATAGTGTCAAATTTGCACTATCTATATGAGCTTGGATTTTTCAAATGAATTTATTTCATTAAAGTTGAATAATATTCTTGGTCTGGGTAACCAAACCTACATTTTTTTTCTGGGTGTACTCACCTACATCTACAATTTCTTTCTGGGTGTACTCACCAAAACCTAAGATTTTTGACCTATATTTAATACATTTTTTCATACCATTCTTTAAAAGAGATTCCAGAAGAAAGTGAGAATTGTTGGATTAAGTTTGGATCAGTCATATACTTCCACTCTTTTTCATTATTGAGATTGATGTTTGTTATGAAAGTTGCAGCTGATGGTATGCATTGTAAAAAATGGAAAAAATTCTGAATCAAATTTTTGATATCAACATTAATATCACTATTATTATCTTTATCATACAAATATCGACCAAATTTATCAACACTCATGATCTATTTTTATAATAAATGTTTAATACAACCTGAGGTGAGTTTTCAAGTAGTTCAAACTTAGCTGGTTGAAGAAAGAGGGTCATCCCTCTGAGGTTTAGTGCTGAGGTTTGTGTTGCTTAAGAAAGGGTCTCAACATAAAAATGCCATATCTGTAATGTACAGTTTTTATGCAATAAAAATATTTATTTATTTATTTATTTTTATTTATAAATATCATTAGAGATTCTGTGTGCTTGTTGCTCAGTTTCAGAAAAAGTTGAGTTAGGATCCCTTGACAAATGGATTTACTGAAAAAAAATATTCTTGGTTTCTAAGTTATTCAAGAAATTGGATCTACTTTTTCCATAAGATCCTTATTTTCTGTTCAATCTTGACAAATGAGGTGTTGATGGATTTGTTATTAGATTTACTGGAAAAAGTTATTCTTGTAGATTTTTTGTAAAATTAACGGTTTCTTAGTTATTAAAGAAATTGGATCTACTTTTCTCATGAGATCCTTATTTTCTGTTCAATCTTGACAAATGGGGTGTCAATGGATTCGTAATTAGATTTACTAGAAAAAGTTATTCTTGTAATTTTTTTGTAAAATTAACGGTTTCTTAGTTATTCAAGAAATAAAAAAAGCTGGATCTAGTTTTTCCAAAAAAGTGGGAATGGGGATCTTCATTTGAGATTTATTGTGAGATTAGGGGTATGGCTAGGTTAAGTTAGTTCAGATTACATTGGATTGGGCAAGGTTAGAACCAAGAATCAGCTTTGGGGCAGATTTGGGGCAGCTTTTCTCCAGCTTTGGGGCAGCTTTTCTTCAGAACTCTCACTTTACCCCTACTCGCAAGTGTGCACCGGGCCTAAGAGATATGAAAAAAGCTATGTTGTAGGAAATTTCCTAAGCTTTAATTTGGCAAAGAATAGTCATGTCTGTAAGACGCTTAGTTTTCGAGTTATATGCGAGAAACCAATAAATGGTACCTTTGATTCAACCCCACCCCCTTAACACAGAAGATCTTTATATCCTTTTTATTCCCATCCCCTATTTACCCTGAACAGAGCTTTTAGGCTCAGCTCACACTTACACGACTCAGGTCGAGAAGAGACTCGACTTTAGTCAAATGAGTGACGTCGCGGAGACTAGAATCGATTGGTCTGAGTGTCACCATTTGGAAACGACTAGAGTCGAGTCTCTTCTCGATCTGAGTCGCGTAAGTGTGAGTTGAGCCTTACACTAGTATGACGAAATGTATGGTATGTTACTCATCCTGGAAATCGTTTACATTACTTATATTAGCCTTACTTAATTTAGTCTCGTGCGGTATACTTAAACGCCCATTTTTCCTAGCTAATTATCTATAGTAAGATCCACGTTATAAAGTCAGTGGAAATGATATTACTACACAGTTGCCAATTCTCTGTTTTGCCACTGCCTTCTATATTAGATAGCTGATATCTGATGTAATATTAATTGCTGATTCTTATTGATCAACTCCATATCAACTATATTTTATTTCTTAAATATATTTTCTCTTAATTCAAACATCAACAAACGATTTGGCAACAGTTCGGAAAAAGTTAGAGTGATCTGCTTTGTCTACTGAATAACAAGGATAGCAAACCGATGTTGATCAGGTGAGGTCTTAATAACGTGAATCTCACCATACTATGCAATTTTTACTTAATTTCTGATTGTTGAATTCCATTTGTTGCAGGGAAAAAATGTCAGTTCGAATGTGAGATAACACGTGAATGCATCCCCAGGAAGTTGGTTTGTGATGGAACTCTTGACTGTGCCGATGGCTCCGATGAACAGTCCTGTGGTCTGTATTCTCTCCAACCTTTTTTGCGTTTATTGAGTTATTAAATCACTTTATTGTCATTTAAATAAGAGCTAAACCCCTAATATAATAACCAGAATGATGCTCTCACTGAAGAAGTAAACTTGCTCGAAATGATACAGTTGTGTTGTTCTTCTCTTTCAAATTCATGTCTGTTGGAAAATTTGACGCGGAGAAGATTTTGAAGGTGTTTCATGCCTGAATAGCCCTTTTAAGTCAAAATTGTATCAAAATATTGATAATCGTCGATACGGTAATTTACGCTATCTGACCTAATGTTAACGATTCGTGCAATTGTAGGGATTGACAGAATGTTTACTGTAAGACAAATTTTACATAACAATTCTAACAACCAAAAACTTTGGATGCCATTGACAATGACCAGAAGTTCTTGCAGAGTGATAATATTACAGTAACTTGGTTTCCACTTATGGCCAGCCACTAACGTAACGATTCACCGGACATTTCCGACTGACAGGCAGTGTTGAGAAACAACTGACCTGCAAGAGCACACAAACTACTGCACACCTGCGTCGGAAGCGACTGCCACTAACGTTCAGGTTTTCGAATGTACAGTCGAAAATGTGCCGTGGAACATAACGATAGTGACTAGGCCTGTGATCCTGAAGCTAAGTGCCAATCCATGCACTGGAGGGTGTCATAGAAAAAAAACAGAAACCAATGAAACAATAAAGGAACCAACAGAAGGAGTTGTCCAATACTTAATGCTCTCACTGAAGAAGTAAACTTGCTCGAAATTAGACAGTTGTGTTCTCTTTCGAATCCAGGCCTGTTGGAAATTTTGACGCGAAGATTTTGAAGGCATTTCATGCCTAAATAACTTCTTAATAAATTAGCCTGATTAACCCATTTTGAAAAGGAAGCATTCTCGCTGATCATTGGTAGGATAGAGGAAGGGTGGGTATCTTGTAGATGATAAATGTATAAATTCAAAACAAAACGTTTCACATCAATAATCTTTCCAGAAATAATATTCCCAGCAATAATCTATTTTATAGCCACATGTCATATATGTACTAAGGTGCAACAAATCAAGCAAATATATTTCTTGACTTCGTATAACTAATATTTCAATGAATTGATAAATTCACTTTATTGCTAACGTATGCGCAAAAGTACATCAAGTAAACCAAATACAGTAGCCTACATTACTTGTACAAGTGATATTGAAATGGATTATTTTATTCAGACATCATGTCTCTTGCCAAAAGTGCAACCTTCTCCAAACGAAAACCTTCAACAGTTTGCAACTGCAACCTCAACGATGAAACTAAATAAACGCAACTGGTTTCAGTCTCGTTATTTTAGTTTGAAGCTGTTTGCTTGTATTCACGGTTTGCTGTTGCAGTACACTAAATGAGTAGCAAGTGTTGTGTATTTTTACAGTATTTTATCTATCTGTAGTTGTTTGTTATTTGTTGTTGGACTATATGAAATACTCAGAGGAGATGAAGATTTTAATCTTCAATTGTGAAGGGAGTAGTTTGAATGAAGCGTCGTTTGCTTTGTTAAAATTTTCTCACATAATGGGGTGGGGCCACCAACCTCATAAAACGTGAGAAATGAAACTGCACTGAAATGCATTCATAAACAGTAGTAAGCAGGATCAATGATCTCACATTTTATGGTTGAGGAAGGATGTGAATTCTTGTTTTAGATTTTGTTTAGAATAAACACACGTCTACACCGCTATTCTGTTTCTGTTTAAGATCAATGTCAATATCACCCACCACCCTGCTGTTTGCTCTCTGTATTCTATATTCAACTTCTAATTACTTACTAGTACAAACTGAAGTTACTGTAGTATAGAAACTGTGTGGTCACAAAAATAGTTTCCTTTATATTGACTTATCGCTTTGGCGGTCATTTTGGTTCAAGATTTGAATCCTTATGCTTATTTCGTTGCTGCAGAATCTGTTACCGTATCCATCCATAAATTTAAATTGAATATTTTCTCTCAAGAATAAGTGTATGCATATTGCTTATAATAATCACAGAAACACTATTTCATCGTAAAAATGGAAATAGAATATCACTATAATAAATATGGGAAAAGAAATGCCACTTGAATATCACATTGTAGTGTCATAATGGATAAAAATACGAGATAAAAATAGAGATAGGGGTATATAAATAGGTTGGAGTTTTACTAGTTGTCTTACGGCCCCATTACACACAGTCATATTTATTCAAATATTAAGTCGCTATGTAGTGATACGAGAGTTAGGCCTAATCGTTCATATCTAATCGAAGGTCTTCTAGTCAATTATTTGTTTATTACAAAGCTGAAATAATGAATTTGCGGATATAATTTTGATTTGAGGTTTGGTTGGGTTTCTATTTTTGTTTGGAGTTGTCTAGGTTAAATAAATAGATGAAGACAAATGTTTAATACAAATAAATTAAGGATTGTTTCAAAGGCTCATCACTGAAACCTGTCAAGTTGAAACTTTGTATCAGGATTTTTCTCCGACCCAAGTTCATCTTACTATATATTTATTATGAAAGTGTGAAACCAGTCAAAATATGTAGTGTCACCAAGTCACTACAATAATTCAATCATTAAAAAAATAATTGATTTTTATCATTATTCAGATGATGATCCGAAATTTTATTGATTATTATAGTACTTAGATAAATAAATTGCCGTATATGTAGTATAATATATCGATCGAAGAGCTTGTCACTAGGTAGTCCTACTATATGACTGTGCAATGGTGGCCTTACAAATTTAAAATTAAAATTTTATGAATAATGTTTTTCAATTTGTTATCTTTGAGACTTGCAAGCCACTATGCTGACAGTTTCTGAAGGTTTTTTGTGATATATTTTCAGTGTCAAACGTAGCATGTTCTCCTGGTCAGTTCCAATGTGAATTGACAAAAAAGTGCATACCCTTGGGCTGGATCTGCGATGGAGAAGCCGATTGCGGAACTGCTGAAAATTTTGTTGTTGACAAATCGGATGAGGATCCAACTACATGTGAGTAATATTTTCTCTCACCGTTCATCAATATTGCTATAAAATTATTCAATTATATTACTATCAATCAATCAATCATTTATTTCTTTCCAAAACATACATGAAAATGTACATGAAAAAGTCAAAAACTAAAAACTAACTTAAAGCTAAAGAGAAATTAGTGACTGTATAAAATTCATTTTTTTACAGTAAACTCGTTTATACTGTAGCATGCTTAATCCATCAAATATGCTCTCAGCAATTCCTTAAATTTTGATCTATCAGGTTCATGTCTTATGCAAATAAATTTTATTCCCATGTACGTTGGACTTGTTTATATTTTTCCTTATTGTGTTTCTTTATTGTAAAATTATTTCTATTTCTTGTGTTGTAATTATGTATATCTACTTGCCGTGGGAATCTAGATTGGTTAGTTTTTATATATAATATTGTCCTATAAATGTACAGGCTGTGCACCGTCATGAACTTTAACTCACTGAAGAATGGCTTGCATGATTGCTCTCTATCAAGATTTAGAATTATTCTTATTGCTTCTTTTTGTAATAGGAGTATTTTATTTAAGTTTGAGATGCTTCTTCCTACATATTTCAACTCCATATGAAATGTGGGAGTGGATCATTGCAAAGTACACTGCTTTTAACGTTTCTAAGTTCGAAATTTTTGCTAGTCGTCTCAGCGCGAAAATTCCTGAGCTTAATTTTTTACATATTTTTTGAATGTGAACGGACCAACTAAGTGTGTTTTCAAGATATAGACCTAAAAATTTGATTTCTTCCTTATTATTTACGGAATTAAGTTGTTTTACCTCTGAATTTCTGCAAGTAAAATGGAGGAACTTTGTTTAGTTATCATTAAGTAGCAGATGTCTATGATTTAGGTACTTTTTAGTTAATGATATAGAATTGTTACATTTAATTTCTGTTGTGTTCCAGTCCTTATCAGCAATGCACATACTTATATCGTCAGCGTATAAGCATAATTTACTATTTTCAACTAAATCGCACATATATTTAGGCAACCCCCCTAAGTAGCACAGAAACAAAAACAAACTATCATATGGGTTTTATCAATTTATATAGACATTTATATTATCCAAATAATTGAAATTTGATAGGTCAGATTCCAATTGAAGCAATGTTAGAGTAATGTTAGACATGGTAATGAAATGTAATTTCGAGCATCATCTATGACCACAATATTTTCGTGTTTATATGAAACATGTCTTTTTGAACTGATCAGAGCGGGCTAGGAATCATTTATTCATATTATGATCTTGAGTCTTTTTCTGATGAAAGTGTTTTTATTACTAACTTGATAAAGGACAAGTCTCAAAACTATCCGTTATATGTTACTGATTTGATATATTATACTTATCAAATTATTAAATTACTTGAAATGACACCATTAAACAGTTTTATGAAGTGTTATTCTATATATGCTATAAAATGTATATAGATAGATAGGTGATATAGAATGTATATAGATGTATAGATGATTTATAGATATATAGATAGGCTGCTTTTATTTTAACCTGGAGTGCGAAAGTTGGGATGCATCCGGCCCTCTCCTTAACCTTCCTATAAATAAAATTATGGGTACAACACCATAAGTAAATATAACATGAATTTTTCGAATAAAATTTGAAAATATAATAATAGTAATAAATGAGAATGAAATGTGTAAGAAAAGCTGGAAATAAAATAGTCCAGGCAATGAATACTGAAATAGAGGGAAAATTTTGGAAGACAATTTTTGAGCCCGTAGTTCTGTTTAGGGTAGTAAGAAGTTAAACATATCAAAAGTTCCCACTCCTAACCCTTGTGATAAGGGGGTAGGGGTGGTTTAAAAGTACCTTTTGTTGGTTTCTCGCATATAACTCGAAAACTATCCTTCTTACGAACAAAACTATTCTATACAAATTGAAGCATATATAATTTCCTACAATATTAATCTGAACAACATTGTCTATGTCTTCTATAATTCTCGAGATATCCGCTCTTGTATAGAAACCGTTCGCCTCCATTTTTTTTTATATTTTTGCTCTTACAACTTTTCAAAAATCGATAGAGAAAATCCATGCTTATCGAGCATTGAATTCTCTTCAATTTGATGTATTCTCACACTTTTACGCATTTTCATATGACTGTTGTAGCAGCTTTAGAGTTGCGTATTGCTGCAGCTTTGTTGGGACTAGTTGAGAGGAGAACATATTAAAAGTCCCCCCCCATAACCATCCCATTGAGAGGAGAACATATTAAAAGTCCCCCCCATACCCATCCCATGCTAGATAGAGAGTGTTTTAGAAGTTGCATTTTTTAATTTCTGCTTACATGCTTATATTTTGGGAACAATGCGTTCAACCGACATTACTAAATATTATTCAAAGATAAAAGCTTGGTAAATTTCATAATATTTTTGTTCAGTGAAGTTTTGAAATATTTCCAACATTCTTCGAGATATTCGCGCCTGAAATCGTTAAAATAGCAGGTTTTTATCCAATTTTTAGCTCTTCTAGGGTTAACACGTCTCCGACAATTCGTCATAAATGAATGCTTCGTAGGGTTGTAGAGCATTAAATTATCTTCAATTTGATGTATTATTTCACTATTTAAGGTTTTCCTTTCATTGTTATAGCAGTTTCAATGTGGGGGGGGGGTGAAAATTTTAAAATCGGCTGAGGTCTCGATGATGAATTGAATTGAATGAGGATGGCTGGTGAATATAATATATTCAATTGATTACAGGCCACCTACCAAGTTCATGTCTCCCGAATAGAGCCCGATGTCCGAATTCAACCGATTGTCAGTTATTGGGTAATTTCTGCGATGGTAAACCTGACTGCCCAGATGGTAGTGACGAAGGAATTTTTTGCTTTCCTTCTGTTGGTAAGTGACTTTCATTTTCCAAGTGATATTTTCATTGACTTTCATTTTTCAAGTGACATTTGAATTTTAAGTAATTATTGTTTTCTGAGTGATAGTAGCATCTGCTTTTGTGCTCATATTATAGAATGCAACACAAAAATTGGACTTTGGTATCACCTGTACAAAAGTTCTTTACAGTACTTGGTGCAAAACAAACAAAAATTGCACTCTGCAAAAATCAACTTTTCTTTGGCTTTCTTTGTAATCCGTCTTTTGGATTTTTTTCATAAATTGCAATCTCATCTCCCCAATGATTAACAGTTGAAATAGTTGCACTATAAGTAAAACGGCCGATAAATTTCATTAAATTAATAACAAGGAGCACGGAGTATGATATATTATTTGATTATTTGAGGGATGAATTGGCATTCTCAGTAATCAAATCTTGTAAATTATTTAATATTCTGAAGTAAAATGTTGAATGACTCTGTAATTGAAAATACAGTAAAATTTCCGAGAAAACATTTTTGAAGGTTTCTGAGAAAAAATATGTTTCTGGAACACTCAGCAGGCAACTTATCTGAAACGGACTGTGGTTTCAATCTCCACTTGCTTACTATTTTATTTTGTCCAGTATTATCTTCTCAAGATTGTACCGTTACATTATTGAAAAGTAAATTCAAGTCACCGTAGAGTTCAATCGCTTCTTGCTTCTTACATAAAAAATGAGATGATACTCTTTTTTTGATGAAATTCTTCAGTTAATAATCTTAAGAGTACATAATTAGAGTTTTGCAAAGCTGAATGTAAAGTATTATCGCTTAACTAGATTCCACTTGGGAAAATTCTTTATAGAATCGTTTTACAAATGCATATGCCCCTTAAAAAGAGGCCAGGGACTGGTTTGATCTGAAAAAATGAGGAAAGTAAGAAAGCAACGTGATTATGCAACAGTACTGCTTAATTTAAATTGCAATTTCATACTGGTTTTTGCGCCAGCACTTGCAACGTCATGAAAATTGAAGTATACGAGGCATTAAATCATGAAATGGCAATTTAGAACTGCTCAATTGAGCTATCTTGCCAGGAGTGGAGGAGTGGAGGATTATATTATTTAATCAGGCTTGGAGTAACACTGAGGGTCATATCAATAAAAGATTCGAAGAACGATCTTAGCAGAGCTAGTCTAGTAATAGACTATATTACAAGCTACGTATTATTAATTTCAGACTTATTTGATTGAATATTAATAGTGAATGGAATTATAGCTCTCTGTGTCTTGAATGGCATATCTAATGAAAAAACTGTATGGAGCCATTGTTTCGAGGAATTAGTAGATGCTAATAATGATGTGTTAATTTATAATTATTGCTCTATGACAGTTGAATCCGTATGTTTAGTTGAGTAGCAATAATTCAATTTTAACTTTAACTTTTTTAATTCTTTAAATTGGCATTGTTATTCTATTGTTCCAATCAAATAACTGAACCCAGTGTTTATTTATAGCATTCAGCGAGGTTTAAAATATAAAACTGCTATGAGATTCATACACATAAAGTAGCCGGTAGGTCGAGTTCGGCCAATAAGCCATGGTTCTTGGAATCAACGTTACTAACAACAATGAATAGTTTGAATGATGATGAGGATGACGATGGCTTTTCCTTTTCGGTTGGGGGTTGCGCGATCCTAGACAGTTTTTCCGAATATTCCACATTTTTCAATAGTGCCTGTCTTGACAGCCTAAAACTTTTACATTGTAACATAAGGAGTTATAATAAGAATTTCCAAGATTATTTGGTCTATTTAAACTCAGTTTTTCCCAGATTAGATATTATAATTTCTTCAGAGTGTTGGTTGTCAAAGTGCGACGGTACTGACAGACTTTGATCTATACAGAACTAACAACTATCGCAACCAGAATGATGGTGTTCTTATTTATGTTAATAAGCAGTTATCAGTAATGGCAACTGAGGTAACTCTCGGAGATGTTTATGGCTTGAGCCTTGATTTCAATTATCGCGGGGAAGTATTCAATTTATTAGGATTGTACAGAACATTTGACAGTAACATTGATAATTTTATTACTGAAGTAGAAAATTATTACAGAAACATCCCAAATGATAGGAAATGCATTCTAATGGGTGACATAAATATCGACCTATTGAAAAATAATGTCATTACCGATCGGTATCTGAACAGTCTGTCAGGAGCTGGCCTGGTACAATGTATTGATAAGCCCACTAGAGAGACGGAGGCTGGAGGTGCTTGCCTGGACCATGCGTTTGTGAGATTTCACGAGATGTGTTTGTGAGATGTCGGCTATCAATTCTGCCGTTCTTCATACTTGTGTAAGTGATCACTACAGTATTGCCATAACAATCGCTTCTCCAAAACAATCGAATGTGCAGTCTAGTAAAAGCAATAGATATTATATTGACAAATTCCTACTTAACGATAACCTGGCGAGGGTGGACTGGGAGCCTTTCTTTGCCAGTAATGATATCAATGTGTGTGCTCAGATGTTCTGTCAAAACCTTAAACAATGCATTGAGAAATCAAGAAAACATTTACCCAATCAATCTGCCAAATCAAAAAAATTAAAACCGTGGATTACATCTGGCCTTGTCGCAGCCATTCGAACAAGGGATAAATTGAGTAAATCTTTGAAGAGACAACCCTTTAATACTGACTTGAAAAATCAGTATCTAAATCACATAAACCTACTGAGTAATCTCTTGAAACAGTCTAAAAAAATTACTATCGGTCACAACTTAATGCTAACTATGGAAATCCTAAATTGTTCTGGAGTACAGTTAATGAAATAGCTGGTCATTCTAAAACTAAAGACTCATTCCCTGTGCATAAATTCCTCTCCACAACTAACCATGATTCTCCCCAAGATTTATATAAGAACATATCCAACGATTTTAACATTTTTTTTTTTCTGAAGTATGCAGGAAACTAGCCGACAATATAGATTGCAGAGGAGAGCCTCTTATAAATGACAATATGTACATTAAACATTCAAACTTTATAATGAAACCAGTCACAGAGCAGGATGTCATTCGTCACGTGTCCAGCTTGCGTGGTGGCTCCGCCCCTGGTTATGATTCTGTTTCTTCTACATTCCTCAAAAATAATATAAATCTTTTCTTAAAACCTCTTCTCCACCTTATAAATTTAAGTATTTTTAGCGGTATATTTCACAATATGTATTTTACAATATATCGAGACTGCAACTTGATGGGAAAATTATGTTATTTGCAGATGATACTCTTATTACTTTCCTTGCCCTATTACCATAGGTAAGGAAAGTATTGCTTTCCAAAAAAAATACCGTACCCTAATTTCATGTTTTCTATACGTTTCAAGGTCCCCTTAGTTCAAAAACATGATTTTGTGTGTGTGTGTGTGTGTGTGTGTGTGTGTGTGTGTGTGTGTCTGTGTCTGTGAACACGATAAATCCATTCCTAATCAACCGATCGACTTGAAATTTTAAACTCAAGGTCCTTATACCATGAGGATCCGACAATAAGAAATTCAATCAAATTCAATTCAAAATGGCGGATAATGGCTAAAAAAAAACATTTTTTCACGGTTTTCTCGAAAACAGCTCTAACGATTTTCTTCAAATTTATACCCTAGATAGCTATTTATAAGCCTTATCAACTGACATGAGTCTCATTTCTGGGAAAATTGCAGGAGCTCCGTAATATTCCTGAGAAGAATGAATTTTGTTAAATTTCTATCACGATTTTCTCAAAAATGACTAGACCAATTTTTTTCAAATTCATACCATGTAGAGTTATATATCAGCTCTATTAACTGGCATGAGTCTCCTCCCTGAGAAACTAACAGGGGGTCCACCCCATCCTTGAGAAATTTACTTTGTAACCTCCTTCTCGTGCGTGAGGTAGGTAGGTAGAGCAGTTTATTCAAAAGATCACATGTCGATATTTTATTTGTAGAACAGCTGTTTTGACAAATTTTAAAAAATCCTCAAATTTCATAATTCAAACAAAGGAGAATTTACTCTGAAAACAATAACAATAGTATAATCGTAGTTTTAATAAAATTATTTAGCCGCCAATCGGCATAATGTTATTCCCCTAAATTATCCTCGTTTAAGAATGAGGCTTATAGATCAATGAGCAAGGAAAGTTGTGTGAGTGTACCACACCAGATTTTTTTTGAAGGGAAGATCATGGGAGGAGGTCCGTAACAAGGCTTCAGAGGACCTTTTCCAGGTGAAGAAATGGCTGGACCAGAACACCCTTTCCCTTAATATATCAAAAACAAAGTATATGCCATTATCTCTGCGCCTCATAACAGACTACAACCTTGAGAATATAAAAATACATATGTGTGATAATCCATTGAGCAACCTATGTACGTGTGAAAGCATAGAGAAAGTGGACTCATACAAGTATTTAGGAGTTGTTTTTGACAGCCGAATGAGATAGTCAGAGCACATCAACCGCCTGAAGTGTAGGGTTCGCAAATTTATATATGCTTTTCGCATGCTGACTGACATTCTCCATGAGATCGAAATCAAAATGGCCTACTATGCTTATATTCATTCTCTCCTCTCCTTTGGCATCATTGTTTGGGGGGGGGGGAGACTTTAAAACAGTGTTTGAACCCCTCGCGGTGGTCCAAAGAGAAATCATTAAAACAGCTTTTAAGAAACCTAGACTTCACCCATCTATTGCACTTTCTCAGGAAACAGCTATTCTTACAATTAGGCAACTAAAAACACTCCTTAGGCCGGTTACAGAGCTCGACCGACCGTCAGTGCGTACGTCAGTCGCGCTTGTCTTTTCCATAGATATTCCATGTATCCGTACAGAGCAGGACTGACGGCACGCATGCGCACGTTCAGGACCATGCGTTTTATAAAGCGTACGGAGACCATCGGTCGAGCTCGTGCGCATCCGTTCCATCGGTCGACTGACGCGCTATTGAAACAAATAGAAGCTTCCAGAGCTGTACTGATCAGTAGCCCGATCGCAACATAACCAATGTGCTGACACCTCTGCCCGACAATGAGTGAATTCAATTAATATTGTCATATTCGAATTCAGAGTTTTTCTATACATTTCTTCAATCATTTATAATTTTTTTATTTAAAAAATCATATATTATTAATATTATCTACATTTATTTGATCCGTAGCTTAAAGTGACTGCAAGTATTCCCAATGGTGATACAAGCTCGAAATAACTCATCAAAATTTCTGATGGACATTCTGAGGTAGTTGATAAATGTATCTTCACCCCAAGCAATGATGTATATAATTGTACTAAATTCCCTTTGAAATGCCTTTTGGGCGACCGTCGGGTGAACTTGATATCCACGTCTTTTAATCATTCGTTTACAAAGATAATAAGCTGCAATAACAATCTGTAAAGGCGTCCATTTTGTGAGTCAGAAAAACTGATGTATGGTCAGGACAGTGCATACGCACTGACGGTCGGTCGAGCTCTGAATGTGTAAAACTGATTCATCGATGCGTACGGTCAGGATGGTCCATACGCAATGACGGTCGGTCGAGCTCTGTAACCGGCCTTACTCATATATATAAACATCAAAACACTATTTTCTCCACAATCACACATCAACATAATACTCGCTATTCACAAAAAATCCAAATTTTATCTTCCCATCTCTATAAGTCCTATTCCACAACCAATCCTTCATATATTTCAGAAATTCTCTATAGAAACATAAGTAGCAACTTTACCAGTTGGAACCTATTTGAGTCTCTCTCAATAGGCACATTCAAAATGAAAACACGCCTGTTGCTATCAAATAAAGGGTCAGAGAACTCTGAAGGATTAATAATGTCGGCATATAGGTAACCGAACTGAACAAAAATTAATTGAAACTTGAATTAATTCATCTCATTGACATTATTTTTTTAAATATCTATTTATCTTATTTTTAATATATATCTAGCTAATTGTAATATACTCGCGCTCTGATAAATTTTCTTTAAATTAATTATTTTTTTAAACTGACGAATGAGAGCCCGCACATGGTTCTGGGGACACCCGCTCATCCTCCAAATTTACGTGGTGTATAAATTTATTAATTTTTTACATTATTTTTTCACATTTTACTACATATTATTTCTTTAATTACTCATTCTTAACATTAAACTCACATTTTATTATTATTATTATTATTATTATCATCATTTCATTCATCACATGACAAGTGAGTGTTTATTGCAGTCAAAGTCGGCCTTTGGCAAGACTTTGGTGCATTACTAAACTGAAATGTTCAAAAATAGGCAGCCTTTGATAATTTTTTGTTGCGATTACTTGATCCTGTATTGCCACCAAGAATCCTTCCGTTTCAATAAACAGGTCCCTGTGCCAAAGCCATGCATTGGAAGCCTCCTCATCAACTCCAGGCTGAGATAAGGCAAATGCATGTCTTCCATGAAGCTGCTTCGACTTCCATTGCTCCAGAATCTCACTCTCATGCTGTCTGTTGGTTTTAAAGTCCGCAGTAGGCAGCTCAGAAAGATTAAGTGGAGTGTACCCTTTATCAGCTTTTCTCACCACTGCATACAAGCCACCCTCCTTCTCCATGAAGTATGTCTTCATGCTTCTGATTTGTCTCTCACAAGCCCATTTTATATCAATGAGCCCGCGCCCGCCTTTCTTTCTTGGCAATATGAGCCTTTCCATACAGGCCTTGGGGTGATGAGCTCTGAACTTAGTGAGGAGCACTCTTGTTGATCTCATAAGATCTTCCAAATCAGTTGCAGTCCAACAAACAACACCGAATGAGTAAGTCAGCACAGGTATTGCATAAGTGTTGATGGCCTTGAACATATTATTGCCATTTAGCTGAGTCTTCAAAAGTCTCCTCAGTCTGGTCAGGTATGTATCTTTCATTTTCTGCTTGACATTCTTCTGGTTTATTTGTCTAGCCTGGCAAAAGCCCAAGTACTTGTAGACATCACTTGGCCCCATCGCTGCAAAAGCACTCTCCAGGTCCTCATCAATCATTTGTGCCACGACTTGACCTCTCACAACACTGAGTGTCCTACACTTCTCCAGACCAAATGCCATGCAGATATCAGCAGAAAAGGTTCTAACCAGACCCAGCATTTCCTTCAGTTGATTTTCAGTACCTGCATAGAGCTTGATATCATCCATATACATCATGTGGGATAGTGGATGAATTTCTCTTTCTTCTCCCTTCAGCTTGAATCCATGTGTTGTGGAATTGAGTAATGCAGACAATGGATTCAGAGCTAAACAAAACCACAATGGGCTCAAACTATCCCCTTGGAAAATACCTTGACAGACTGGTATAGTATTGGTCTGAATTTGTCCAGCATTACTTCTCATTTTCAGCACTGTCCCCCACATCGACATGAGATGCTTCAGCAGCATTATGACTGAGTTGTCAATTTTGTAAATATACAGGACTTCAATCAACCAGGAGTGAGGGACACTATTATTATTATTATTATTATTATTATTATTATTATTATTATTATTATTATTATTAGCCGTCAAGCTCCCAGATGGAAGACGCTGAGCAAAATTTGGTTCATTTTTGTTTTTCTTGTTCTTTTATCAATCCACCAGTTTTTCATTTTCAGTTTTTTCAGTTTTTATTATTATTATTATTATTATTATTATTATTATTATTATACAACCTGAAACCATTACAATATCCCAAATTGGTCAATCTATTGGGGCCCGCGCCTGTTTCTTGTGGATCAGTCATCGTCATTCATTAAAAACAATCACCATCAGATTATTGTAACTTGCTTTTGTAATATCTAGTATAATATTATCAATTTACTATATTATCTATTTAAAAAAAGTCAATCCTTATTAACGTGAATGTTTACAAAAATCTGAATCATTCCTCGGAATCTTCAAACGTATTGGCAAGCCGAAGAACTAGTCTTCACACACAGACCTCAGGTCCATGTGAAGATCATTCCTGAATTAAAGCACTGTCTGTTCACGACTCTTCCCTGATAAGTTATGAATCTCAATCATGATTAAAATACTAGGATGAAGATTTTTTGAGGACCACTTTCTATTTGATTTATTATTAATTTTTTTTTGTGTTTTTTATTGTATAAAAATATTATTCTTATGTATGAGTTCTTGTAAGAGTATGTAGAACTGACAGCAGATTATAAATCATATTGTTTTGTTTTTTATGAGGAATAAAGAACTTTTGGATTGAATTGAATTAGAGCACGAAGTACTCCAATTGAAATAAGTATTTATGAGTATCGCTCAATGACAAATACAGTCGTTCCTCAGCCAGATAGCACACTTGAATCCTCTCATTCACATCGGGGCTGTGTTTCAAATCGGAAGAAAATTTATTTTTTGTATTGTAATAAATTGAGATAATTTATAAACTTTCTGACGGATATTTACTATTGGAATGGGGTTAAATAATGAACAAACAAAATGATCATTTGCAAATCTGTAACACTATTACAGCTGTATCCGGTTCTTCTCCACTCTATGTATCCTGTCATTTCAAATTCAATTTTGAAATCAATTGTATTATTGCGTAATTTTTTATGCATTCTTATGGGCTGTTGTGCATAGATCATCATTGTTAGGGTTCAACCACACTGAAAGCGGAGCGGAGCGGAGCGGAGCGTGGCGTGGCGTTCTAGAGCGGAGCGTGGCGTGGCGTGGTCAGGGCGTTCATGATACACACAGGAAGCGTCTGATCGTTAAGTGTCAAGGACTCAGAAAATGGCCTTGTCTAGTTTGCACAGACATTACTTGTGAGAATAATTACTTGAAGTATCGGATATTAGCTAAGACTGCTAGGACAGAGTGGGTTAATGAAATTATCTTAAATCGTCGACTATTTGTTGAATATCACCATCTGTTTAATGTGTTAAGAAAGCATAATCCCGATTTTGACGTGACAACGTCTTATAAATTGGTTTCCCGGGAGACACTTCAAGAAACTGCGTTACGTTCCCACGTTATGCGCTCACAATGAGAGCGAGTGAGAGCGTTCGTTTCGGTTCACGTCGTCTGGAAAGAGCACGAATAGGAGCAGTGGCGAGCAATGTAGCAGCAAGCCCAGCAGCCCGAAGGCATTCACCTGGAGAGAGAGTGAAACGGAGCAGTCAACCTGCGCAGGCGCCGCAAGCAATCTCCTGCGACTGCGCCACTACTTCAAAATGTCAAGTCAATGGTTGTCTCTCTCGCTCTTAGGTGGGCGCGGGCTAACCATGCCCGAGTGGAAGGGACGCGTGCCTCTCACTCACTCTCATTGTGAGTTATTTTTTCATCCTTCTTCCTACTATACGAATGAATATTCACATTAAAATTATTTTACCACTCAAAGTCGTTGTCACGTGAAACTTTCGCCCGTATACCGACTTTATTTCGAGTAGCCTACATGCAAATGTCAACTTCAACATTTGATTATATTTTGACGTGAGTGAAACCTGATTTGGAAAAACAAGTCACTAATTGGAGGAATCCAATATCTGCTGAAGAAAGACTTGTAATAACACTAAGGTAACCATATTTCATAGAAATATGAATGAAATGGATTAGAATAGCCTTACTTAGGATTTAAAGTGCGATAGATGAATGTTCTCTTTTGGATAATCAAATAATACACATTACAGAGGAATTTGGGCAAACATTAAATTAATATACTAGTGTACTAGATGGTGGGAAAATGAATTAATATACTAGTGTACTAGATGGTGGGAAAATGTAGTAAAACAATTGCATTATTATGTACAAGAGCAGACCACTCATATGTACATTAGTAGGGCACTCGCACTTTGACGCTCCGCTCGTAGACGCTCCAAAAAACAAACCAGCTTGTTCCAAAGCTTGACGCCACGCCACGCTCCGCTCCGCTTTCAGTGTGGTTGTACCCTAACACTCCTGCTAATAGATAAGTATAAAGTATCTCACAGATATCAAGCAGATTTAATATCAACTTCACTTCTGAAGCAATCTACATCTATAAGCAATCACAAATTTTAAGTTTATGCCAAACTACAATCGTTATAGTTAGTATATTCAATTTGTTCAATTCAATTTCATTTATTGCCAATTAGAATATTCAAAACATATTACAAACTCTTTATAATATGACATATCATTAAAAATATAATTAAATAATCATAATTACTCATGCATATACTTGAATAAAAATAAAATAAAATATAAAATCTAGGCATCACCAGCAAAAAGAAAATCTTTGCCCGCTGGTGAGAGTTGCAAAACAGTAAAAGAAAAACATAACATAATATTTCGAAATAATGCAGAAAGTTAAAGTTAAATTTAACTAATAATTACAAATCTTTATACCAGCAGAATCATAAAAAATCAAACAAAATATTGTGCAGAGAAAATATCATAAAATGAAAATAAAATAATTTAAATGAAATTGCTATATTTAAGGTTAAGAAATATTCCCTCTTAATCCACTCATTGACGCTCTTTTTACTAATTTTGAAATCCAAGTCAAAAGGTATTGCATTGATTAGTTTACTGCTTGTGTAAATTAGCTGTCTTCTGATCAATGAAAGTTTAGTAGGATAAACTTGAAATTCCTCTGTTACACCCGGTCTGAAATGATAAGTGTTCTTGATCAACTTTGGGAAGATATTTTTATTTTTTATTAAGTATTAGTATTCTATTAAGACTGACATATAGTTGTCTCACGGTAAAAACATCAAAATCCAGGAAAATTAGATTTGTTGGGTATAACCTTGGTTTATTCAAGATAGTTTTTATCATATTTTTTTGAATGATAAATAGATTTTCCATGTGTACATCATATGCAGTACCCCATATCACTAATCCATATTGTAAAACTGATTGAACTATGGCATGATAAACTGTTTTCAAGTTATTTATTTTCAATACTTTGTTTAATTTATAGAATTTATAAGAAATGTAGTTTAGTTTTTTACACAGAAAAGTTATATGAGATTGCCATTTGAAGTTTTCATCTAGTAGTATATTTAGTATTATTTACTTTTTCTATTTCTGGGAAGTTACATATTGAATGATTTGTGCAAAGTGAATGCAGTTTCAGCTTGAAACGATTTTCTGGTTGTCCAGTTGAATTTAGTGAAAATGTTATATATTTTGTTTTGTTTACATTCAAACTCATGGTATTCATGTCAAGCCATCTTTCGACTGTCAATATATATTTTTCTGTATCGCTGAACAAATTCCTCCAATCAGCACTGGTGAAGATTATTGCTGTATCATCTGCAAATGACACAATCTTGCCATTTTTCAATTTTAATTTTAAAAGATCATTTACATAGATAAGGAATAAAACAGGTGATAAAACAGTACCTTGTGGTAAACCATAAGATGTGAGGTTTAGGGTGCTTTTCTGTGAATTTGAGGTCAATATTTGGGATCTATCCTGTAAATAGCTTTTGAATAAATCCAAAGTAATTCCTCTTATACCTATTTTTTGTATTTTTTTAAAAGTTTGTCATGTGGTATTGTATCGAAAGCTTTTGATAAGTCTAAAAATATTGACATAGTTTTATTTTTGTTATTTAAATTATTGCTAATCTGATTCACAAAACTACACAATGCATCTTCTGTGCTTTTATTTCTTTGAAATCCAAACTTCAGTTTCTCTATAATATTGTATCTGTCTAAGAAGTTAATTAATCTTTGTTTAATTAGCTTCTCATTTATTTTAGCTAAATTGCTTAAAAGGCTGATTGGTCTGTAGTTACTGGGTTTAGTTTTGTCACCCCCCTTGAATATTGGTTTCAGCTTTGTAACTTCAAAATGATCAGGGAAAGTCTCTGTCACAAAAATTTTATCTATAATATCAGCTAGAGGCGCCGCTATATACTGAGCAATTTGTTTCAATGTAAAGTTGGATATGTTATCTGTCCCAGGACTAGCCTTATTGTTCAATTTAGATATAATTTCTTCTACATGTGAAGCTTCAACTGGAGTTTTAAGTTTTGAAGGGTACTATAGTTATTAACTTGCAGATCCTCTGCATTTTTATTAATATGTATAGCTTCTGCATGTCTCATACCCACTTCCGCAAAGAAACTATTCAATGTCGATGCTTCCATTTTTATGTCTTCATTTGTATGATTGCTTTCATCTATAATATCATTTATGCATTTCCAGAGAGTTCTGGGGTTTTGACTATTTTTATTTATTTCATTTGTATAATAGCTGTTTTTTGTTGTAATTATTAATTTATTCAATGTGTTCTTGTACAGTCTTAAATCTTCTTTCAATTTATTATTAACTGGCTCTTTTTTTAGTTTTTTGTAGATTTTATCCTTTTTATTGATCGCGTTAATTAGTCCTGGAACCATCCATGGTTTCAAGGGTTTGTTTTTGTGTGGTATTGTTATCTCCCTAGAGGATGCATCAATGAATTTATTTAGTGTAACAACAAACGATATTACCATCAGATTAACATCACAATTATCATCCTCGAATTCGGAAAACAAGTTGTCTTGCGACAGTAGTTCTTTAAGTTTGTTGTTATCTATTTTTATGTAAGAATTTGTTTTACTTTTTATTTTGTTTATGTTACCCATATATCCTAAATTGAGTGAAACAGAAAAGTGATCAGTTATATTGGTTTTTAATATATTTCCTATTTTATATTTAATCATATTATCAGAACTTTTAAGAAAAATTTGATCTAGGCATGTTTTAGAATTTTCCGTTACCCTTTACCCTTCCGTTACCGTGTACCCGGTAATATAAGGTTTATATCCCTTTCCGTTCATTATATCTAAATATTCATTAGCCATTTTATCATTTGAACATAAGTTTAAATTTATATCTCCTGCCAAACAAACATCAGCATCTTCAGGAAAGGTACTCAAATACTCATCCATACTCTCCAGAAAGTTTGATACATTTCCGTTTGGAGATCTATATATTCCTATAATTTTCAAGCCTTTACCACTAGGTGTTACAACGTTAATGCAAACAGAATTACAATCTCTTATATTACAATCTAAAACATCAAAACTCAACGAGTCCTTTATATATATGCACAGGCCATTTATTCAGAATAGAGTTCTTATCCACTACTTTGTAATCAATAATAATCAATAATCAATAATCTTTATTCGTGTCATCGAACATTACAAATGTTATAAACAAACGTCATGTGGAGATAAAACATAGCATTGCATATACTAACAATATATCGTACCGCTAACACATATATACATAACATTAAACATGTACACATATGTATACATATATACATATACAAATATAATATAAAACAGTCAGATGCTCACGTTATGACTTAGGTATTCGTCAATTGTATAAAAAGCCTGTTTTTTGAGCCATTGTGCTACTGTAGATATGAACTTTTTTGTGGTAAATTTTTTATTCTTGTCGGTAATTTATTGAATAATAAGTATTGTTGATACTTATAGCTTTTGAATGTTTTTTGCAGTCTGATGTATGGGGTAATTAGGTTATTCCTATTTCTAGTTCTATGTTCATGCTGATGGCTATGTCTTGTTGATAGAGTTAGGTTTTTTTTAACATGGACCAGGTTACAATAAATGTACATTGAAGGGAGAGTCATGATTCCAAGCTCGATAAAACTTTTTTTACAGCTTTCAACACTCCTTAGACCAACAATGCAGCGAATTGCTTTTTTTTGCCAAATAAATGCCTTCTTCATATCACTTGAGTTACCCCAAAGACGGAGCCCATAATTGAGATGGGAATGAAACAAACCATAGTAAGTCAGAATAAGTACCTCCCTACTGACACAACATTTTAGTTTTCTTAGTAGGTACATAACTCTGGACAGTTTCTTACACAGATACTCTATGTGGCTACTCCAACTCAATTTACTGTCTAGGAAAAAACCCAGCAGTTTAATCGGCTTCAGGTACTCCTGGTGCTCCCTGCTTAAATTATTTCTAAGCGTGAATAGAATGTTTTCTGTTTTACTCTCATTGAGAGTCAAACAATTAGCAGCATACCACTCCCTGCAGCGTTCAACCGAGGAGTCAAGCCTATCAAGTACAGCCTCTGCACTAGTATTAGAATCAAGTATGGTAGTGTCATCAGCATAGAGCACAGATAAACATGGAACATTAACACTAAAATCATTCACAAAAGCTAAGAATAGAAAGGGTCCAAGGACTGATCCTTGTGGAACACCTGCCAATACTTTTTTTGGTTCTGAATATTTATTATTTTGCCTATTCAGTCGAACTATTTGTTCTGTCACTAAGGTAACTTCTGATCAATTTTAATTCCTCATCTCTAATGCCATTATGTTCAAGCTTGCTGCAGAGAACACTGTGAGAAACTGTATCGAAAGCTCTACTCAAATCCAGCATTTTTCCTCCAACTATCATATTTTTCTCGAATCACTGAAGAATAGAATCTACAATTTTTTCTACAGCCATAGTGGTTGAGCAATTAGGTCTAAACCCAAATTGGTTTTCATGTAAAATAGAGTTGACTGTCATTTACTCATACATTTGTTGGAAAATATAGGTTTCAATGATTTTACTTATTATTGGTACAATCGCTATTGGCCTGTAGTTTTCGGGCAGGTCTCGATCCCCTTTTTTGAAAATTGGATTGATCAAGGAAAGCTTCAAGCAATCAGGAAACTGTCCTGTTATTAAAACAAAATTTATTATTAGAGTCAGAGGTACCAACATGGAATCAATTATATTTTTAATTATAAAATTAGACAGACCAAAACAGTCTTCACTTCGCGAGGAGCTTAAACGGCTTACAATCAATCTCACTGTTTCCACTTCCACCATTCTTCAAGATAGCCCCACTCTAGTACGATCAATCTCTGAAAATTTGAAATTATTTAAAAGGTCAGTAAATGTTGTCGCAGAAGAAGATAGCTGATCTCGATTTTTTAGACTTGATATACTGATGAAGTAGTCATTAAGGGCATCGGGTGCAAGATTAATTTCAGAGGGTGCAGAGTCCTGAACTGTTTCATTCCTTACTATTTTCCAGGCTGCTTTATAGCTTTATAGCAAGCTTCCAAGTATTATACAGGAGCATCAGCTGTTCCCTCATTCCACTAAGTTCAGCGGTAAACCAATTATTATGACTAGACTTTATCCCAGGTCTACAACTGATTATCGGACATGCAAGCTCCAGGTAAAAGGACAAGATATTGAGAAACATTGAGGTCATAACATTTACATCACCGGCATTGAATATATTTGTCCACTTGTAGTTTGCGAGATAAACATTCAAGTGCATCAGTCGGTCGTTTGTGATGAGACGTTTTTTGTGGAATTCAGGGTATATTTCCTTTGGTTGATCGTTTTGAAATTTACAAATAATCCCGCGTGATCAGAGATCAGGTCCTGCTCATACAAGTGACATTCCAACCGTTCAGATTCAATAGATGTGAACACATTATCAAGACATGCTCTCCCTCTCGTCGGGAGGCAATGAACATGGTATAAATTAAACGACCTCATTACATTTAAGAATTGTGAAACTTCTTGCTTATGTTGATCAAGAATATTCACATTGAAATCGCCAGCAATTGAAATGATTGAGTACGGGTTTTTTGTTAAAAAAAATAAAATTTCTTCTAGTCGACTCAAAAAATCTTTGATATCAGAGTCAGGGGTCCTATATAAACTTACTATGATACAGTTATTACTAAGAAGCCTTATCGCTGACACTTCGAATACCTTATCAATACAGAACTGACTTATATTTAGGGCATTATATTCAATGGAGTTTCTGACAATTATAGACGATCCACCATGTGAGAGGGGAGGTGACCTGCAGTACGATGCTGCCAGTGTGAAACCTCTTGGAATGTACAGTGGTACCTCTTCTTGATCTAGCCAGTGTTCATTTATACACAGAATATCAGTGGACTTCTCAGTAAGAATGATCTCAAGCTGACTCAATTTGTACTTAAGTGAGCAGATATTAATGAAAAATAGTTTTAAATTGATATGACTCATTTTATCTTTACTACTAACAATATTATTTTTAATTTTCTTGCTAGTATTAATAACCTCACTACCACAATCATCACCCTTGTTATTAATGTTAACATTCTTAACAATTCTTGAATTAGTTCTTAACAAATCCTGCGAGACACTCGACACTAGGGTTGTCGAGTATTTGGTACCGAGAGACGGTCGTTTCCCAGAAGCGAAATGGGAGAGGCAGGCGAAGAGCAGGATTCAACCCCGACCAACGACGCGGACGATCCCGGGACGGGGGAGAGGCCACGCAGCCATCAGTAGAAGCCTCCCGAGAAGGCGAACCACCGGCAGGCGGCGCAGGCTCACCGCCCTCTACAGCCTCAGAAAGCCTTGCCGCCAGCCAGCTCTTTCCCCAACCGTTGAGGTGCATGCCGTGTCGAGTGTGAACTCTCTCAGCCTGACTCGCTTCCACAAGCCTCACGTTCTCATACTTCTCACTAAGAACTCTGAGTGAACAGTTAGTCCGCGCCACTTCTTTATTTACACAAGACCACTCAACAAGGTCGTGTCTATTTGGAATGTCCACATTTTATTTTATTTTTTTAATCTCCTAACTGTCTGCTCAATGCCCGTTAGTGCATTTTCTGCCTCGTTGCATGCAACGTCGTTCGCACCAAACAATATAATAAGCACGTCATTTTCCGTAATTTCCCTAGAAATGTTGTAGTTGTCCAAAATTTGTTCGGTCCTGGCGCCAGGTTTTACATAACCGATACATTCATAGGAGTATTTTAATCTACTATTCAAATGCCATGCTAAATTCCTTCCATGACTATCAGATACCATCAGTATTTTTTTTGTTTTCTTTTGCCGAGTTAAGTTATTTTTTACCATTTTGGGATCCCTTTTTTTATTGTGAGTTAAATTGCTTTTTGAATTAGTTATCTCTTTTGTCATTGCAGCAATATTTTCATCTACTCATCTACTTGAAGAGGCTGGTAAAAGTTACGTAGCTGAATGTTGAAATTGCTTGGCAAGCTTTTCCTGATTTTATTTCTTCTGGTGGCAGGGTCAAACCGGAGAGCCGGAGTATTACGCTTAAGGTCAACTATTTCTTCATCTCTCTCTAGAATAATATTTTTTAAATGAATTATTTCATTCCTAGCCTGGGCTAAATCCTCTTTAAGTATACCTAAGATTGCCTTCTGGTTCTCAATTTCCTCCAAGAGAAGACTATTCAATTCTAAATTTAAATCCTCATTTTGCTCATCATAAGAACTAGAAGAGCATGAGTCCGATTTTGAGTTGTTATCTGTATTCGCATTTGTTTCCACTCCCTTACATTCAATACAAGACCATACCATTTCACCCCCTTTTATAAGTTCGTACTCATCATTAGTTTGAGCAGAGCATTTTTTCAAGTGGAACCACTGCGAGCGGTTTCCACTGCAAAGTACGGCTTTATTACATTTATTGACATTTTTCTACATTTATCACAAGGGTACTTTTTTTACTCATACTGTTGTGTGCAAAATGATTGTATTTGATGAGGAAGAAGACAGGAAGAAAATGCTATGAGAGCTGTCAAAGCGAGCGGAAAATTTGGAAGCTCCTGAAGTTGAAAAGGATTTGGGAAGGGAAATACGAATTGTGGAAGGAGAATCAGAAGACTATACTCGATGCGAAAGAGTAGGTCAGTGGGCTACTATTGAAGCAGATAAAAAAAGAGAAACGATGAATGCAGGATGCTTATCTCAAGAGGCGATAAGGATTATCACAGACAGTAGACACGAAACGTGGTTACGTCAATAAGATTAGGCATAAACAGCTGATTAAGATTGTATTCCAGCAGACAACGTGAACCGGCCGGCTAGTTCAAAGCAGACGACAGTTTAGCACACTCAAGTTAGCCTTGTCAAGAAACAAAAACACACTCAAATCACCAAATCATGTCCAACCAAGTTGCCAAAGCTACCTTCCAGTCTCCAGCACTTTTCAGACAGATATAAGTACGTGAAAACTTACAAAATTTACACTGTCCAGGTAAGTACAGTAAAAATGTGTGTTACTGAATCATATTCAAGCAAAAAACTACCACAAAATAGGTGAAAACTTTAGAAATTATTCAAAATAACAGAGCAATACTATAAGAAATAAACAAAACCATACAGGCAGTCCTGCCAACCTGTACCCTGGTATACTATACATAAAAGGTATTTTCACATTACACCAGGTCTCTGTTAGTAATATAATGTCGTGCTTAGTTTTAGAGTTTTCAAGAGTGCATATGAATTCATCAAAGTATTTACCTAAGCTACGGATATTCATTGAATATATATTTAAAAAATGAATCTCTCTCTCATCGCACTGTGGTTAATAATTTATTTAATCTTCCACTACTTTAGTTGTATTATTTTCAGAATCATATAATGCAAATAAATCTTGTATATTTTTCATAAAAAGGGGGGAAAATTAAAATCGTATGAGTTACAAACAGCTCAAATTATTTTACAGTTTTTGCAGGTCCACTGTATCGTCGATGACAAAAGTTTTGTTGTTCCTACCCTCATCCTTCTTCACCAGAATCTTGCCGTCGTTTACCCAGACGAAACGATACTGTTTGTCAGCTGCGACCTTTTTCGTTTCTTTTAGCAAATTCATGACAGGTTGAGTCAGGTGATGAAAAACGCTTACTCTCCCATCCGGTAACGATTTATTAACCGCTTTTGTAGAGATTCCAGGCAAACGAGGATCCAAGGCAGATAATTTTTTGAAGTTCCACATTCAGTCTAATTTATCTTGTTTCCTTAAAAACTTGAAAATAATAGGCTTCAAATTTCCCTTTTCCCTAACCGGTAATCTATGGCCTGTACTTAAATCCCTACAGGTCAGATCACTTTTTAATGTTTTTGATAATGCATTGAATATCTCATCAATTAATTCATTTCTAGTTTCTGGGAGACCAGTGACTATTACATTATCGCGGCGACTGTACATTTCGAGATCGGAAACTTGTTTTTTTAGAGAGGAAATGTTCATTTTTAAAGAGGCATTCTCATTTTTAACTTTTTTCAAATAATCTTTACAGTTCGTAAGCTCCTTCCTAAGACTATCGAATTCATGCGATATAAAAGTAACGGATTTCTTAATTTCTTCGAAATCACTTAAGAATGTAGGAGACAGTTAGGATTGTATTATCTGTTTTACGATAGCCGAGATAGCTTCTAGGTCTACCTGAGATAAGGAAACCGCTGTTGGCTGAGACGTTGAAGGAAAAGGAACACCTCCTCCCTCCACCGCAGGGTTGTTTGCAGACTTGTTAGCTGTCGTATTACACGAAATGCACCTCCACTTTAACTTTTTTTGCGGTTGACATTTTTCGAAAGTTTTTTTTCGGTGATGGATTGACACAAATAATGCAAATTCTCCTTACATTCACTACACTTGATCATATCCTCCACAACAACTTCTGAATTACACTTTCTGCACTGCATTTTAAAGTTAAAGCAAAATTTTCAATAGAACGATAACAATGCAACGCAGATAAGATGTTTACTGCTTCGTATCTGAAGCGCAACTGCCTAAAAAATAAAATATAAAAGCGAAATGGCTCCTATATAATATTCTAGAGGGTATTGAATATATTGCCATGATTGAATTCTTATTATTGCTGGGGTTCTTGTTCTAATATAAGTCTATTTATTCTATTATTATTGTTATAATTGTCATAATAACAAACTATTTTTATTTTATAATTCTGGCATAGCTTTGTACTAATAATAATAACATTGTTGCTATTATTAGCACAAATATTATTTTATTATTATTAGTATGACAATTAAAACAATAAATATTGTATCAATGAAATTAATATTAATAAATATTAATAGAATTGAATATAATAATAACATTGTTGTTATTATTATATATTCGTTTTAACTCTGTTCTGTAACTATTATTCAGTTATTTTCAATTCAATTAAATTTATTGAATGAGTGTTAGCGAGTTGACTTAAGCCGCATTAACTTAATCCTTATACAGAGTGTTCACTGAATCAGGCTCAGAAAATTCCCGTACATTTCCCGTATATTTCACGTTTTCCCAGTTTTCCTCGCTGGATGAAACACATGTTTAATAATATTAAACATATTTTGTAAAAATATAGGTGGGGGGGGGGGTATGGGGTTACTCAGAAGGGGGGTCAATTTGGAAAAATATTAAGAATAATATACTTTACAGTTATTTAAATAACAATAATTTCAAAACTGCAAAAGTATGTTATTCATCAAAATGTAGCACCATTATACGATTATAGGTAGCTATTTATTTCAAATGATATAAAAAAGACAATTTAGAAGAAAAAACTAAACTCCCTAACCTACCCTTCACCCTTTAAAACATTACAGTCCAGTCACTACCGGTATATACATTGGTGTTTGCAATATATATTGTAGTTCTGATTTTTCAATATATTGTTTGGATACATTGGAGAAGTCTAGAGTCTAGAACCAATTTTTCATGCAAAATTTTCAATATCCTCCAATTGCCAGAATTTAAGTGTACAATTCAAAATCCCTCTGGGCATAATTTTGTGCTCTTCAACCTGAGACCGGAGAGTGCAAAAAATTACACCCAAAGGGATTTTGGATTATACATTTGAATTGTAGCTATCAGGAGATATTGTTGATTGAAAACTAAAATTCATTAAAATTGATTATTTTGTTGAAATTTTACTCGTTTTTGTGACTCAGAACACATTACATAGAGAGCTCCAAGTGATTTCATTTTATTCAGAATTTTATAATCTGAAAAAAGGCGAGAGCAAATTTAACCGACGACTGGATTTGGTGGAAATAAGCGAACCAAAAATACGAGGTGTTTGGGCCATTCTGTATCTAACATAAGGAAATTTTGCATGCAAAAATTGGTTCTGGACTTCTCTTATGTATCCAAACAATATATTGAAAAATCAGAACTAGATTATTATATTGAAAGAACATCCCCTTCTTCATGTCTATATTGACTGGACTAATATTAAACATAACATTTTAGGTTCTGAAAAACATAATCAAAGCATATTATGTGTAATTTGATTTACTATCAATAATTTCAACATCGATAATACAAAATTATAAATAAATAAATACCTACACCAGATATAGAACTATACCTCAAATGGATATAAAGGTATTTCCACACATGCGAACTGAACCTCGAACAGTGCAGCGAACATTAGAAATATGTTTCATAATTTTAACACTCAGCTGTTAAACAACTGCCGCGCAGTTCTCGGAACCATTCGTCATTCCACTAGCCGCTCTTTTAACCGTTCTCCATGCCATTTGCCGAATGTTGAACTTTTCAGCCAATCAGAGCCCTCTATTAAAATTCGCCGTGCAGCTTGTGGTCCAATTTTGGCTATCCATCACAAGTGGAAAACATGAGAATACTTTCGCGAATATTAATACAGTACAGGCCTCTTCTCATAATCTATATTTTGAACAATTCATTGTTATGAATAATACATTTATATGAATCGATAAATAATGTTTAATGCAAATAGAATAACTCCTGCAAAATTAATGATTGGATAAATTTCAATATTAAAATATTGTTGACCAAGAACTCAGTATCATGACAATTATTTCCTTTCAAAATTATAATCACTTGATTATTTTTAAACTAATAATATTAATTTCACCAACTAACCAATAAGTTGACTGGAATAGATTCTGTAATTTCAATATCCTATTCACAAAAAGTGAGTCATAAATATTACCTTTATAAATATTTTCCACTTGCCATCGATTTTTGTTGGTAAGAACATTGATCATTGTTATTTCACGAAAGACTGGGTAGAGTTGAATAATTTCCCCCAAAAGGTGTCTAGTTTGGTTTGGTCTATGTTTTGGCAACCAAAAAAAAAAACGTAGGTGGATAGGATCTTTTCAGGCTCACCAATCTATACTATAATAAAGTAAAGAGCTGGCTTATATTAGTACAGGACATGATAAATAATTTTTGACGCACGTCTGGAGTCTGAACTTCTGGACTGATCAACTTGAAAGTTTGCATATAGATTCTTAATTAACCGAGGATATGAATGAATGAATGAATGAATTTTATTTGCCAAAAACAAAATACAAAAAAACTTTACAAAAAATAAATATAAGTATGTGCTACTGCACCTAAACCAAGATACATACATTTATTTAATTAGATATAATAACGAAATGATATCCTTTACATTATAAACAGCAGTTATAAAATGAAGATTCAATCTATGTTCACATGCATAAGTACAGTAGGTGAGGCAAAAACACCGGCAAAAGGAAGATTCCTTGTGCGCCAGTGTGAGTCGCAAATCAGCTTAATCAGGGATGTAATATATAAACTTGAATTTAGCGTATGAAGTATTCAAAAATATAATTTATAATATTTTTTTTATTATTATTACTTCCATTAAAACTAGTCACTAGGACTAACCATTAATTTTGTTCTCTTATTTCTTATCCTAAAATATTAATTTTTATTGCTTAAGTCTTCCAGTGAAGCCTACAGTTCTAATCTATAATTCTTCTACTTTAAATTCTTTCGCTACACATTTATTTAATTTATACTTTTTTCACTTCACTAGCACTACACCAACTCGAAGGGCTTTGTTCTCTTCAACCTCCTTGTGAGTTCAGTGCTGTCTAGGAGTTGGATGACTTCGGTGTTGTCGTGTTGATGAAGACGTGACTCATGATGGGCTGCCAATCGTCTTATTTCACTGGTCACATAGGGGATGTGTAGATCTCGGTGCAAATCGCTGTTTCTTATGTACCAGGGCGCATTCACCATGTTCCGCAGTACTTTGTTTTGGAATGTTTGAATCTGATTGATGTTAGATGTTCTAGAGCAGCCCCAAAGCTGAATTCCATATGTCCAGACAGGTTTTAGAATTTGTTTATAAATCAATATTTTGTTGTCCAATGAGAGTTGTGATTGTCTGCCCAACAGCCAATAGATTTTACTGTATTTGAGTCCCAGCTCACTCCTTTTCATCTTGATATGCTCTTTCCATTTCAACTTGGCGTCAAGAGTCATTCCAAGGTATTTTGCTGTGTTGCTGTGTGGTACTACATTCCCATTTAGATTTATACAAATCGGATCATTGATATTTTTGTTTGTGAAGTTGATATGAATGGACTTCATCTCATTCAATCGAATTCTTCATTTCTTTGTCCAGTCACTGAATTTGCTGCTAGCATTCTGTAGTTTTGTGGCTGCTTCTTGTACTGTTTCCCCTTCTGCCAGTATTGCAGTATCATCAGGAAAAGTAGCAATTGTCACTGCATCCAATTCAGGAAGATCGCTTGTGTACAGCACATAAAGAACTGGTCCAAGAACACTCCTTGTGGAAGTCCAGCCCTTATTTCCTTTAATTCAGAGACGTCATCACCTTGTTTTACTCTGAACAATCTGTTAGTGATGTATGATTTTAAAAGTTTTACAAGTGGAGTGGGAAGAATTTTATGAAGTTTATTGATCAGTCCTTCATGCCACACTTTGTCAAATGCCTGTGCCACATCAAGGAAGATTGCTGAGCATATACATTTTTTCTCTAATGAATTCTCTATTACATTAGTGATTCTATGTACTTGGTCCAGGGTTGAGTGCTTGTGCCTGAAACCAAATTGATGGGCTGGTATCAGATTCCTGCTACTTATGATGGGCAGGAATCTGATAACAGCCCATCAATTTGGTTATCAAATGATATCCTTTACATTATAAACAATAGTTATAAAATGAAGATTCAATCTATGTTCACATGCATAAGTACAGTAGGTGAGGCAAAAACACCAGCAAAAGGAAGATTCCTTGTGCGCCAGTGTGAGTTGCAAATCAGCTTAATCAGGGATGTAATATATAAACTTGAATTTAGCGTATGAAGTATTTGAAAATATAATTTATAATATGAAGTTGATTATTGTATAAAAGTCAATAATTGTAAATAATTCAAGTTCAGCCATGCCTCTATGGCTCTTTTTCAGTGTTTATTATTTCGGAAATTATTAAGTGGAAATTCACTTTCTAGTATATTTATGAATTTACTGCTAATGTAGTAGAGTTGCCTTCTAAGAAGAGCTGAGTTGGTGTTATATATTTCATATTTTCTTATTGTATTAGGTCTAAGATTATAATTTTGTCATCGGCTAGAGGGAAATTATGCTCATATTTAAAACTGTAATTTGTTATGCAACTAAGATATAACTGTTGTATAGTTTTAACATCAAATTCACTGAACAAAATCTTACTATCTTAAGTTCTAGGTTTCTTTAAAATTGTCTTTATTATGAATTTTTGTATTAGAAAAAGGTTTTTAATATGGGTATCGAAAGTCCCACCTCAAACTATTGAACCATATTGCATTAGGGATTCTACTAGTGCCATATATACCTGTTTGCATTCTGAGAAAGATAGCACATTTTTCAATTTATAAGATAAATTAGTCTCTTACATAGAGACTAAGATAAGATACATTTTCTCTCCATCAAACAAAAGTTCTCACTCTTGAGGCGCTCTGCCAGCTTTATTGTTGGCTTTCTGGATTTGAGGTACCTCATGTTCAGGTCTGGGATATCCTCATGAATTGGGAGCTGCTGGCTGGAGCATATCCTGTTGTGCAGTCGCAGGAGGGCCTGACATCTGCGCAGATTGGGCAGTGGTATCCCACTAAGAACAGGTAGCCAGGGAACTGGTGTTGTTCTCAGGGCTCCAGTAATAATGTGCATTGTGTTGTTAAGTTGCACATCCAACAACCTAGTGTGGTAGCTGTTCATCCAGCATGAAGCACAATACTCGGCAGCAGAATACACCAGACCAAGGCTTGAGCACCTCAGAGTTGATGGAGATGAGCCCCATGTGGTGCCACATAATTTTTGTATTAAATTATTCCTTGTCTTCACCTTGGCTACCATGTTTTTAATGTGTTGATTGAAGGAGAGTGTCCTATCAAGGGTAACACCAAGGTATTTTGGAAAACTGTTGTGGAGCAGTTTAGTGTTGCTCATTGTCAGCTTCAGCTTGGCATTTGCCATTTTATTATTCAGGTGAAAGGCAGACACTTCAGTTTTTCCCATGCCCGGGCACAGTCTCCATTTTGAGCAATAAACTGCTAGAGCATCCAGGTCACTGGTTAGGGTCTCCTCACTGCTCTCCAGGTCCTTGTTTTGTGTGGCAAGGGCTATGTCATCTGCATAAGCAAAGACTCTGGACCTAAAACAGGGATGGTCTGAAACATATAGGTTAAAGAGAAGGGGAGCCAGAACAGAGCCTTGAGGTAGGCCATTATCCAGTCTTCTAGTTCTGCTCATCTTGTGTCCCATTGAGACAAAAAGTGGCGAAAACATACAAGATGGTTTTATTACATTACAATCTAGATCAAGTGACCCCTAAGAACATTTGCAAGAAATTCTCAATTTGGATAAAAATAAAGAATGGGAAATTGGATTGATTAATTTCTGTACTTACAATAGCATTGCAAATGTTATAAAAGGTAAAAATTCTAGCTTCAAATATGGTGATAAATTAATTCATCTTGATATGGGTGCGTATGAAGTTGATGACATTATATTAGCTTTAAAGACTAAATTGAATAGTGATGAAAATAAACTTAATATAAGAGCTAACACAAATACTATGAAGCTTGAAATTCGTTCTGATAAGCCTATTGACTTTACATCATCTGCTTCAATAGGAAAAATGCTTGGTTTTGTTAATGTTATATTACAACCGAATAAATGGCATTATTCTCAGCATTTAGTTAGCATAACAAATATTGACACTATTGTAGTTTATTGTAATATAGCATGTGGGAGTTACTCTAATGGCAAACAGAAACATATTATATACAAGTTTTCACTCAGAGTACCTAGTGGGTATTTAATAAATGAAACCCCTAATCCAATAATCTATTTGCCTTTAAACACACATAGAATTCAAAGCATTAATGTAAAGGTAAGTGATCAAGAAGGATTGTTTATTGATTTCTGGGGAGATATAATTACAATTAGAGTTCACATTCATGAAAAACAAAGAACTTGAAATGGGATTTCTCGTTTTCAAACCTCACACTAGCATTTGCTCACAGAAGCTCATTAGAGACTCGAAAGTGATAGAGTCAACACCTTAAAAGCTATGTGCTATATCAGCGAAAAGCGCGAGAATATTAGAAAAGTTGGGATTTATAGTAGATTGGCGTCATGTACGGCGCAGCAATTACTGAAATTCTTGATGTTGAATCTCAACTCAAGTTGATATTTCTAAATTTCAGTTCCATACTCATACAGTATATTCAGGTCAAGAAATTAAACCCTCAGATGAAGCTCGCATCCATGTGGCTTCTATGGATCAGTACAGCCTTCCCTGCAAATCATTTATATTTATTGAAGGGAAAGTGAAGTGTACAAAACCAGGCGCCAAGGCTGGGGATGATCTGATAGAAGCAAAGTATATATTATCCAGTAACCTCATTGGAAATCTCTTTGATGAAATTTGATATGAATTGGCTGGACAACAAATTTCTAAATCAAGACTAATTGGATTAACATCAACAATTATTAAAGCTATTCTAGTGAAAAATATGTTTGATAAAAACACATATCACTTGGCTGGGTTTGACAGAGCAAGATATACACTAGAAAATAATAAGTTTACATTCTGTGTACCTCTTAAATTAGTTTTACCATTTTTTGAAGACTTTCAAAGAATAATTTTAAACTTGAAACAAGAACTTGTATTATTAAGATCACTGACAGATCTCAATTGCATCGAGTCTACAGAAGCAACAAACGTTAATGTAAAAATAACAAAGCTTCAATGGAGAATTCCCTATATTACTTTAGAAGATCATGTGAGGTTGAAATTTTTGAGATTGCTTGATGCTGATACACTGCTGAAGCTAAGCTTTCATCATTGGGAGATTTCAGAATCACCAAATTTACAAAATAGCACTGTTCATCATTCTTGGGCAGTAAAAACTGCATCCCATCTCGACACACCAAAGTATGTTGTTTTAGCATTTCAGACAGATTATAAGAATAAAATTAATAAATCAATCTTGTAATTTGATAGTTGTAATCTTTAGAATGCAAAGGTCTACTTGAACTCTGACTATTTTCCTTATGAAAACCTCCTTGGTAAACAAGAATTGATGTACCATATGTTTTTGGATTTCGCTCCAGCATACTATAACCATGTATCAATAGTGAGCTTGGAACAGAGATTGATTTTAACACATTTTGTACTAAAACACCCCTGATTGTAATTGACTGTTCACATCAATCTTCTCATTTGAAATCCTCCACAGATATTAGAATAGATATGGAATTTAAGGAAGCTGTCCCTGCAAATACTTCAGCTTATTGCATTTTAATCAGTGATTGTATCATGGAGTACACTCCTCTTACTTCCATGGTGAAGGAAGTTCAGTAATTTCTCAATAGAGCGCAAACTATATAAGTATTGCATTTTCCAAATTTTACTCATTTGAGGTTTTAGCTTTGATCGGTTAACATCTACAATGTCTTCTAATTCTGAGAAGAAAACATGCTCTATCGGGATACAGTGTGATCTTGATGCCGAGGAAGACAGCATCTACTATGACTCAAGATGTAGTACACCTATAATGTCTTCTAATTCTGAGAAGAAAACACAGTCTATCAGGATACAGTGTGATCTTGAAGCCGAGGAAGACTTCTTCTACTATCACTCAAGATGTAGTACACCTAAACCATAGGAGGAGGAGGAGAACGGAGGACAAAGGAGGACAAAGGAGGAGGAGAATGGAGGACAAAGGAGGATGATGGAGGACAAAACAGGCGTCATCATCAAACTGGAGGAAGAAACTCTCTCCTGTAAAAAATTTGCAACAGTCGACATGCATTGGTTCAAGGGGAATTTCAATCAAATTATCCTGAAAGAAATTGCTATTGCAAATGAAGTAAATAGCTTTGTTGTGTTGCATTTCAAGTCGCCATTTGCAAAGTCAGAATTGAGTGCTAAATTGTGTAAGCAAGCGACATGGGCAGAGAACAATTATCATAAAATATGCTGGGAAGATGGGCATTTTTTTTATACAGACAAATTATTGGTATCTTATCTTGAAGGATATGATAAAATCTACACGAAAGGTACAGAGAAAGCGAAGTTTCTTAGAAGGTTACACAAAAACATATGTTGTTTACCAGATGAAATTGACAAACCAAATTTTAACTACTTCACTAGTTCATGGTGTTATAACACCTGTGAAATTCATAATTGCAATCCTGGGGGAAGATGTGCCCTCTACTCCGCACTTCATTATAATTCATTGATAATGAAAAATATGGACTTGTCTCCAAATTTTATGTGTGAAAACAATAGAATGCTTAGCATGAAAAAATGTGAATTCTATTCAAATGCAGAAAAGAAAAACTTTGCACAATATGACTTTTTCTATAAAGGACAAGAAATTCAATGTGTTTATTGTATGCAAGCACTGAGATATCATACCGCCCGTGTATGCTCCATTGGTGGAAATGGGCAAAACCCATTTAATTTCTCTATATTAGTACTGACATATGTATAGTTTCTTCATTCGCCCATCATGGACCCATTGCCATATTTTTTCCCATCATGGAAAAAATATTGAGACGAGATAAGGATAAGTTGCTAGTGAAATGGATTGGATTTCCACAAGCATCATTCATAAGACGAGAGAACTTATTAGAGTAAGATTGTATATTGTAAATAATTAGAGTAAGATCATATGTTGTAAATAATGTACATGGTATAATTATCTATCCACATTTGTTGTAAATAATTTGAGTAAGATCATATGATGTAAATAATGTACATTGTAGAATTATCTATCCACATCCGATTAACACACCTCTAGTTGAAATGGGGAAAACTAAATCTTCTTACCAATCCGATCAGAGTCTCATACCAAAAAAGGAGGAACAAGAAGAAGATGAAGGAGAAGAAAGTATGGATGTAGGAGAGGAAGAAGGAGAAAAACATGATGATATTAGTGAAACAACAGAAGTTGCATCACCATCAGCAGCTGAAAAAGATCTAAGCATAAATGATTCAAGTATATCTAATCCAACTAGACTTGAGAGTGATACATCCAGCAAAATAAAGAGGATAAAAAATCAAGTGCTTGCACAATATTTGTATAAATTTCATACTGAAAAATTGGATAACTTGATTCCTTATGGAATTTTCTATGATTCTAACCATAAACTATATTATATGAGTGAGTTTAATGTAAGCTTTGATAACTACTTCTTTTATATTAATAGCCAAACATTCCGAATTACACATGGTCTATTAGAACTGTTATTTGCCCAAAGACCAAATCCATATCTCTTCGATGAAAAAGACCTAAATAAATACAAGAAAATTTTATCAAAACAAAAGTTCATTTGGATAGACGTGGATATGTGAAACGTAACAGTGGTGTAAAGTCTTGCTTAATTCAAATGATATTTCCTGTTAAGCAAGTTTACCTGCATTAAAGCAAGTATCAGGGTTATTGAAATTTGCAAAAAATACTTCTAGCAATAGAATTTACCAATATTATGACAACTATGATGAATTGGTTCACAGACTTCAATTATTAAAATCATCAAAACTTGCTTGACACTCGAGTCATGATGTTGAGATTGCATCAATTATAGAAGAATTATGTGGAGGTAAAATTATTGTTTAGTTGCAGAATGAACATGCACAGATTTGGTGGTAAAAGTGAGAGAGTCACTGTGAAGAAAGAGATTGTATGGAATGAACTAGATCTTGACAGTTTTAGTGAGAGAATAATCCAGGCAATTAATCAACAGGGTGTCAGTGAATCTCTGCGTTTGTTTTTAGATTCACAATTATCTAATATAGTTAAGAATATTGGATTGAACGAGATTGAAAAGGAACACATCTTCAGTACATTACAACAGTTATCTGACAATATCGATAGGGGTGTAACCAGCGCAGAACTCCTCAAGGCTACTCTTACAATGGGGTAAACTTAATGACTAAGATGCAATAACCAGGACACAAGCTGGGATGAAAGATAAATTTATTACCCAATATATATCGATAAGAATATCATTTGACACTAAACCCCATGGTTTCACACAAGTTACAAGCAAGTTTCAACTGACAAACATAAATTTTAAACATAAAATCTGTTGACAATTTGACAACATTTCATTGAAGATCAAATTAAATTCCATAAAAGAATCAAACTAAATTCCATGAAAGATCAAACTAAATCCTACTGAATGATCAAACTAATTTTTATGAAAGATCAAACTTAATTCCATTAAACAAAATCAACTAAATTCTATAGAAAATCAAATTGAGTTCCATTATTCTCAATTTACTTAATATGTGTCTCTCTCAACATGATCAAGTTTTCTGTCCCGGGACTCCTCTTTCTCCTCTACTCAAGAATATCGAACGTGAGGAAATTTCAATAATCTGCTCATTGAGTAAGCAAAACTGGGAGTAAGATAAACTCATAATAATAATAAAAGGGACAAACCTAAACAATCTAATAGTTATCAATAGCAAAACATTGCGTTACAGTGCAAACAATAAGTTACAGTAAAATTTTGATTAATTAACAATTCACCTTCTACATAATTCAAATCACATTCAATAAAACCGAGAAGCGTAGAGAGCTGCAGTGGAGGCAGCCAAAGCTCATATTAGGCTGTAGTGCTGAAAAAAAAACATTCAATAAAACAAGCTCATTATAGAAAACAAATCTGGGAGTAAGTAAAAATCATAATGGCAATAAAAGGGACAAAGCTAAACAATCTACCAGGCATCAATAGCACAACACTGCATTACTGAGCAATCAATAAGAAATAAGAATAAGAATAATAAATAAGAATAATAAGATAATAAATAAGAATAATAAATAATAAGAATAATAAATAAACAGAAAAATCTTGATCAATTAAACAATTCACATTCTACATAATACAAAAAAATTTTGCCATCTCTCTCGCTCTCTCTTTCTCTGTATACACTGGAATTTGAAAGTAATAACTTTTTGAAATAAATTTTGATAATCCTGGGTGATAGTGTGTGAAAAGCTTGTCTTAGAGTTTGAATAATGAATTTTGTAATGAACTGAACAATGGATCTTATGAATTTCTATAGTTTATTAAACACTGACCCAAATGCACAATCAGAGTAAATGAAACCATAGCACCGCACACAAGCACTGCTCAACTACGTCTGACTACAATTCTCAATCCAGCAGGTAAAATCAATTTTAAAATGCTAATAATCATGTACAGTAATGCTGTAGCCTTTACTAAGACAATAGGTGTCATCCAACACCAAATTACAGCGACTGCAATGGAAGAGACGGTGAGAGAGAGAGAGTGCATGGGAGCGAGGGTGAGAGAGAGAGAGTGCATGGGAGCGAGTCATGCCACTCTGTGTTGTCAAATTATCAGGCAATATTCATCAATTGTTCTCACACTATTACAGGGGAGTTAAATAGAAATCTATAAATTTGGAGAATTCTCTACATGATCTCATATCAACAACAGAGATATTCAGATTTCACTTGAATACGATCGATAATAATAAAGTTGACAAGAATTATTTGGATGAGAAATTGAAAGTTATCTCAGACAAGATTAAAAATTTGGAAGTATTAGATAGAAATTATCTAAATACCAGATTGAAACAGCTTAGCACAGAAATTTTTACTAGAGTAAATGAAACTCATTCATTATCGGTTGATAAGGAATATTTGGATAAAACTGTGCAAGCATTGAATAACATTGTTATAACAAAACAAGAGTTTGAAGATTGATTATCCACAATGACTAATATGATAAAGACAAATCTTATGGAGGGGATTGAACCATTTGTTTCAAAAAATGATTTAAATAAATTGCTTTCTATGTTTGCTGAAACCTATGTATTGAAAAATGATCTGAGTAGTGAAATGCAAGCATTTATTAAGAATGATGAATTACAAGCCACAGTCAAAACAATTCATGAGGAAATAGCATCTTCAATTAAAAATACTGAGGATGGTGAAGTGACAAGATTACAATGTTCACCTGCATTTATCGATTATCTCACTTTATTTGTTCATAGAATAGCCTACCAAATAGTAAGGAACTATGCGAAAGTGAGTTTTCATATGAATTGGATCGAGGCAAAACAGCATAATTTGACAGAAGATCAAGTAGGTGATTTAATTACCAAAAAAATGGGTCTTAGATACTACACAAATGTTCTAAAACCCTCAAGTTAGAATCACTTCAATCTTTAACTGATTTCACTATGCAAGTTGGTTGGGAGAAATCACATGAGATTAAGAAATAGATAGCTACATTCTATTTCAACGTGAGAGAGTGTTCTCTACTCCACAACCATTTTTTCCAATTGTAATGGATTTTCCAAGGTGAAACAAGATTGTGGAAAAAAAGTGCTAATGGTCGAGTTTGAGATGAATTAGAGCAGAGATGCATTCATCCTTCTAAGCTCTCTGAAGTAAAATTTTAAAATGTGCTAATGATCAAGTGATCAATTAGACCAGAGCCGCATTCGTCCTTGTAAGGTCTCTGAACTGAAATTTCAATGTGCTAATGTTCAAGTGGGAGGAGAATTGGTGCGTAATGATATCATCCAAGGTTGTCTTTCAGGAGACATGCATATGAATGGAATTAGTGTATCCTTATCTATAGATGCTGCTACATTGTGCTGTGAGATGAGTGAAAGCAACAACAAAGTAATGACACACTTTGATATGTCAACTTTTAATGAACTCTTATTGGAGATATAACCCATTAAAGCATTACATAATGTCTTTCAGTTTGATTGGTTGTATGTTAAGAATGTAACATTTGGTGAGGATGATTTGATTTATATCAATATAGATTCAGAAGACAACTTTGAATTCACTATTATTCTTCAAAAAGAATATTCAGCTGTGCTGAATACACACAACATAAAGAGTTTTAAAAGCAAAAGATGGGATTTGAATGTTACTGCTGGTCGTGTATTCTTGAAAGAATGGTAAAATCCCCTCGTACTTGTCAACGTTGTCAAGTACATCTAGAATTTAACTGATGGATGGAAAGCAAGCAATTAACATATAGAGGTTCAGTAAAAATCTGAGAGTTAGAGTTTCACTTAAATCTATGTCTTAGACAAAGATGTTTCAGTTAAATATGTCAGTAAGATGAGATTTTCGTTTCACTTAAATCTGACAGTAAGATGTTCGTTTCACTTAAATCAGTAGTAGAATGTCTCTCTCTCTCTCACACACCTCTCACTCTGCTATAAATCATTAAATAGACCGTGACTATCTATAAATGTAATTGAGCATGACTATCTATAAATGAAATGAGCATAACAAAGAGAGAGAGAGAGAGAACGGGAGAGAGAGGTTCATTCTAAGGGCCTGGGGATTGATTGATTGATTGAGTACTTTATTTATGTAGATTACAATATATACTGGCTTATACACTTATATACAATAGCTTACAATACAGCAAATTGTAGATGAATTTACATAATATAGACTAAGAAAATAATTATTGAACTGTATATGATATGAAAAAGCAATTTGTAATATAATAACTATAGATAATAATCATATTGTTATGCATCTACATAAATTGGCAGAGCTTTGGACATATCAATGTCCATTCTTCGGAAAGAATATTAAAAATATCCTCCCCACTAACTCTCTACCAAAACATTAATTTTGTTATTTAAACTAAGGATTTATTTATTAATGGAAATATTGTAAAAGTTTTAATCAATATGAATATTAAAGAGAAAGAAAAAACTGAAAATTGATAAAGTAAAATAATTATATAGGTAGATAAGATCAAATAATTGATTAATAAAATGAAGTAGGCTGAAAGTAGATCAGGGTTATCAACTTTCAGTAATATACAGCAGTATGCAGTGGATAATTGAAATAACAGGAGTTTATATATATATATATATATATATATAAAATTCGTTCTATAACATGGTTTAAAGGTTTATATTTGGTGGAATGGGTGAGGGATGGTTGTCATGTGATCGTTCTAGGGCCGGACAGTTTCAGTCATTTGTTCCAAAATAGGTTTTTTTAGAGTCAGGATGAAGCTCGCTCAGCTCTTGATAGACCTGATAGAAACAGGAAGTGTATTCCATGCACGACAGGCACTGACTAAGAAGGATTTTGTGAAAATAGTAGTTCAATGATTGGGTATCCTTAAAGTACTTTCTCCAGTTCTAGTATGTGAAGCATCTATCCTCCTACCTTCAGAGACAAATTTGAAATCATCTTTAAAATAGTTCGGATTACCATATTTCAAGATATCTCTAACAAGCTTGACTATTCGAAAAAGCCTATGATCAGGAAGCTTTAATGTTGAACTAGCAATGTGGGCTGGGGTGATATGATCTTGGCGTTGGAGAGAGTAGACAAAATGTAGACAATAATTTTGACAATGCTGTAGTTTATCATTCAGAGTGACTTGCATATCGTTAAGAACAGAATTACAATACATTAAATGTGGGAAGATGAGAGATTGAACCAATAATAATTTAATGTTTCTAGAGAGGATATCATGCATTTTCTTCAATGCATGCATGCATGGCTGAGAATACCTTTTTACAAGTTTTGTTCACTTGTTCTGACCAGTCAAGAGTATTATTCATAATTATGCCTAAATTTTTAACTGAGCTACAGTAAGGAATGTCATTACCGTCTACACTAATTTTGTGAATCGATTCAAGGTCAATATTGTTTATAAGACAAGAATATCCAATTATAATGGGTTGTGTTTTGATGGGATCAAGCTTAAGGCCATTTTTCTTTGTCCATTCCACTATCGAATTGATATCCTGATTCATTATTCCAACTGTTTCATTAATTTTTGTTATGGGACAGCTTAAATAGATTTGAAGGTCATCTGCATAAGTATGGAAACTGGAGAATTTGATAATGGAAGAAAGGTCATTAGCATACAAAGTGAAGAGAAGAGGGCCTAAAATTGAACCTTGTGGTACTCCATGCATAACGTTTTTCCAAGTTTACTTTTTGTCACCAACAGATACACATTGTTTCCTATCTAATAGATAGGATTTAAACCAAACTAATGAGTTGTGACTGAAACCAAGAATAGCCAACTTATTCAGAAGGACTGTATGATCAACAGTATCGAATGCTTTAGAAAAATCAAATAGGGTGAGGATGGTGCATTTTCTTTGGTCCATAGCTAACCTTATATCATCAGTGACATGAAGCAGAGCTGTCTCAGTTGAATGGAATTTTCTAAAGCCTGATTGAAAGTTATGAAGCTTACTATTGTTGTCTAGAAATTTTACAACTTGAGCATGAATGAGTCTTTCTAGCACTTTGGACAATGCAGGTAAAATACTGATTGGTCTAAAATCCTCAACTTTATTGGGTGATGGAACTTTATTTAGAGGGCGAACAAGAGCAAACTTCCCGTTTTCAGGGAAAATGCCTTCTTCAAGTGACTTGTTGAAAATGTATGTAATGGTTGGTAAAACAGCAAATAACATCTTCTTGATAAATTTAATAGGAATTTTGTCTACACCCATAGCATTACTATGAATACATTGAATTGCTCTGAAAGTGTCTTCTTCTGAGATTGGATGGAAATGAAATTGATCAGTGATTGGTAAATCTAAGTTTGTAAACTGCTCTTCAAGATCATCGATATGATTAGCAATGACAACTTCGTCGCATTGGTTAGAGTGTGAAACTAAATGGTCATTTATATTATTCAATGGTAAGTCAATTTGTGGATTCGATTTCTGTTTGCCAAGCCCGAATTCTTTTATTCCCTGCCAAAGTGATTTAGAGTCTTGTCTATTGTTTGTCATAAATGAATTCAAGTACCTAATCTTTGAGTTCCATAATTCCTGTTTAACCCTATTTCTAAGGCTCCTATACTCTATCAAACTGTCCAAGTCAAATGTCTTTTTAAATTTTCTATGTGCTTTGTCTCTATGTCCCATCATCTTAAGTATGTCTTCAGTCATCCACGGTACTCGTTGTTTTCTATTAATCCTCCTTGTCACATAAGGTGCATGTTTGTCATACAAAGTCAAAGTCCAATTCTCGAAAGTCTTGACCATGTCATCAACTGAGGGTAATGCTTAAATTTGATGCCATGGAGTCTGAGCCATATCAGTCAGGAAGGCAGCTTCATAAAAGTTTTTGAAGTCTCTATAAGTGATAATTTTCTGTTCTGGCTTGGGTATCTTATGGGAAAGTACACAGTAGATCAAATCATGTCTAGAAATAGCTGGGACTGAGATTTGGCCTGCTTGAACAACCTCATTGGGATCACTAACAATGAGAAGGTCAATGAGTGTGTCTGATTCATTAGTATGATGAGTTGGATCGAGAGGTAAAATAGTCATGTTTAGGCATTGGAAAATTGTAGTCAGTTGAAAGTAGTCAAAGTTATGATTTGTCATGTTCAAGTCGGTGTTCATATCCCCCATAACTAGTATACGGTTATAACAAGGCATAAGAGAAAGCAAGGCATTTCCGAAATCTGTGAAATGACCTATTTTTGGTGGGTGATAACAGATACCAACGAGTAATTTATCAGTACTAGATAAGGATAATTCAAGTAGCATAAACTCTGGTCTGGAACAATACTCTTGTTTAGATGTGATTAAAACTTTTGTTTTGATACCATCTTTCACATAAATTGCTACACCCCCACAAGCTTTATTTAATCTATCATTCCGGAAAAGATTATATCCAGGCAATGTAACAAAATTTGATGAAATACTAGGCTTCAAAAATGATTCGGAAATTCCGATTATATTGAAGTCCTGAAAACAGAAGATTGCTCTGAGTTCATCAATGTGGCAACTGAGGGATTGTACGTTAAGGTGAGCAGCCTTGAAAAGTTTTTTGAAAGAGTGGAGCTTATTTGCTAGAAACATACCTGCGTCATTATTACTATTATTGAAATAATCATACCTACTTGAGGGCGAGCGAGCTGACATGTCAGTGAGAGGCATCATGGAAGCAGCAGACCAATCGTGAACCGACCTCAGAATGACACATGATGGGGAAAATGGGGATGAAACTGATAAAACTTAACCTAAATGAAAAAGTCTCTTGATTCGAGTGCATTCAGTATGCCTTTGATAGTTCGGCTCCCTTCACTATTTAAAGCACTAGTTCAAAAAATTCACTAAACACAATAAGATGTAGATGTGTGAAGTTCCGTTGATGAATAATCCTAATGGTGAATAAGATGAAGATTGAGGAAGAACTGGTAGTGGGAGATCTGGTCCAAGTGGTGATAGAGCGAGTAGGTGTCCAGTAGTGGAAGAATCGGGTCCAAGTGGAGGTAGAGCGAGAAGGAATCCAGTAGTGGAAGATCAAGTCCAAGTGGAGACAGAGAGAGATGGAATCCAGTGGTGGAAAATCGAGTCCAAGTGGAGATAGAGAGAGATGGAATCCAGTAGTGGAAGATCATGTTCATGGTGGAGATAGAGCGAAATAGGATCCAGTAAAAACTGAAAAAGAGAAGAAAAAGCCAGCAGAAAAATGAAAAATCTTTGAAGAAAGTTATCAATAGAGAAAAGATACATAATACAACTGATAATGAATAATATTTGCATAAAATTGAAGAGGAATAGTATGATTTAATGTTGGAAAGAATCGGATATTATATGGATAAATATATGGATATTATAATATAATATATGGATATTAGTAGGTAATCAGATAGAAAGAGAAAAGGGTAGAAAGATAAATAGATATAGAAAGAGAAATAAACATTTGAACATGCTGGATAGCTAGTGGAAAAATCACAGGGAAAATAATGATAATAATAGGGAAGAAAAGGAGAGAAAGAAGGAATGTGCACAAATTGAGAAGAACTTATGAAACTGAACTATAGAATAAGAAATAGAACATCATATTGTGATCTTGAATTAATCAAGGAGAGAAGAAGAAGAAGAAAAGAAAAAGAAAGAGAAGAAGAAGAAGAAGAAGAAGAAGAGAAGAAGAAGAAGAAGAAGAAGAAGAAGAATAGAAAAGAATAATAATCATCATCGCAAACAACAATTTTCAAGTAATCATTATAAATATAAGATCAAGAAGAGAAATGAGAAAGAAAAATAAGAAGTAGAGGAGACGATGGAGAAAGTGCTAGATTATTTTAGATGAGTTTTAAATAGGATTGAACGGTGAAGTGTGAAAAATATTATATAGTATTAGAAGTATAATTAACTATTGGGAGTTGCAATAATGATAAAAGTAGTAAATTGAGAACTGTAATATTTTAGTGATGAATGTCTAAGATAACATTAAATGAAACACAGCCCCTGTATAAGCATATGAACAGACTACCCACCCCTCTGTTCTATCAATAATTCTTCACACATTAGCTTCTATTGTTTGAGCTGTGGCAACAGTAGAAGATATCATTATGTACACCTAATATAGAAGAGATTACTATCTTTACCTATAGATTACATCCATATCTATAACGTATGTTAATCATCCAATTTATTTGAAATTCAGCATTTCAAAAATTATTAATTATGGAAATAATTTTGGTAAGAGATGTAATAATTATTAGTAAGAATAGAGATAATGATTCAGTATAAAATGGGTCAGTCCTTAGGTTTCGCTTGCCCTTGTTGAGGTGGTTGATGCCTTCCAACGTGATGCGAGCAGTTGACATCTGCCAGAGTCACGGGCACATTCAGATTCTTGTTGAAGACATCAAGCGCCAGCAGGTCCGTGTCTTCTTTGTCGCTCTCCGGGATCCCAAAAATATGTATTGAATGTTGGCGCCCGTATTGCTCGAGGTCGTCGACCTTCAGGTGACAAGACACCTCTAGCTCACGAATTCTATCGTGCAGCTGTTTGTTCTCCTCCTTCAATGCCTGAAGTTCCTCAAAAATAGACTTCACAGCCATAGAAACGGCATGATGCACAGATTCCTCGATTTGCTGACGAATAATTCAGACAGTGATCCAGAAATAGCTGGCCCTGGCTTTGGAGCATTGACCTCATTCTTTGGCGTGCCTCTGTTCAGTCGAACCATCATGTACCGTTAGGTGGATTACACTTTTACAGGCGAGAAGGTAGACTGAAGAATTAGGAATGTTTTTTCAAGATAAATGAAAAGAGTGTGAGTTAATCAAAAATATAATTTCACTATTGAATTAAGCTCGAGAAACTGAATAACTAGATGTATAATTTGAAGTGAATTGAACTGTATAACCCCACAAAATATCTGTTAGAAGATGGAGCCGAACTGACACACGTTTACTCACTCAACATAACCAAGAGAGGAATCCAAGGGGATTAAGAAATCATAACCAAGGGGAGGGAGTGAGAGAGAGGTTCTTCTCCTTCTATGGAGCAGGGGTGGTGCGGCAGGAGCAGGGGTGGAAGTCGTAAAAAAATGCTCGCACCTGTAAATAGCATCTCCTCTTGCCCGCTGGTGAGAGTTGCAATCAGTTAGCTATGCTTGAATAAATTTGTTACATTGCTTGTTTCCTGGTTTTATACATCAATAGAGAAAAAAATTATCCATGCTTCAAAATATGTTTTAAAAAATTAGATCATGCTTTCAATTGAAAAGAAATAGTTTTCTATTCTTTTCGATAATGCTTAGATAATGCTTTCAATTGGAAAGAAATAGTTTTCTATTCTTTCTTTATCTGGCGCTACAGCCCTAGGTGAGCTCTGGCCTCCTTCACAACACACCTCCATTCTTCCCTGTTCATGGCTCTTTCCTTCCATCTTCTTACCCCCATCTTTCTCAGGTCATCCATCACTTGGTCCACCCACCTGTTCCTTGGCCTACCTTTCTTTCTTCTGCTGTGCAACTTGCTATTAAAAACTATTTCTGGCATTCTAGCCTCACTCATCCTCATCACATGCCCCAACCACCTTATTCTTTGGGCTTTAATGAATTGCACTATATTTTATACTTTTATCAATGCTTCTATTTCCTCATTTTTTCTTATTCGCCATTGCTGCTCATTAACCTGAACGGGACCGCTTCTTAGTATGGATCTTTCAAAGATTTTTAACGCATTTTTGTCAGCCATATTCATCACCCAAGTTTCTGTCATATATGTTGCCACTGGACGCACCAATGTTTTATATATTGTTATCTTGGTGCTCCTGCCGACCAACTTACTTTTAAATAATCTAACATTGGCATAGTAGGCCCTATTAGCTGCATAGGTACATAAGATGGGTGCGGGGGGAGGGAGGAGGAGTTGAGAAAAGTTGTAAAAAAACCCTCGAGCATCAGTAAATAGCATCTACTCTTGCCCGCTGGTGAGAGTTGCAATCAGTTAGTTATGCTTGAATAAATTTGTTACATTGCTTGTTTCCTGGTTTTATACATCAATAGAGAAAAAAATTATCCATGCTTCAAAATATGTTTTAAAAAATTAGATAATGCTTTCAATTGAAAAGAAATAGTTTTCTATTCTTTTCGATAATGCTTAGATAATGCTTTCAATTGGAAAGAAATAGTTTTCTATTCTTTCTTTATCTGGCGCTACAGCCCTAGGTGAGCTCTGGCCTCCTTCACAACACACCTCCATTCTTCCCTGTTCATGGCTCTTTCCTTCCATCTTCTTACCCCCATCTTTCTCAGGTCATCCATCACTTGGTCCACCCACCTGTTCCTTGGCCTACCTTTCTTTCTTCTGCTGTGCAACTTGCTATTAAAAACTATTTCTGGCATTCTAGCCTCACTCATCCTCATCACATGCCCCAACCACCTTATTCTTTGGGCTTTAATGAATTGCACTATATTTTATCCTTTTATCAATGCTTCTATTTCCTCATTTTTTCTTATTCGCCATTGCTGCTCATTAACCTGAACGGGACCGCTTCTTAGTATGGATCTTTCAAAGATTTTTAACGCATTTTTGTCAGCCATATTCATCACCCAAGTTTCTGTCATATATGTTGCCACTGGACGCACCAATGTTTTATATATTGTTATCTTGGTGCTCCTGCCGACCAACTTACTTTTAAATAATCTAACATTGGCATAGTAGGCCCTATTAGCTGCATAGGTACATAAGATGGGTGCGGGGGGAGGGAGGAGGAGTTGAGAAAAGTTGTAAAAAAACCCTCGAGCATCAGTAAATAGCATCTACTCTTGCCCGCTGGTGAGAGTTGCAATCAGTTAGTTATGCTTGAATAAATTTGTTACATTGCTTGTTTCCTGGTTTTATACATCAATAGAGAAAAAAATTATCCATGCTTCAAAATATGTTTTAAAAAATTAGATAATGCTTTCAATTGAAAAGAAATAGTTTTCTATTACTATACTCTTTAACAAATGATTCCTTTTTATGGGAGGTGGTAGGTACTGATTCAATCATCATCAATATCGTATAGCGAGTATACAAATACGCTTGTTGCCTTCCTCCATCACTGTCCCTGATGATGAATGACACCCAAGTCCTCCCATTTATAGCGCCTGCCTATCCTTATTGTTATTTTGAACAATGGATCGCTCAGTGGACTACTTTTTCCCTGATCGCTCATTGGATGACACCAAGCCGACGATTTCTGGGTGGAAGGGCCTCTGAGGCCGTTCGCATTCCCAAAAAACTTCTATTATTTCTCTGCGCACAGTCTGACTCGGACAAGTAACCATCCCACACTGCGGCGGTAGGATTGAACGCAAATTTATGTATCTACAGACTGCAGCTTGTAATACTCGTTGTACAGTGTTACCACGTTCAACGATATCAAAGCTCGGCTTAATGATTGAACATCGATCGTATTGCTTCCTCAGCGGCAGCGGCACATTTTAACGTTTAAGACCATCCGTCTTGTCTTTACTATTGAATATAGTATTAAAAACTGAAAAATGAGTTTTTGAAACTTTTTAATTATTAAATTTTCCTGAAAATGTCAGTGTCCGTCGGAGCGCCTCCCTACTGATACAGCCCCTGGTGTCTGATATGATACATATTTTCAAAATACAGCTTCACAGAATCCGTGGGCTGTGTGATTAAATGGATGGATTCAAGCTTTAAGGTTTGTTCTGAATGTTTTTATTACAATTTCCTTGCAGTTGTTATTTTCAATATTTTATCTTTTTGCAGAGGAAGGCATTAAAGCGTGCCAAGATCTGAACTGTTCTCATGGATGTAAACCTCATGGAATTTCTTCAGAAAATCGGACAGAAGTGAATTGCTTCTGTCCGATTGGAAAGATACCTGTTGGTAGTCGATGTCTGGGTGAGTGATTATACTTATTGCATGTATATTTTTTGCATGTAACATTACCTGTCAACTACATTACAAATATCTTTCGAACTATTATTTATTTAGCTTATGGCATTTTTGTCAAAATTAAGAAAATTTCACACTGTTATAAGTTCACGGCAAGGATTGAAATGTACTGTATCGCCTGGGGACTGGCTACAGTAATGTCGGTAGCCGCACCCAGGTAGGCACGTCTCTCACATTCAAATATGATGTGGCGCATTGTCTGCTCCATCGCCTCACAGTCAAATAATTGGGGTCTGCAAATCCCCATTTAAAAAAAAAAACATCTCCCATGTTTAGATCGAACTCTGTTAAGTGCCACCCAGATGAGCTGGGAAAGCTCAAAACTAGGAGGCCCATTGCCTGAGAAAAAGCTCTCTGGCATTCCTGGGGGCGCTTCCTCTCTCCATCTTCTGGTCAGAGAGAACCTCTCGTCTCTTAATTGCTCTGCCATCCTGATCGCTGGTCTTCTGGACATTAACTCCCTTCTATATAATTCAAATTCAAATTCAAATTTATTGTTTTCATTTTTCATTACAATCAAATTTGATAAATCCATACAATTATAAAACTAGCTGCAAATAATAATCAGTGGATATAATGAATAACAAAAAATTTATATTTAATAAAAAACCAAACCACGAAGTCTGGAATGTCCTGATGGATGGAGAGTAGTTTATTGGAGCAAATTCTCCGATAGAGCCAAGCAAATTCTTCGATAGAGCCGAAGGAGAGCTTGTGTTCTGCGAAGAGGAGGTGGGGATATGCCACTGAGCACTGGGAGCCAAGAAACTAGATTGGATCGTAAGGCTTCCGAAATTATGCGCATTGAATTGTTCAGTTGCACATCTACAAGATTAGTGTAACAACTGTTGATCCAGGAAGAGGCGCAGTACTCAGCAGCAGCATACTCCAGGCCCACACTAGAGCACCTCAGAGTTGAGGAAGATGAGCCCCAAGTTGTGCCGCATAGTTTCCAAATGATGTTGTTCCTTGTCTTCAACTTGGCTGCTACACTCCTTAGGTGCTGATTAAAAGAGAGGGTCCTGTCCAGGGTGATGCCAAGATATTTCGGGAACTTATTATGTTTCAAGGCAGCACCATTCATTGAGACCCTCAGCTCAGCATTTTCCAGGTAGATGGAAGGCTGATACTTCAGTTTTCCCAGGTATGGGACATAGCCTCCATTTAGAACAGTAGTCTGCCAGGACAGCTAAGTCACTTGTTAGTGTCTCCTCTCCGGTCCTAAGGTCACCAATCTGTGTAGCCAAAGCCAAATCATCTGCATTTACAAATACTCTGGATTCGACTCTAGGCAGGTCTGAGACATAATGGTTGAAGAGGAGAGGAGCCAGGACAGATCCTTCTGGCAGACCATTGTCAAGCCTTCTTGTTCGACTCATCCCATGCCCAATGAAAACCTGGAAGGATCTGTTTTCAGCATATTGTAGACAAGTCTCACTATATGTTGACATGGAATAACTTTCAACATTTTATATCTCATACCTTCTCGCCAAACTGTATCATATGCTGCCTTCAAATCTACAGCTGTTTTTCTCTGCCTCTGATATCCAGCCTCAATGAGTGTTGTCAGTGCCAAGACTTGATCATCACAACTGCGCTCTGGCCTGAAGCCTGCTTGCTCAATAGGGACTGTCTCAAGAATTGCTGTGCTTATCCTACTATCCTACTTATAAAGTGGCCTTTCTAGCAATTTTTAAACTGAGCTAAGCAGAGCTATTGGCTGGTAGCTTCCGATCTGGTTGACCATCTTCCCAGGCTTCAAACTTGTAAGCACTACTAAAAGGTATTTTCAATTCATTTCACATTCAATGTTTCATCAAAATTGATGGTTCCATGTTTCTAGAAATGAAAACTTATGCTTCTATTTCAAATGAAGAACCATCCAAAATGACGGTGTAGATAGAGGAAAAACGTTGTGCGCATTGTAGAATGAGAGAGAAAAGTTTGCATTTAAGTCCCTTGTTTCACTAATTACTTCAGCCCAATCCTCATTAAAACAATATTACAATTCTTGTGAAATTGTAACTTGACAAACATGTCAGAGTTTGTGGATCAATGTGTGACTAATGACTCTATCAATCAATTTTTTTACGTAGCTGATGAAAAGTACAACAAGATTTTACTTCAACATTGATTAAGTGTTTCTGAATCGATGTGTTATTTATGAATTAAAATTAAACTCCAATTTCAGTTCATCTCTATGCAAGTGAGAATCGCTGATGTGAACAAAATCTTTGAACAAAGATTCTTCAATCTGGAAAATTCAATCGACCAAATTTCGGAAATTTAGATGCTTAGACCTAAATCCTGTTTTCTCTTTTCCGTAATTGTTAAGTTGAATCAATTATTGAGTAATTATTTTATCAATAATGTTTTGTATTGCAGATGAGAATGAGTGCCTTGTTGATGGAACATGTGACCAGCTATGCAACAATACACAAGGCTCTTTCACTTGCTATTGTGTCAAAGGCTACCGTCAGAATGGAACAAGATGTTTTGCTGTCAATGGTAAGTACCATTTGGTTTACTGTGATGTTCATCTCGTTTTATTCAAATAAATTAATAAAACTAGGGACCTGCTTTTCAATGAATTTTTTCTGTGTTATTTATGACCAAAAACTGAAATTTGAAACAATTTCCTTGTTAAGCTAACTGGTTTCTGAACCAGAAAAATAAATTTGGTTTCTGATTAGTAATTTTAATCAAAAGCAATTGTCTGGGGTTATAATCCCTCTAGTATTAGGCTACTGTGGTGCAAGTCCTGCAACAATCCATGAACTAAAGAAGAAAATCGAAAAAGAATTCACTGTCTCCCCAAGGCTTGCTACCCTATCATTCCAGTTTTCATTACAAGCTATAAACGCCTAATGTGCATATCGTTCCAATGTCATCTTAAAAATTAAAGAGGCACTTTTTGACATTTTTGATTGAAAAAGCACAATACTTGCCTTTCCGTTAATATAACAATAGTTTTATTCATCTATTTTATCAAGTACAATTACTTAACGAAAGGCACATCAGACTTATGCCCAAAACTGTTTTCCAATTTATATCACAGTCCAAATCAAAATTTAGGTTATGTAACTTTCACTTTTCAAAAGAATATTCACACTTGAAATCTTAGAAAAATGTACAATTCTATGAATTTATTCCTGATATCAGTTCTAAATTCCAGTTTCCCTCTGTCACGCCTGAAAAAAAGACCCAACTGTTAATGCATTTAGTATTTATTGTATAGTATCAGTCAGGGCTGTATTGCACTAAATGTGCTTATGGCGATAAGGTTAGTTAGGTTTGGTAAAGCTGAGTTTGGAATCTGAACTGTTCAACACTCATATACTTCACTCTCATTCCTCTCAGAAATGACATGAATTTTACAGTATCAAACAAATCAGGTTCACATTTATTGACATAAGCATTTGCTACACTTTTCACTTGTTAATTCATTCATTCATTCATTCATTTCATTTATTGTATAAAACACTATAATCATACTACAATATTATGACATTGGAGGAAAAACTAGGCTGAGCCTGTACTATTTCTTTCCAAAAATTTCGATAAAATGTTAATGTTGTCCAAAAGTTGAGGTTATGTAATCACACACTGCTTCGTCACTTCATTTTTGGTCCAGGAATAATGATTTGAAAATGTTTAATAAACTATTGAGTAACTCAGAAAAATACATAATTTATTAAATAAAAAGACTAAGAAATTGTCAAAAACCAAATCATAGATTTTTTGTGATCACAGAAATCTGTGGTTTTTGATAATTTCTTAGTATTTTTATTTAATATGTATAATTACCACAATATCAACTACACAAAAACATAATTTATTTATGGGATTTTCATATTCATTTATTCATTATTATTTATCTATCTATTCATTTAGAGCCAGCCAGCGAACCACCCACTCTCATCTACAGCAGCAGCTCGGAAATCGGCCGCCTGCTTCTGAACGGATCGCGTCTGCCAGGCGAACAAGTGGTGCGTCTGCAAACTCTAGCCATCGAGTTCAACCATCGCAATCGGACAGTTTGCTTCATCAACGGCGCCAATCAACTGAGCTGCGCCCCTGTCGATAGCCTGGAGCGGAGGTGGTTATTGCCCAAGCACAAGGTGTTTCAGTTGACGGCGGATACACATATCGCCCTGGACTGGGTGTCAGGCAACTGGTACTTCCTCGACGATCTCAGGGAGATGATCTACATCTGCACGGCAAACATCAAGCACTGCATGATCATCATAGATGTCGAACTGAGTAAGCCGAGGGCGATCGCGTTGGATCCGACCAAGGGGTTAGTATCTTTCGTCTGTTGCAGGAGCCTTCCAGGCTGATTCCTCCCAACCGAATAGTAAACCAATAATTAATTGAACTCTGTTGTCGGTTCATTTAATAAGTTTTCATTTCAACAAACCCCAGGTTTCAATGCTCAAGGCATCTCAGTTATATGCTCGATTTGATCGTAAATAGCACTGAAGACTGATTAGAGTGTAATGCCTGTAGTCTTCCTTGATCTTGTAATCAATAAATACATCATTAGCAGTTGCATCATGATTTGATTATGCCTTGAGCATTGAAACCTGTTTTTTTAAAGAAAATATCCTTATCTGTCTTTATTTCATAGTGGAAAAGTTCCTTCAAACGTCGTTCTACAATTGTTTTGTTACCGGGGAAAACATGGCAGAAAATTTCACAGTTTTCTTCATATTTATAAAATTGTGGGAGCCTAATGAGGTCACTAAAATGATCATTTCTCACATAAAATTAACTGAATAGTACATTGGAACCAATAAGGTTGTCTCATCAAAGCATTTCACGACAATATTTCTATTGTAAGGATTCAGCCTGAGAATATAGATCTCTTTATTTATGTGGATTACATTGTATGCTGGCTTAGTTTAGAATAATTGAAGTTCATTGATCATTGCTTTGGAGAACATGAAACCCATTTCTGAAAAATTAAAAATTGTTCTCACTACATCCATTCATGAATAGCACAGGTCTACTTAGATCAGTGGTAGACTGCAATAGTATATTTCGCACCTAGGGCCGAAAATGAGACTTTTCCGGCTCGAAATCGGTTTTCAAGTCCGAGGCCGGAAAAACATTTTTGCCCATGTTGCGAACGCTATTTTTCGCCACACCAAAAAAAAATATAGGGTAATAATAATGTTAAGTTGGCAATTTTGAAAGCAAAATTTTAAGGTTATGCTACTATAAATCATACAATGTTAATGAGGTTATGATAGTATCATTGTATTCTATTGTTCGGTATCAAAACTACAAAATAAATTCATAACAAGTTATAGAAATGATCATTTATTGATAATTCAAATACCTATTTAATTATACTAGATACATAAATACATATTAAATTATAAAAAATAAGCATTATTGACAGTTAATTCTTTGTTTTTCACATGAAATAAATTATACAATCATTATACTTTTTATACAACAAATCTCTATTATTTTATTCTTTATTATTTAAATAGAAGTTGAATGTGCAGTTATGATTGTTTGAGAACATGAATCCTCTAGCAGATTCTACTACTTTTTTTCTGAGAGGTCAAATGTACATTCAAATTGTTTGTATTTACAGTCTATTCTGATTGGTTCTCATGACATTTAATCTCAAATATTTAACAGACTTTTGTGCAATCTGGCCTTATAATACAATATTATAAATAATACTTCCAAAATAAATAATAATTCATCCATTTATCCATGAGATATTGCACCGGGCGCAAAGCGCAAAGCGCCCGGTGCAATATCTCATGGATAAATGGATGAATAGAATTTTCATTACTATTTTTAAATAATGTGATGAAAAAAATTAATATAATTGCATGTTTCACAGTTTTGTCTCAAATTACTCAAAATATATCTAAAAAATTGATTGAAATTTTAAAAAAAAAGTAAGTACGGTAACTAATATAAGAAATAGCTAATAAAAGTCGAAATTCATCGACAAAAAAAATGTCATTGACCGAGACTCGAACCCTGATCATGTTAATCACCGAATTATGAGTACTGATGTATTACGCCTTTACGCTCTCGGCCATTGCGTATTGTTGAACGAAGGCGCCTGACTCATAAGATTTAGCAGACACGTAATACTGTAATGTGAAAAACTAGACTTCTAAAGTTTACTTCACTCCTAAAAAGCGTACAACAGACTTTGGCTCATGACTTATATTATTAAAATTAATATATTATCTGTCTCACAATAAAATTTTCACTCTGAATTAAGTCAGGTAACGTATCTAGGCTACTACTATAATATAGTGTATAGCGGCAAATTTGAAGCCGGTTTGCCGGCATTTTCACAACAAAATATTGCTCTGAAAATAGTTAAATCATAGAGAAAACATTCGAAGATTCAGTCTTGAGTGGGCCTAATGTTTTCTCTATATGGTTTAATATTGAAGAAAAATATTATCTAACAGTTTTAATAATGAATTTCGGAAAAATTACTAGGAATTTTCAGTCAAGGATGAGTTTCACCAGTAGGCTTACCTTAAACTTCAGAACTCTGCTGTATTTTCTTATTATTATTGTTGATTGTAATGCATTAAGAAGTGGAATTCGATAATAAAAAGAAACAATAATTGTTAATAATTATTATTACTTTTAAATATTGATACAATTATTGTACTTTGATTTCAAATTCGATTCTTCACTTTTAAATACTAGCGATACGTACCTTTCTGACAATGGACAATGCAGCCAACATTATATTGTTGAGGCTATTTATAAATATTAAATTATGAAACAGTAATTTATAAAATATATTATAGACATAATACCGCGATTCACTATACATAATTATATAGATTATTACAGTCGTTATGAGATTATCTCTCTATGATTTGTGAGATCGGACACGATCAGCTGTTATTCAAGGTCATTTTACAGCCCTAGGGCCGTAAAGTTTTACCGGCCTGGTCGGAAAACAATCACTTTCGGCGTCCATATGACGCACGTAAACCAGCTCATTACATCCAAGTGTGGCGAAAAATTATGATTTGCCCTTTGAAACAAAACATCAATTATTCTTTCATCTGAACATCATTTAACCTATTTGATCATTAACAATGAATATCTTTGACTAATGCATGCTAGCTCACAATAATGAATTCACTCACTTCAGACCAACTACTGGATTCCAGCAGCTAGGAAGATTATTTGAAGCATAATTCATTAGAGTATTTGATACTTCATATTCAAAAGGGGACCTCTACATCATATTTCATTCCAGTTTATTTACATAATGTACAGTCCACTAGCTTAAACATTGAATTAAAGCAAAGCCACCTATACCCGATTTCGGCCCAGAGGACCAACCAGTGAACAGTAGGTTATGCAACTGACTAGAGAATGATTTGTATTGAGATATAAAAACGCACAATGTAAACAATGCTCCATTCATAGGAAAGTCTCTCATCATACTGAGCATCTGCTTGCTACTCTACTAAACATAAGAGTTCTGCTGCTAAATGCGCTGTATACAGTCTCAACATACCGCTCTCAAAAATATCAAGCTTTCAATAAAGAAATATATTAATCAAATGTGAAATATATATTAAATGAATGTGAAATATATTAAATAAATGTGAAATTTATTTAAAAATATGAAATTGTAAACATAATGAATAGTTGACCGTCATTCATAAATTCGAAATTCTAGTTGATACATTGTTTTTGAACTTGAAATTGTGTTTAAATCAAATCATGAACTCCGCATAACCTCTGGACTGTTCATTTTAAATGAAGGCTAATAGCAATTTTGGGCGAATGCCTGTTGTTTTCACCTGTATCTATTGTCTATGAATAAATAAATGAATGAAACTTCTGGTATGGCACACTATAGTTATATGACGTTTAATCAAATTATTGTCAGTCAGCAACAACAACATCATCAGTTCCTGGATGAAGGGGTTCAATTTTGCCAACTTTCTATTTAAGATTATTCTATTATAGATTATCATCTATCATAACTGACATGATACAGTTGATAGATTCTCTGATATTGTAGTACCTCCTCTCGTCAACATTTAATACAAGTATGTTAGTTGTATTATGTCTCCTACAAAATTAGTACCATTATAACTATAGATATTGGCGCAGTTCCCTCTTCCAGACACAAATCCACGAAGTGCAACGAAAAATTATTCTTTGAAAAGATCACTAGCTAACTCTAAATTTATAGCTCTTGTAGTGAAACAAATGAAAACACATACATATGCCTTGATCTTGTTGTGACGTCTTGTTGTTTCTTAAGAAATACAGCATAGTCCAGGCATGTGTTTAAAAATATACCATTCTTAGTGGACTGTGGGTTATGTAAATAAACTTAAATACGACTTGAACCATCAGTGATGGCATTTACCCATGAGTTGATATTGAGCTCTCCTCGAATCTAAAGCATCGAATGCACTTATGAATTATACAATCATTACAATTATTGTGAGCCAGCATACAATAGTCGTTGATGTTTATTGTCAATAATCAAGAGAGTTAAATGATGTTCAGGTGGAAGTATAATTTGATGTTATTTTTCAAAGGGCAAATCAGAATTTTGCAGTCTACCACTGACTCTAAGTAGTCCTGTGCTATTCATGAATGGATGTAATGAGAGCAATTTTGTTTTTTCATAAATGGGTTTTTTGTTCTCCAAAGCAATGAACTCCTTAGAATATGATATGCGCTGAGTAAGTAAGTAGCCTTCAGGCAAACATGAAGTGATGTTTTTAGTTACATGACTGAAAAAGTACCTGTGTCTTGCAGGTGTTTCTCTCTTAGTCAATCATTTATGAAAGGCAGGCTGTAGGCAATTGTTCTTTGAAGCCGTGAAAGTGTAAAATCTCACTCAAGAAATCCACATGTGATACTGCCATCAATGTAAAAAGTTGCTTTAATTCAGGAATTGGTTGAAATTCCTAATATTGCCAATGCTCTGGCGATAGAGTAGCTTATGGTATTGCTATTGTATTACAAAATGCACTTTTTACTCTGCTATATAATAGATTGTCATTTGCTGTGATTGCAGGTACATGTTTTTCACGAAATGGGGTATGACTAGTCCAAAGTTAGAGAGAGCTCAGCTGGATGGTACAAAGAGACGCACTCTCGTTCACCAGAAAATCGTCTATCCGTACGGTTTGACAGTAGACTTGCCGAATGAACACATCTACTGGGTTGACACCTACTTAGACTTCGTTGAACGAATCGACTATACCGGAAAGAACAGAAAAACTGTCAGGAAAGGATATCCGGTTAGTGGAATTCATCATCCACAATTTTTGTCCAGAGAATCGTTTCTCCACAATTTTCATCTTGAGAAACGTTTCATCATAATTTCCGCGTCCAAAGAAAAGTTCAATAATTTCTGTATATCTATATAATAAGAAATAGAAAAGGTATGCTTGTGCCTGAGAATTCATGGCTCAAATTCCTAAGGAATGGTAATGAATTTAAACCCAAAGATTCGCATATAGCCAAGTCAAATATTGACTTATACTTCTTAAAGCTAGAATATTGAAAGCTAAATATTCCAATTAGAAAATTTAACGGTTTTTTCATTTGAAAACAAATAATAATTAAATGATTAATTGACTTCTCGAGCCTCAAGTCATCATTCTTATCAAACATGCACCTGCCACTCACATTAAACTGTTGACGTCTTGTTCATCTGACTCCACTAAGTATCTTAATGAGTAACGACTAGTATTAACTAACTTATTGCATAAGCACAAAGCATACATTTTGTTAGGTACAAAAAATCACATTCATATTAGGTGTACTTCGTCTATAACAAGACCAACTGGATAACAGACCCCAACCCTCGATTCAAAATGGTGTGGGCCGTAGGTGAATACTGCATACTCCAAGTGGCAAAATTTGATCAGGTGGGAGTTGGGTCTGTTGGTAGCAATCTAGATTATGCAGTATTTATTTACTACCCGCGCCATCTTGAATGGATGGTTAGGGTCTGTTATCCAGTTGGTCTTGTTATAGACGAAGTACACCTAATATGAATGTGATTTTTTGTACCTAACAAAATGTATGCTTTGTGCTTATGCAATAAGTTAGTTAATACTAGTCGTTACTCATTAAGATACTTAGTGGAGTCAGATGAACAAGACGTCAACAGTTTAATGTGAGTGGCAGGTGCATGTTTGATAAGAATGATGACTTGAGGCTTTGCATCGGGGCGATGTCAGGATACACCACCGTCAAAGTCAGACACATCCATCCTAGCACTGAAAATCAGTCTTGTTTTGGTGGTGGCCACTTTTGTCGTTCTTGTGCTGAAAAAGAAGTGTCTTGTTTTGGCGGGGCGAGTCCGTGACTAATTTCTCTACCTGGAAAACAGTCTCTGGTTGTCGCTATCAGCTTTTGACGCTTATGTCAGAATAGCTTGGAAGTAAACCGGTTTCAATTTTGTCACAGACTGTACTTTCTTTGAAATATTCTTTTTAGAACTTAGTGTGACTGTAGAAGTGTGTGTGTGTGTGACCACCATTGGACAATACTCCTGCGTGACATTGTATCTTATCTCAACCTTATTTAGTTCTATTGCTTCCTCTCTCATTCTCTCTCTCTCTCTCTCTCTCTAACTCTCTCTCTTACCCGGTTGTGTGCTAATGCTCTCCTTTCTTCAAAACCCCTCAGGGTTTTGTTATTATTTCAAACAATGCTTCAGACATAATTATCTACAACCTATCTTGAATTTGACTTTCCCATGCCTAGATTTGTAAATTTCTTTGTGTCAATAATATTCATTACTATCAACTCTTGCTTGTAATATTGTGAATTCCCCCATTCCACCGAGTAGGATTGTATAATATAGTTGATGTAGCATCGTACTGGAGGGTTGATGGTTGAATGTGAGAGAGGGCCGGCCGTGCAAAAAAAAAACTAAAACTGCAATTCAATTAAATCCTCACTTCTTCACTTTCTCACTATAGGCCTATATCCCTCAGAACCACACTCTCTTGTGAAATACACAATCCCCTACACTGAAATAATTTTACTCCTTCAAGTTATGTGCTCCCAACTTGATAATACCGCCCGTTGTTCTCTCAATAATATTTGTTGAACGAGCGTTAGCAAGTTCTTACTTTTTACTCAAGTTCAAAGTTGTAGCCAGTCTGTGGGTTTGCTTGTTTGTTTGAATGCACTACAATAACTTTAGAAAGAGTTGATCAATCAGCTTCAAATTTTGAACACACACTCTTCGAACCTTTTTACAGGTCAAGTTCGTTGAACAACAAAATATTTTACTCACTTCTTCGTCCTTTTTCAGGATATAAAAGTAACATTGAAAGTACTGCATGGGACAAAATAACTTGCTCCTGTGTGTCTGCCTGACTATTATCCTTCAGTAGCATACGCGTAATATTAATGATACAAATTGTGATGGCAGTTGCTATGTCTTTGGTATTATTGATTTTTAACAAAATTTGAATTCTGTTTCTGAATCATTTACCCAAACGGAGAAACCTATGAAGTTCTATGGATTCACGTAGGCCTACAGCGTAATATTAATAGGAAAACAGCTTAATGTTCCTTTTCCAAAGATAATATAACAGTGGGCTCCACTGGGATTCTTATTCAAATTGAAAAACAATTCTGTAGGTAGCTTCAAATTTTGGTCTGCCATCTTCGTTCCGCCACATTGAATCAAAAATTTTCTATGGGAAGGTTTTAATACAAGATTCAAATAATAAAGAATTTCAAGAGACAATGAATGGTGGAAATCGCTCATAAATATATCAAACCGTTTCTAAGATATTCTTATTTTAGTGTTGAAGTTTTTGGATATCTGTGATACAGAAATATTGCTCGCCTAGAACAGGATAGATTATTCATCACATATTCTTATCATTATCGTTCCCTAGCAACCTATTTTAAGCGTTTATATAGTAGCTGCTGAGAGAGATTTATGTGATAGATATACCTGAATAATACTATTAAATACTATATTCGACTAAACAACGAGTGACCCAAATGAAGCGATTCAAATATAAAAAAAAAGAAAAATGGGAATGCGAAAAATATTATAATATTTGGAACTCCATAACTTATCATTAAATTGAGAGACATTTATGGGATTAATAATTTATTGAAAAACACTAATAATTTAGCAATATTCCACTAATAGTTCTAATTTTAGATGGCTCTCTCCTGGATTATTGAGTTATGTGTTGGATATTCCTCAGTGATTGCTGCATCATCTGAGAAAACTTCGTAAAAGTGATCTCTGTTCGAAATTAACAGAATGCTCAAGTATAGACATTTAGAAGAAAACAAACATTTCATTCAATGTTCATTGAAATCGACCACATCAGTATTATTTACACGTGAATTACCGGTAGTGTATTGTTAATGTATTAAGATTTGAGAAGATAATATGAGCATCTTATTGGTTTTTCTCTCAATGATTGAAATGAATGGCTTAATTGCTTTTATATAATCATGAAAATATCACAGTTTATTACATTCCAGTACAATTATCTTGTTTCACAATCCATTTCTAAGTAGAGCTCATAAGTATCGTAATCTTGCCATACAATTACCATACAATAATTGAACTTGATTTCATTCAACTTCAGTGGTGCCATTTCACCAAACTGCTAAAGGGGGGGGGGCAAAAACCAAGAGGTATTGGGGGGGGAGGAATACCCCCAAAGGATAGAGGGACCTGGGTTTTTCCCCATAAATGTTACATTAGAAGATGTTATTATATGCTTCATTTTTTCCAATTTTATACAAATGTGGTTGAAGTATCAATACAAACATAGGTATACATTATTAGTTATTAAATTCAATCATGGAATATTTATTAGAAATATGGGTCTACAGAGAGGCCCTAGAGTAGGAACACACTGAAACAGATTTCTTAAAAATCATGGAAAAAGATAAATTTTTCTTTTACAATGACAATTTCATTGGGAATCATATTCTAATTGGAAAATAACTTTCAGTTAGAAAGCTAAAGATACGTCAAGCTGTTCCCATAATTCTCAACAACCCTTTACATACATTTTTGATTGTCTGATTGTGCCCTTTCTTTTGCTTTCACTGTGACATCTTGCAACTTGTTAATTCTCACATTGAAATTTATTCAATAACTCACTTATTGTGCTCTGATCAATAAGTGTACCCATTCTGTATTCAAACTATACCACAGAGAAAAATATATTATTTATTACTCTGTACCCGTATCCATACTTTCAAGGCAATTTTGCTACATTGTTGATACTGTAGAAGGAATTATACTACTGCTGATAAAGAAAAGTATTAAATCATTATGAGACTCTAAGGATTCGTGTAGATAGACCCGCATTATCATTATTTATCTGATTCTTGAGGGGGGCCTAGGCCCCCTAGGCAGCTGATTATAAGTAAGAATTAATATTGATATTTTCATAATACAGTACACCTGAAGAATTGGCAAAGTTTATGTTAAGGGGTGAGGAGGTACTCAGCTCTTCCAACTAACATCGGATTAGTTTTGTGCAGTCTACTATAACAGACGTTCCCATATGGATGTTACTATAGACGTATTTATCATCGTATTCAATTTTTGTTTGTTAGTTTGTATGTCTGATGGAAATCGAAAACGGATCTAACGATTTTGATTAAGTTTGAAATATAGTATATAGTTTGAAATATAGAGTTTGTGATACGAAAATCATCATTTGGATTAGGACTCACTCATGTTTAGTATAACTCACTGAGGGAACTTAAAAATGATTAGGTACGGTAATAATATTCATCAACCGAGTAGCAGCTGACAGAGAGTTTTCCGTCGTCAGTTGAAAACAGTTGATCAAGAGAGTTTTTCATCGTCAGTTGAAAACAGCTGATCGAGAGAGTTTGCCATTGTCAGTTGAAAACGAGACAGATGTGTTGAGTCACCAAGTTTGTTGACGTCATTTTTTTGAAGTTATTGCATGATTCGAGAAAATAGGTGCAGAGAGCAGCCGAGTGACAGCAACGCAACGCAAATTTGAATTTGAAACATAATGATTGCGGTAATATTAATCAGGTAAATGCTAAAGTAGTCAGTTCTAATATACCTGAGTAATTGAATTATAACAATTCATTTACTTCTAAATTTCCATCTCTATGCCTTTGTACTTTCAACTCTGTTTCTTTGATATTGTTATCTTCATAGACGTGAAGATAGATAAGATAGATCTTCATAGATAGATAAGGGTGTGTGTCTTCCATGAGTAAAATGAAATGTCTATTTCCGACTTCTGCAGTTGAATACTTGTAGCTAGTAGTTATGTGAACAGTAGACCTCGTACAGCATTTATAAACAGATCTCATTGTCAATATGTCACCCCAATTAGCCCTTCGGACATCGGAAAAAAGAAACCGGTACCGTGACGAGAAATCGTAAGTGTTGAAACGGCCAATGACTGATTGGCGTGTATTGACGATGACAATATTACCTGTTATAAATAAAACCGAGAGCATTGCCAAGCTGTAATCATCAAAAGCTAATTTACAAACATGCCAACATACATATACAGACAAAAGCAAATCTCGTCGTTGAAACGTAGAAAAATCAATCATCAAAATATTGTCATGAAAAAATAACATTTTCCCGCTATTTTGGGAAATGATAACTGTATATCTTCCAGTATTGAAAATGACATTCAAAATGAAAAACAATACTGAATAATTTTATTATATTCAAAATTTTCAATGTTCGAGTAATTAACCCTCCAGTAGGCCTAGACTACATTCAACACAGTAGAACCTATATAATTTGTAGCTTACGGGACCAAGCATTTAATACGAATTTTGGAGGGTGACGAATTATATATCAAGCTCTGCAATATCGAGGCTGATAAAACAAAATACGAGAAAATTATATCATTGATATTGATCCCATCATTGCCCATAATTAATTCATAATATAGCCTCTATGAATGAATATTAGAAAATATTGTTAAATATTAATTTGACATACTTGTAAAAGATTTCAGAGATCAATACAGCTGTTCATGAGCGAGTTCATCAATCAAGGGTGTCTCTAGTTATATTATTATATGTGAATCCATTGAACTTTAAAGTTCACTCCGTATGGGTAAATAATTCACAATCAGAATTCAAAATCCCTAAACTAATAATACCAATTACTATAACGTTAAAGGTATTGCTATCACAAGTTCTATTATCTAATACATATATAGGCTATGATGGAAACAAACAATACCTAGACAGACAGACAGACATTAGCGAAAGCGAGTTGATGTAAAATTTGTATATTAATCAGCTGAATTCGGGGCATTAAGGACAGTACCTATATGTGATTATTCTTAAATAGCATTAGCTGTTATGAATAAATGGGTAAATTGTGGTAATTGCATGCAATTAATATTCCAGCTTACTAATGATAAATCACAACACCCTTTTTTCCAATTCACTTCATCAGTTGATGTGATTTTCGGTCTCCTCATCACTGGAGTTATTAGTTACTGTAGCATAATTTTCGATGAACTCATTACTGGAGTTATCAGTTACTATGGCATATTAGTGTATTTATCTTTATGGGAATACTAATTACAGTGTTTTTGATGACAAAACTACGAATTATAGAGAAGTTTCAGTGTACGAAGTTATTTTTGTTTTGTGTCAAGAAATTTACTAATAGTTCTATTATTTAAGCTCCAAATAACTGCAGAAAAGAGAGACAACTGCACAAAATAGGAATGATATATAGGACTTATAAATAGATATATAGGACTGATAAATAGGAATTATACAGTTACAAGATAAGACATCGCCTGATATTACTACGAAGAGGGATAGAAAAGAGTGATAGGTTTCAGAAATAAATTGTCAATGGTCTTGTTAAGAATAGCCTACATGTGAGGATTCATCAGAACAATACCATTGTTTGAAAACCAGACAGCTCTGCGTAGTACAGTCCGTCCAAAAAGTATAACCTGATTGTCTTGTTTTTGAAGTGTCAGAGATTCGATGTGTCTGACTTTGTCGTTTCTGTACGGATGTAAAAGTGTCCGGTTTTGGCGCCTAACGCACACGCCAATTCGAGACTCTTTCAAAACAGTCTTTCCCTGTCGCTGGCGTACGGTGTCGATGGATGAGATAGTCGCTGTCCACTCCTGTCAGGTTCTGGGTGTGTCGGAGGACTAAGGTGGCGCGTACCCCTTTGCATCACTTGGATCCAGTTGGTATTGATCCAACCATCGCTGAATAGAATAGATTAGAACTTCATTTTTAAAAAATAATTAAACATTGAGAATATCTTGATACTGATAATACATATTTTTTCTATAATATTTATTTCCTTCTTATTCTATACAAATTCCAATTCTTGTATAGAAAGTTCTTTAATGCGTTGCCGATGCTGTCAGAAGGGTTGATAACTTTTACATTTTCAGTCTCCATAATATTTCAATCTAATACTCAGTAGCTAATCTTTTCTATAAAAATTAACAGATGTAGGCTACATGCAACCGTACCTTTGATTAATTTATTTACTTAATAATTATTATTGTCATGTATTCTTCTAGGTACAAAATCTCTATGGAATATCAATGTTCGAGAACGATCTTTATCTAACAAGTTGGAAAGAACAAAGCATCATACGTCTGAACAAATACAATTCGAGTGATTTTGAGAAAATTGCTAATTACAGCAGACCATTCGCTGTGATGGTCTATCACCGACAACGACAACCTCAAGGTAGTAATTATTAATTTATTATTAAAGTGAATATATTTATTTTCAATAATAATAATTCTTTCTAATTCTAATTTAGGTTCTCTCGAGTAATTTTCCAATAAGTCAGTATAATTCAAATAATTCCAATAATTTAGTAAACAATCCAAACTTAATGAATAATAATAAAAATACAGTCGTTGTATTCATGTTGTCATGCTGTAGGCCTATGACAAATCTAAACGCAAATCTGTTGATATGGTGGTAGTCACCTTATTACAATTGGCAATAAATATTCATTCATTAAAAAAATATACACATTAGTTGATTAGTCCGTAGTTTATACATGATATTTAGTTTATTAGCTCATTTGGAAAAAAATATGTTATTATTCAATTCAATATTCTCATTCTAAATATCCATACTATTAATTTGCTAAAATATTTAATTATACTAATAATATAATAATATTCAGTTACTAAGTATCCTTATCTCGTGTAACTTTCCTTAAAAACTAATTCATATATTTAATATTTGAATTATGTATTATTTATTCGTATTAGATGAAGAATAGTGAAATCATAATGGACTGTTACATTTATTGCCATTATATTGAAAAAATAGAATTTTCTCAAGCTTTTTACTAAAATTGCCGCAAAGTAGGTGATAAACAGAAGAATGAGTCGTAACTCACTCGACAGTTTTGAGAATATTTAATTCAAGGACGAATATCCTTATAGAACGTTTTTACGAATGATAATAAGTTAATTATTGTCCATGAGAAAGTGATTTGGAATGAGGTTTATTATTTTAGTACCTATGTAAATTAACTGCCTCCTTATACATTCAATATTAGTGTTATAGGTTACATATTTGTTAGCAGTGGCCCTTAGATTATAATAATTAAGTGTAGAGTTTATTGTGAGAGGAAAATCTGATCTCAATTACGGTTTTTATGTATAATTGACGTATAGTCATGACCTCAAAATCACTAAAAACCATATCCGTTGGATAGAGCCTGGGTTTGCTTAATATAGTTTTAATTATCAGTTTTCGTGCTACAAATAATTCAGCAATATGACAGTTGAAACAGCCTCCCCAAACAACTATGCCATACTGCAGAATTGACTTGACTAGAGCATGATACATCATTTTCAGGTGGTTCTTATTAAGAATTCTGTTAACTTGGTAAAATTTAAAAGATAAATATCTAATTTTTCTACATATGTATTTAATATGAACATCCCATTTAAGGTTTTCATCAATTATGATTCCCAAGTACTTAGTATTATTGACTTTTTTAATGGTGGGACAATCACAATTACCCAAGTTTAAATTGCACTGAGAATGGTGTCTCAAATCTTGATTCTCGTTGGGCTGCCCTACTCTATTTGCAGAGAAAGTTATGTAATTCGTTTTTTCAATATTTAAACTTAAGGTATTCTTATCTAACCACTTCTTAATTGAAAGCATATTATTTTCAGCTATAGTATGAACTTCATTCCATGAATTACCGTGAAAAATAGCTGCAGTATCATCTGCAAAGGATATCACAGTTGAGTTTAGAAGTCTTAAATTTAAAAAGTCATTTACATAGAGTATGAAAAGGATTGGAGAAAGTACAGTACCTTGAGGAAGACCATAAGAAGTTAAGTTAGTTACACTAGATTGATCATTTATGGTTAGGGACTGGGTTCTATTACTCAGATAGCTTTTGAACAATTTAAGCGAGACTCCTCTGAAACCATAGGACTCCAGTTTATTGAACAAAGTATTATGAGGTATTGTATCAAAAGCTTTGCGTATATCCAGGAAGACTGCTATAGTTTTCTTATTGGAGTTTATTTTATCAGATAAAATATTGACGAATTTTATTAGAGCGTCAGATGTACTTTTACCATTTTGGAAACCAAATTGGTTCTTGTTGATTATTTTGTTAAGATTCAAGAAAGAAACAACTCTTGACTTTATTAGTTTCTCCATTATTTTAGCAAGGTTGCTGATAAGACTAATCGGTCTATAATTACAGGGATTAGTCGGGTCACCTTGTTTGAATAGAGGTTTTATTTTGGCTGATTTGAGGTGCTCAGGAAAATATCCCTCCTCAAAGCATCTATTAAAAATGAAAGCGAGAGGTTGAGATATAAAATTGGCTATTTTCTTCAGCGTAATATTACCTAGACTATCAATACCAGGACTGCAGTTGTTCTTTAGATTTTTAATAGTTGCCTCAACCTCAACTGGGCACGTTGGTCCCATAAAAAACGTGTTATCGATCTGTATTTCAGGAAATCGATCACCAGTATCATCAGGGATATTGATAGTTTGAGCTTGTAATTTACCCACATTTGTGAAATAATTGTTGAGGGATTGAGCATCAAGTTCAGTACTCTTGTCCTTGATACTTTCCTCACCTATAACTTCGTTTATGCACTTCCACAACTTCATGCTGTTGTTATTACAATTTTCAATTTTCCCTTTATAGTAGACTTCCTTTGCATGATTTATGATCTTATTCAAACCATTACGATAAACTTTATATTCATTCTTTAAGATATTGTTATTAGGATCTCTTCTGAAATATTTCCAACTCTTGCGTTTCATTAAAAAAACTATTTTTCTCTGTTCTCAATTGAGAATTATATGAAGTTTCTATTCATCCGTAAAAGGTTCTGCCCCTTTAAATAATAAAATAAGTCTTCAATAACAAAAGTTATTTTTTCAAATGACATTTTTCATTAACATGTGTATGTTTGCATTCGAGCAGGTCAACAAGAGCTACTTTTATAACTAATAAAGCTTCCAACTACAAAAGTTTTTTCTTTCTGTTCAACAAACAATTGTGTGCTTAATTCATTTTTATTTTCTAGGAATGCGAGTTGAGTTTATTACTTCTGCATGCTCCTACCAACAATAGACCTATTGCTTGTACGTATGTTACATGAACAAATAATCGACTTGAAGCACACCTTTGTCTTTTGCTGCACTGCTTTCCTATCACTCTGATAAGCATTCAATTTTATAAGTGTCAAGTCTTGTTAAAAGTTTACTGATAATCTTGAAAACTGAGAGTGAAAGTTGTAAATTTTCAGAGGAGAGTAGCTAAAGTATAATTTATTCATTCTCTCAAAAATTCAAACTTCCTATGAGAATACTCAACTGAGAGTTGCGCTTCAATGTACATATAAGAGATTAAATATAATTTCAACTTCAGTTTGAAATGGGTTACTAACCACCGGTTATCTTCCACATTGATGATGCCAGAGTTGATGGTTAATTAGGGTTTTACTATATTAACTTTCTTCTTCGCTTAATATTTTCTTTGTTTTTGGGTTAAACTTTTCATGTTCTTGGACTATCAAAACGTTATTCATTTTCAGACGTTTTCAGATATTAATACTTCCTGTATGATGGTTAAGAAATAACTGTCAATACTTTCCATCGAATTTTCAGAAATCACTGAAAATATTTCTATATAATTTTGAAGAATAATCTTTTAAATAATAATTACTGCCCATACTTTTCATTTGATTTTCAGCAAATGCTGTCAGCATTTTTATTTGATCATCAACTTTCTGTCGATAAACACAAAAAAAAAAACAGATAAATCTATTATATTGTAAATTACACTATATTGGACATTTTTAATCGGACTTTTTAATTTGTGTTAAACGCAACCAGAATGATGTACACATCTTCACCAAAAGTAGATATATTTTATTTAACATGAAACCATAGTCCTGTAATCTAAAGTATCAGTGTACTGAAATTGATATAATAGATTTTTTTTAATATTAAAATTTATTTAACTCGTACTAACTCAACATGAATTTACTGAAAAATTGACATTCAGTTTTGAAACAACATCAAATCAAACAAACGTTTTTCTACAGTTGAAACATTATACAATTATTATCAAATTGACATTCAATTTCCAAAATCAAGTAATCTTAGTTATTGAGAGGTTCCACAACATCATGATTTAAAAAAAACGTCCAACTGTATTTGTTTTCAACTTTGCAAACCAATGTTTTATGATTGATCATCTAATCTCAAGTATGGAGAGGTACCACATCAAGATTAGTTCTAAAAAGTAATTTTAATTTTTCAAACTTTGTGTTTGGCAGTTGATCATCCGTGCGCCATTAACAATGGCAACTGTCAGCATTTCTGCATTGCTTCCTACAAAATGGACGCTGATGGAAACAGTGTCGGGGTGGCACAGTGTCTGTGTTGTCCCGGTTACAGGCAGCTCAAGAACGGAAAATGTACCCTTGCCAGACGTTCTTCATTCCTCATCTACGCCAAGGGGCGACCCGGCATGATCAAGGCTATTTCTATGACACCATCTGACAACAAGGAAACTTTAGTCCAGCAAATGGTGCCCATAACCGACCTCTCCAGACCCACTTCATTGGACTATGATGTCAAAACTCAGTACATCTACTATTCAGATTATCACAAGTAAGTCATTGCTATAGTATGACTCACGTAAAACTGTCAACATTCCTTGAATTCCTTGGAATGTCAAGCATCATTGTTATTTATGAGTTTACTTATTTCTAAAGTGTAACTCTTTTTCTTAACACCCTAGTTTAGTAGGCACAGAGTGGCAGCCGGTTTTCCGGGCCGAGCGGGATTGAGAATCTATTAGTAGAGATAGTATATAGAGAATCTCATTAGTAAAATCTCAAAAAGTATATTCTTGTGACGCAGTATAATCAAAATTACTCCACCTGGTACTGGAAAAACTTTATACTACTCACTAATATATTCGTATTTGGTTTACGGCATTGAACTCTGGTGTAGCACCAGTAAAACAAATTTAGATAAAATTTTTCTCATACAGAAAAAAGCTGTTAGATGCTTTGCTGGATTTGATTTTGGTAAGTCTTGTAAAGGAGCTTTCGTAACTCAGGGTATTCTGACTGTACCTTGCATCTATATTTATCAATTACTCTTGCTAACATATGATAATAAAGAACAATTTCAACAAACTCACAGGTTCACCAACACAATACTAAAGGCAAGTAATTGTAATTTGTGTGTTATCTCACATAGGTTAATGCTTTTTGAGAAGAAGCCTAGTTACATGGAAGTCAAGTTCTTTAATCACCTGCCATCTGCAATCAAATGTAGAAATCGCAGATATTTCAAAAAAGATGTCTTTTATTTTTGGTAAAAGGGGCATTTTATAGTGTTGATGAGTTTTTTGATAGTGGAACCTTACAATAATATAAGAAATTACTCATACTATAAATGATTGATGTAGTGGCCTACTGTATAGCGTATATGTTTTATGTTTTGATTTTATTTTTGACGATACACTATTTGATATTTGAATTAACTATAAGATATTTGATATTTGACTATTTGAATTAACTTTTTGTACAACAATGTGTAAATAAAGAATTTGATTTGATTGAGGCTCAATTCTAATTGAGCGGATGATTGCTTGGCTTGGTGACTCAACGGCCGAGTTATGTGTCCCTGGTTATCTGCGTATATAGATCCTTCCATCCTAAGCCTTAATTCCATCAAATATTGAATGGGAAAGTTTTATTTAAAATTCGTATTCAGCACCCCCAAATTAGTAATTTGACTAGCGATTGTTCGAAAATTATGAAAATTGAGGAAGTACTTTTTATAGGACATATTTTTTTCATAAAAGAATTTCAATTTATTTATCTCCTCTTCAATGATAGATAAATGTTATAATAATAGTAATAATATTACATTCATCCTGGCGCCGGCCGACTAAGGCGTTGCAACCTTGAGTCTGCTAGTGCTACCTGGTCGCCGGTTCGAATCCCAACGAATAGGCATGCACGTTTGATCATCTCATAAATCACCCTCGCACTTCCCATTACCCACGCAAAAACAATAAAGCTCATTTGGGTATCATGCGCAATAAAAAATAAATAATAATAATAATACAGAGAGCTCTTGAAATTGGCTATAGTGCCTGTGTGTGAAAACCGGCGCCCAATCTGGACGTGCCCGAACACAAGTAATCTAAGATTTATGAAGAAAAACTTAGAAATTATAAAAATACTACATAATTGAGATGTATAAGTTTGAAAAATTTCATAATTCTTTCCTTTATAACATTCATTCTGGATTTTGTAATTCTATAACGATATTACCTATAAATTGAAATTCTATTTACAAACAAATTATACTGATACTTAGACGTACATACAATTGAACTGGAATTTTTAGTAATGTAACCGACGCAGAATAGCTATATTTTAGCTGTGGGAAAAATATTTTTTTTCATTATCATTTATCAAATTTTAATTTATAGAAAAAGGATAGAGCGACAAAAGATAGACTCGTCGAAGCGTGAGACTGTGATAGACGAAGGAATCCTGAACTGTGAAGGATTGGCGATTGACTGGATGGGACGTAACATCTATTGGACAGATCTGGGTAGGAGCTCGATCAGTGTGGCCAACATTGACAATAGCACACAACGAAGGACCATCATTTACGAGTCACCTCTGTCACCTTCATCTTACACCTTTTATCCTAGGTCCATTGTTCTACATCCTAAAGCTGGGTAAGTTGATTTATTTTTAACATTATTGTCCTCAACAATATTTCTCTCGCACTACCCAATAAAAGCATACTTTTATTTCACCTGTATTGAATAGAAACGAATTGATATGTCAAAACCACTAATTTATTGAAACAATTTGAGATACTAGCTTCGGTTGTTACACCTTTATCAATCTCCTGTAAACTCTGTTTTCAATTCAAATACAAATATTTTTTATTTCAACTTATGTGTATAAAATAATTGAGTTTAGTACTTGATACCGCTTCTAGAAGAACACATCTTGAAATAATTAAGGTGAAAACTGAAACTTATAGAAGGAATCTCTTCGAGAGAGATAAGTAAATTCGAATATTCATATCAATCACTTGATACGTACTGCCTGAATAAGGTTTATGATGAAATATTATTGAACTGTTCCTATATTTCCGATAGGGGATTATCGTTGTTAGCTTCTTCGAGAAGGAAAAATGATTTCATGGATTATTTCTTTCTTTCTTGGAGATTTAGTATCTATCTCCTATAAGAGAATATCTATAAAGCACTGAAATGAAATAGAGGATGATGCGATTTCTCATTGCTTACTCCCCCCATGTCAATCAGCTGATTTGTATTCAACCCTCTTATATAACCTAGATTATTTATGAAAGATTCAGTAGCTATCTCCCATAAGATGAAGGGCCAAGGCACAGGGCGTTTTTCAGACGTGTCAGCGTAACACAGTAGGAAGCTTTCCGAGTGGCTGATTGGGTTGGCGTAGGGAGAGGAAGCGCTATGGACAGAAGCTCTCTCGAATCAGCCAATCGGAGAGCTTCCTGTCCTGTTGTGTCGTGCCGACTCGTCTGAAAAACGCCTTGTGTGGCTTCTTGGCCAGTAGGGGCCAAGGTTCAGTATAAGAGAGTTCAGTATGAGAGGTTCAGTACAGCTACTGAACCTCTCATGAATAATGTAGGTTAGGTTACCTAGTTCAGCTGGTAGCTAAATGACGTGGGGAATTGGCATTGTGAAATTCACATCGTCCACTATCTCATTAGAGGAAAGATTGCTTGGACGTCATCGTGTCATTTTGGTACAATCAGCTGATGAGTATACAACCTTCTGACAGTATAACCTAATCCTTGATTATGTGTCAATTTGATGCATTATAACAAAAAATCAGTTTTGAATATTTGTTCAATGTTGTCAGTTACATGTACTGGTCCGAGTGGGCAAGCAGTGTTATTGAACGCGCCTTCATGACTGGTGAAAATCGTACAATTTTCGTGTATCAAGAACTGTGGTGGCCAAATGGTCTCACCATTGACTATTTAACCGAGCGGCTCTATTGGTGCGATGCTTACTCTGACAAAATTGAACGAATCAATTTGGATGGAACCGATCGCCAGGTAAATTATGCAACTCTTACAATACTCATTCTAAATGGATTCTCTGATTGAAAAAAAATATTGTTCTATTTTGATGTAGGTTACGTTATTATCTAGGACTACTCACTATATTCCAAATGAATTCAATAGTACTCTTCTACTTATACAGGGGAACAAATGACCTTAAGCAAAGGAACAAATTATATGAATCTTATTGGAAATGCTCTTTTATCGAATTCAAAATTAATTTAAATTAATATTTCTTTTATTGACTTTTTATATTGAACTTTATTCTATTTTATAATGAGTCCACTCTAGAAATTTTGAATTGCCAAATTAAAAAGTGAGAGGAAGGAAAAAATTCAATTAAACCTATTTTTAGAATTCCTGTTGATATTCTGGAGTTCCATAAAAATCAATATTAGATATTGCCAATTTTACCGCGGTTTCATGGCTGCATCAGTCACATTTTCAACGGGACGGTGACAAACTGGGCTGACGACAAAGTGGGCTACCGACAAAGTTGCACGCCGTCAAACTGGGCTGCATTCCTTAGAGTGCCAGTTTGGCGGTGCATGCAACGACAAACTGGCACTCCTGAGATTTTGACACCAAACGACAAAGTTGCACGCCGTCAAACTGGGCTGCATTCCTTAGAGTGCCAGTTTGGCGGTGCATGCAACGACAAACTGGCACTCCTGAGATTTTGACACCAAACGACAAAGTTGCACGCCGTCAAACTGGGCTGCATTCCTTAGAGTGCCAGTTTGGCGGTGCATGCAACGACAAACTGGCACTCCTGAGATTTTGACACCAAACGACAAAGTTGCACGCCGCCAAACTGGGCTACTTTTAAGTCCTGATGTGATTAGTTTATACATAGGTGTTTAAGATACATGCTGGATTATGAAGACAAAGTACTCTTCATATTTGCAGAAGACATAGGTACATTATACATGATAAATTATGAATAATTATTAATAATTATAACAAGGAGGGGGGCCCCTAGTTTGAGAATTTTAACCAACTATTTTTTCACATCACGTGATAACTGATTCTTCTTAGGCCTCCAAGGCAGTTCAAAAGTAATATGTGTAAAAAATATTGAGGACGGAGACTTTGCAAAAGTTTCTGGGTTATCTTCAAATTAATGTAGTAGATAAGATTTTTATCACAATTAATATGCCTACTCCAACGGAATAGTATGATAATGTTCTGCTCACATGATCTGAAATGTGTCATAGGCTGCTAAACTCGAATTTTCAACTCCAAAAGCTTCTAAAATTGATTCCAACTATCAAACAAAAATATTCTGATAGACTACAATATTCTAAACAATCTTCATTTCTGATGAATTTCCATTCATTATTGAATGAACTAGGCAAATGTGACTTTCTGGAGCTGAGAATATAATGTAGAAATATCTCTCCAAACACCAATTTCGAAACAATCAATTGACAATATTGCATCTAAAGGTGCGTACAGATTTACGCGCCTGGAACATGAGCAATTCAGTTTTAATCAGCTAATGCCAAGCTGTTTATATCTATATCTTAGCGTTTCTGTAAAAATACAGATATAGTCAGCTGATTAAAAGTGAATTGCTCATGTTCGCGGCGCGTATATCTGTACGCACCTTGATAGCCTACAAGCTCTCACACTGGAATGTGTTTCGAACTTACAATAGTGAAGCACTTACAGTATGGTAGAACAATAGAAGAACTTACAATATGGTATATTCATTCCGTGCTCATACTCAGTACTTATCAATCAATCTCCATTTGTCATCTGTAAATACTGCCTCTTTCTCACCCAATTACAAATGCAGTGATAGCACCCCAACCAATGACCGCAGGGTATACTCAACCTGCTGGCTTCATATTTTGTGCAAAACAAACAGACATTTTCGCCCATTACCAACAGTTAATTCCTCTTGCTCATTCAAATCTGCCAGCAGGTGAGTAACTTGCTGATCGACAAACTCTGCGGTACACATCTCGAAAGGTGTGTTTGGGTTGAACGATTTCACCACAAACCTGTACTCCTTCAATGATTCATCAACCAACTCATTCTGATTTTCAAGTTGGTTTGTTTCTGTTTCTTCAGTCGTTTCTTCATAAAGAATTCCTACTGTCCTATTACAAAACATTGTGATCAGACCTTAAATAAGAAAGAAGAGAGGTAATTATGAATCTATGAATGAAATGAGAGCATGAATGCACCGAACCCTACCAAGCTGGTGACCTTATGCTGATGTATAATTTATTAATGATGACAGAAGCCTCGATTTAAACAAATAGAGAGAGAGAGAGAGGAGAGAGAGAGAGAGAGGAGAGTGAGTGAGTGAGTGAGATATTGATTGATTAATTGCCTTTATTAGGGCGGAGTTAGGACTCATGTTCCTCTCTGCCACTCAACCCTAAAGCCCGTTTAGTGCGTAAAGTGTGTGCCTAAGCATTGGTGTATTAATGTGTGTGTGTGTGTGTGAGTGTGTGTGTGAGAGAGAAAGAATGAGAGAGAGGGAGTGAGGGAGAGGGTGTGAATGAGAGAGAGAGAGAGAGTGTGTGAGAGAATGAGTGAAAGAGAGAAGAGTAAAAGAGCGCTAAAGAATAAATCAGTCAACGTCCTAAATAACAATACGAAAATTACATTGACCCATGTCAGATGGACAATAGAACTAATCACTATGAAACTAATCATCTATAGAACTAATCACTCGCCGGAAGCCCTTGACTAATTCCGTTTTGTAGTTTCTGCAATCCCTCCCTGTTTGGAACAATATTCACAACTCAGGTAGCTTATAGCTTATATGGTCGCCCTTTTTACTGTATCTTTGAAGCTCATTTATGAAGTCTACCAGATCTACTCTGTTAAGTCCAGTCACTATATAAATTGGTGCATGCAATTTATATTATAGTTCTGATTTTTTTATATATTATTTATGTACATAAGAGAAGTCCAGAACCAATTTCTTCAAGCAAAATTTCCTTGTGCTAGATACAGAGTGGCCCAAAAACCTCATATTTTCAGCTCATTTTCCAGTTTTCAGCTATTTCTGCCAAATCTCGTAATCGGACAGAAAAATTTGCTCTCGCCTTTTTTTTCAGATTATGAAATTCTGAATATAATGAGATCATTCGGAACTCTCTATCTCCAATGTGTACTGAGTTATGATCTTTCAAAAATGAGTGTATTTGAAGAAAAAAATCAATTTTGATGAATTTTAGTTTTTGATCAACAATATCTTACGATTGTGACCATTTAGATGTATAATTCAAAATCCCTCTGGGCGTATTTTTGTGCTCTACAATCTGAGATCAGGTAGAGCGCTCTATCTCATATATATTTCCAAGTACACCTGACAACAATGCTCCTTGTATTGTGAAAAACACCTAATTTTCAACTTCAACCATCATCACCAACTACATTGTCCTCACATTAATATTTCGCAAAATGACATAAGTTTATGATATTATGATCTATGTGAATCGCCCGTTAGATGCATTTCAGTATTTCCTAGTGGAGAGGCGCGCTTAAGGATATCTTAAGGATCAAAATTTCAATCACTTTTAACTTTTGACACAATGCTCAGATTTCATCGTACTACACTTTATTCTTCTCGGCTTGTCAAGGCGGCAAAATGGAGAATTTATTGTTGAGTGTACTTAAGCCCATATTCCAATATACAAAAAATGGCCAATTTCTATATTCAAAGCTATCTATGTATCTCGGTAACCCCTTATTATAAAAGGGATCATTACTTTATTTTGAAATGTACAATAGAATTTTATCTTTCATCTGCTGTAAACGATTCATAAAAAATATGTTCGTGAAGTGAGATTTGATTGCTGAAAAAAATCCGGAAATTGTAGATATTTTTCTCATATAAACGGTTTTGGAAGTTCTATGATCGGGAAAAGTGATTCAAGATGGATTTTAGGCAACTGAGCTCGTAGAAGATGAATTTGTCCACAATTTGGAATCAATCGTTAGTTTCTATGATGTATCAGACTCGTTTTAGAAACTCTTGATCAACAGTAAAATCATGAAAAAAAATGTAAAAACTGAAATCGCCATTTTTAAAATCTTCTGTAACTTTCGAATAGTATTGCAATCGAAAGTATTATTTATTGGAGTGGGGACAATTTTCACATCCTCACCTGATTTGGAAATTTTATCAAAAGTATTTCACAAGACATGCAGCTTTGAATATAGAAATTGGCCATTTTTTGTATATTGGAATATGGGCTTAAGTACACTCAACAATAAATTCTCCATTTTGCCGCCTTGACAAGCCGAGAAGAATAAAGTGTAGTACGATGAAATCTGAGCATTGTGTCAAAAGTTAAAAGTGATTGAAATTTTGATCCTTAAGATATCCTTAAGCGCTCATATTGGAATATGGGCTTAAGTACACTCAACAATAAATTCTCCATTTTGCCGCCTTGACAAGCCGAGAAGAATAAAGTGTAGTACGATGAAATCTGAGCATTGTGTCAAAAGTTAAAAGTGATTGAAATTTTGATCCTTAAGATATCCTTAAGCGCTCATATTGGAATATGGGCTTAAGTACACTCAACAATAAATTCTCCATTTTGCCGCCTGACAAGCCGAGAAGAATAAAGTGTAGTACGATGAAATCTGAGCATTGTGTCAAAAGTTAAAAGTGATTGAAATTTTGATCCTTAAGATATCCTTAAGCGCTCATATTGGAATATGGGCTTAAGTACACTCAACAATAAATTCTCCATTTTGCCGCCTTGACAAGCCGAGAAGAATAAAGTGTAGTACGATGAAATCTGAGCATTGTGTCAAAAGTTAAAAGTGATTGAAATTTTGATCCTTAAGATATCCTTAAGCGCTCATATTGGAATATGGGCTTAAGTACACTCAACAATAAATTCTCCATTTTGCCGCCTTGACAAGCCGAGAAGAATAAAGTGTAGTACGATGAATCTGAGCATTGTGTCAAAAGTTAAAAGTGATTGAAATTTTGATCCTTAAGATATCCTTAAGCGCTCATATTGGAATATGGGCTTAAGTACACTCAACAATAATTCTCCATTTTGCCGCCTTGACAAGCCGAGAAGAATAAAGTGTAGTACGATGAAATCTGAGCATTGTGTCAAAAGTTAAAAGTGATTGAAATTTTGATCCTTAAGATATCCTTAAGCGCTCATATTGGAATATGGGCTTAAGTACACTCAACAATAAATTCTCCATTTTGCCGCCTTGACAAGCCGAGAAGAATAAAGTGTAGTACGATGAAATCTGAGCATTGTGTCAAAAGTTAAAAGTGATTGAAATTTTGATCCTTAAGATATCCTTAAGCGCTCATATTGGAATATGGGATTAAGTACACTCAACAATAAATTTTTCATTTTTTGACCGAATTTGACTTATGATGCATGATTTCAGACCGCCTTGACGAGCCGAGAAGAATAAAGTGTAGTACGATGAAATCTGAGCATTGTGTCAAAAGTTAAAAGTGATTGAAATTTTGATCCTTAAGGTGTCCTTAAGCGCGCCTCTCCACTAGGAAATTCTGAAATGAAGTACATCTAACAGGTGATTCTTATAGATCATAATATCATGAACGTATGTCATTGTGCGAAATATTAGTGTGAGGACAATGTAGTTGGTGATGATGGTTGAAGTTGAAAATTAGGTGTTTTTCACAATACAAGGAGCATTGTTGTCAGGTGTACTTGGAAATATATATGAGATAGAGCGCTCTACCTGATCTCAGATTGTAGAGCACAAAAATACGCCCAGAGGGATTTTGAATTATACATCTAAATGGTCACAATCGTGAGATATTGTTGATCAAAAACTAAAATTCATCGAAATTGATTTTTTTCTTCAAATTTCACTCATTTTTGAAAAATTAAAACTCAGTACTCATTGGAGATAAAGAGTTCCGAATGATCTCATTTTATACAGAATTTCATAATCTAAAACAAAGACAAGAGCAAATTTTTCTGTCCGATTACGAGATTTGGCAGAAATAGCTGAAAACTGGAAAATGAGCCGAAAATACGAGGTTTTAAATACCAACTGAGTGGGATAGCCCCTCCATCAATCCGGAGAGAGATAGCAGGTAGGGCCGAGCGAACTCGTCAAGCTAATGATGAAAGGCATCCAATGTTTGGCCATACCCCTGCAATTCACCGTTTGAAGTCCCGTCGCAGCTTTCTAACAGAGACACAGGAGCTGGGCTCCTCAGCACCACAAGAAAGAATTCGACTCTGGCATGAGGGTGCAGATGCCACTGACTCAGTGCTGAGGGAGCAACTGCCAGCAGGAGCAGAGCTACCGTACAGTAAATGGAAAACTCTGAACCGCCTTAGAGCAGAGTGTGCTTGCACTAAAGAAAACCGCACTACTTGGAGGCAGATTGATGATCCTTATTGTGACTGTGGAGACATCCAGTCAGATGACCACCTCCTAAAGTGCCGTCTTGCACCAGCATGCAATCGACAAGACCTCTTTAATTTTAATGACGAAGCTGCTATAACAGTGGATTACTATTCTAATTTAGGCATATAATACAAGTATAATCACCTGACACGAACGAACGAACGAACGAACGAACGAACGAGGTTTTTGGGCCACTCTGTATCTAGCACAAGGAAATTTTGCATGAAGAAATTGGTTTTGGACTTCTCTTATGTACCCAAATAATATATTAAAAAATCAGAACTACGATATAAATTGCAAGCACACCCCCTTTTTTATGTCTATATTGACTGGACTACTGTAGTATGTTGGTGCAAGAAGTATTTAATATATTGGAAACAATGGTCACTGAGACGTTTCCAACCTAAAGTGGCGCCTTTCTCATAAAACCTACAAGGTCTTATAATACAGAGATATTTGATTTTACTGATTTTAGTTATCTCAAACGTCAGAAAAAAAATCATAAACTCAAGTCTTCTAATTCCAGTTCTCAAGAAGTATGAAATTTCAGCAAAGCGAATACTCTAGAGAATAAGGAGACCTATCTAATGGGGAATATTGATTACAGTTTCAAGATTAGATGAGTTCCATCTCATATGGATAATGAATCAACGTGGGCGCTCTTTAGCCGACCTTGAAAAGTACACGAGCCGGACTCTGGAAGTTCATACACGTTAGTCTTCGCCCAAAAGATTGCCAACCTTCCTACTGCCAGAGTTCGAAGAGAAGGAGGAAACAGAGGACGACGCAACTATGAGTCAACTAACACCGGCTAGGAGCGTTGAACCAGCGTCAATGACTGGAAACGTCAACACTTCCCCAGAATCGTTTCTAAAAACGAACCAACTAAAAACTGCAACGGAGCAGTTTTTGTACAATGCATGGAAAGAAGTCACTTTCCAACAGAGTGAAGAGAGAGAAAGAATGCATAAACTGGAAAAGGAGTTGGAGAGAGCACGGTTGGAGATTAATCAGCTGAAAGAGATATTTTCATCAGCATCTACAACCACACAGAATCTTCAATCTTCAGCTTCACATACAATGCAACCAGCATCTTCTAGAAGTAGCAATAAAAGTTATTCACCACCGAATTGGGAGGAAGAAGAGAAAATGGTAGCATCAGAGACTGCATGGATTCTCCCTAAACAAAAGAAGAGAAAAATCCGTGACTCACCAGAAAAAATAAGGCCTGCAACTGATTCTACAAGTTTGAAACCGACAGAAAAGAGAAACAAGCCACCGCCAGTCATATTAAGCAATATACAAGAGTATTCGAAAATTAAAGAGGCATTGAAATCGAAAAATCTCAATTTCAGTGCCAACATGATGAACAACAACCAGCTAAAATTGAATGTTGAAACTGAACATGAATAAAGAGATTTAACTAAGATGTTGAATGAAGCTAAATATGAATGGCACACGTACGAAAATAAACAAACTCGTCCAATTCGTGTCATGGCTAAAGAGCTTCATCCATCATGCGATCCAGAGGATATAAAGAACGATCTTCTAAGCAGAGGCTTTCAAATAATCAATGCTGTCAACAAAATTAAAAAAGTGAAGAAAGATGGAAAAGAACACATTATCAGACTTCCAATGTTCATGTTAACATTCAAGAATACAGAAGATACAAAAAGAATATTTGAAATTAAACATATTTGCTACATGAAAGTGAAAATTGAATCAATTAGAATGATTAAAATGATTCCACAGTGTAAACGTTGTCAACGGTTTGGTCATACACAGACATACTGTCAACATGAACCTGTGTGTGTGAAGTGTGCTGGAAAACACTGGACTATTTCGTGTACTAAGGCTAAAGAAACCCCAGCCAAATGTTTCAATTGCGCTGAGGCTCACCCAGCTAACTACAGAGGCTGTCTCATCGCTAAAGAACTTCAGAGAAGAAGAACTGAAAAAGAAAACCTAGTTAAAAGAAGTAGCGAAGTACCACATACAACTAAACAGAGAAACTTCACTTCAAAAAAGTACACTGGAGAAATATCCTATTCCCAAGTAACGAAACCCACTCCAAGCCTACAACAGGAGAGCCAACCAAAGCAACAACAACAACAACAACAACAACCAGTTGAAGTCAATAAGGTTTTGCAGGAAATTTTTAACAGTTTAAATATTCTTTCTGGACGACTTGACAGCTTGGAAGGGAAGAGTAAGAGTATCGAGAAGAAAACTAGAAAATGAATATTGCGAGCCAACAAGATATAAGGATTGCTACCTGGAATGCCAATGGAATAAATAATATCAATAATAATAGAAAACAAGAAATAGAAATATTTCTAAAGACACGAAATATAGATGTTTGCCTCATCTCTGAAACCCATTCAACTGAGCAGACTCACTTCAAAATCAATGGATATAATGTTTACGAAACTATTCATCCTCAAAATCAAGCAAGAGGTGGAAGTGCTGTAATAGTGAAGGAGAGTATTAAACACTATGAAGACTTCAGTATTCAAAGTAATGAAATACAGCTAACCGTAGTTGGAATAGAGTCCATCAACCAGAGAATACTTGTTGGAGCTGCATATTTTCCACCACGTTACAATTTAAAGAAAAATGATTATACAAATATTCTTCATCAGCTTGGAGATAGATTCATAGTGGGTGGAGATTTTAATGCCAAGCATAAGGATTGGGGTTCAAGACTCGCGACTACCAAAGGAAAAGAACTCAGAGAGGCTATCCAGGAGCTGGGCTGCGAATTCCATTCAACAGGGACACCAACGTATTGGCCAACAGATCTGAATAAAACTCCAGATCTTCTAGATTTCTTCATAACAAAGAGAATATCCAGTAATTTCATCGACATTGAAGAGAGTTTTGACCTGGATTCTGATCATTCAGCTGTAATTCTCACACTTAGTGAACGAATAATAAAGAAAGAAGACAGACCAATGTTAGTCAACAGAACAACAGACTGGGAACCTTTAAAAGTGGATTTGGAGAATGAAATCAACTTGAATATTCCACTTAGAACAACTGAGCAGCTAGATGAAGCCGCAGAAAATTTCATGTGGCAAATCCAGAAATCAGCCTGGAAAAACACCAGACAATATACCAGGAAAACAAAAGGATGCAATTACCCTCTGGAGATTCGACAACTTGTTTTAGAAAAACGAAGGGCAAGAAGAAGATGGCAACAAACTCGTGATCCTGCTGACAAAAATATCTTGAATAACAAAACACAACAATTGAGAAGAGAGATAAGGAAACTAACTGAGGAATCCATTAATAACTACCTTCAAAATTTGACAGCTGATGCCAGTACAGATTATTCATTATGGAAAGCAACAAAAAGAATTAAGCGGCCAATATTACAATCCCCTCCAATTAGAAAACCAGATGGTACGTGGGCAAGAAATAACAGGGAAAAGGCAGATTTATTTGCTAATCATCTAGAAGAAATCTTCCAGCCAAACAACATTCAATCTGAAATTGATCCTGAAGAAGATATAATGGATGATTTAGATACAGAGATTGATCCAGTTTCTATAAATGAGGTTCAAGAAGAAATAAAATATAATATGAATACCAAAAAAGCACCTGGGTTTGATCTGATTACAGGTGAAATCTTGAAGAAACTTCTAAGGAAAGGTATTGTCATGCTAACATACTTATTCAATGCATCACTCCGATTACAGCATTTTCCTACAATTTGGAAGGTGGCAGAAGTCATTATGTTGCAAAAGCCTGGGAAATGTCCTCAAGAAGCGAAATCATACCGCCCAATATCTCTTCTACCTGTAATTTCAAAGCTTTTTGAGAAATTGCTAATGAAGAGATTGACTCCCATCATAAGTAGCAGGAATCTGATACCAGCCTATCAATTTGGTTTCAGGCAGAAGCACTCAACCCTGGACCAAGTACATAGAATCACCAATGTAATAGAGAAGTCATTAGAGAAAAAATCGATATGTTCAGCAATCTTCCTTGATGTGGCACAGGCATTTGACAAAGTGTGGCATGAAGGACTGATCATTAAACTTCATAAAATTCTCCCCACTCAACTTGTAAAACTTTTAAAATCATACATCAACAACAGATTATTCAGAGTAAAACAAGGTGACGACGTCTCCGAATTGAAGGAAATAAGGGCTGGAGTTCCACAGGGTAGTGTTCTTGGACCAGTTCTCTATGTGCTGTACACAAGCGATCTTCCTGAATTGGATGCAGTGACAATAGCTACTTTTGCTGATGATACTGCAATACTGGCAGAAGGGGAAACAGTACAAGAAGCAGCCACAAAACTACAGAATGCTAGCAACAGATTCAGTGACTGGACCAAAAAATGGAGAATTCGATTAAATGAGATGAAGTCTATTCATATCAACTTCACAAACAAAATTATCAATGACCCGATTCGAATAAATCTGAATGGGAATGTAGTACCACACAGCAACACAGCAAAATACCTTGGAATAACTCTTGACGCCAAGTTGAAATGGAAAGAGCATATCAAGATGAAAAGGAGTGAGCTAGGACTCAAATACAGTAAAATATATTGGCTGTTGGGCCGTCAATCACAACTCTCATTGGACAACAAGTTATTGATTTACAAACAAATTCTAAAATCTGTCTGGACGTATGGAATTCAGCTTTGGGGCTGCTCTAGAACATCTAACATCAGTCAGATTCAAACATTCCAAAACAAAGTACTGCGGAACATGGTGAATGCGCCCTGGTACATAAGGAACAGCGATTTGCACCGAGATCTACACATCCCCTATGTGACCTGTGAGATAAGACGATTGGCAGCCCATCATGAGTCACGTCTTCATCAACACGACAACACCGAAGTCATCCAACTACTAGACAACACTGAACTCACTAGGAGGTTGAAGAGAACAAAGCCCTTCGAGTTGGTGTAGTGCTAGTGGAGTGATTAAAGTATATTGAATAAAAGTGTAGTGAAATAATTTAAAGTAGTGAAATTATAGATTGGAACTGTAGGCTTCACTGGAAGACTTTAGCAATAAAAATTAATTTAGGATAAGAAATAACAGAACAAAATTAATGGTTAGTCCTAGTGACTAGTTTTAATAGAAATAAAAAAAAAAAAACGTGGTGATTTTCTTCTGAGCCCAACTCGCCGGATGGGGCCTGTGAGCCCGATCCGCGAGCCGGACTCGTCCTTTAAACACAGAGGGTGTTGAAGATCTGTTATAATTACGATTTCTTAAAAATGAATGTTGAAAATAATGAAATTCGAGTTCGAGCAACAGTTTACCTAGCTATTATTAATATCAGGCTATATTTCACCCACCTCAACTGGTCTCAGATTTGAGTTGCCTTTAGTCTGAATTTTCACTGGTGCAGAAAGTATAATATTAAATAAACTATTGTAATGATTTGAATTACAATAAGAATAAGAGATTAAAAATAATTTGACTAATGAGAAATTTAAAAATTTGAATAATATGTTGGTGCTACTTGGACTTTTATCTTGTAATTTTTGTTGATAATCTGTAATCTGTTATCAAGGCATGAAGCGCCAACCACCACTTGAATGGAGGTTCAATATTGTTTAATTATTAATAGGTTAGAGTTATCAATAAAAATAATACACAAAAAATTATGTCAATACAATATGATATAAAACATTTATTAATAATTGGATAGTGCTTGATTTTATGAATGCGTATCCGAATTTATCAAGGTATCTCTCTCTGAAAAACCTAGGCATCATGGATAAAAACCTCGACTGGTCAGAACAAGTCAGTAAAACCTGTAGAAAGGTTTTCTCAGCAATGCATTCACTTAAAAAATTGCAAGATGTCCTTCCTAGAAGTATACGATTATTACTGGTCCAATCTTTGATTTTTCCACATTTCACGTACTGCAACTCTGTCCTCAATGGTTGAGTTCAGAGCCACTGATCAATTCCATCAGGTTTTTTTTTACGTTCAGTAAAAAACCTGATCACAGATTAGTGATCACAGATGAACCACAGAAAGGAAAGTCGGCTAGTATCTTGACGCCATAATCCGCCATCTTGAAAGAAAGTGTAGCATTGTAATACAGCAGTAGTTTTAATTTCTAACAAGATGATGCAGTCATGTGTCGTGGTCTTGGTGCACTCAAATCTTGGTTAGATTGATACCTTCCATTTTGTGTGTATTCTGTGGCTGAACGGTTGCTCATGAGTCATGACTGACAGATGTTTCCCTTGTTGATCATATTTTGTAAACAAAACTAGAACTTAACCTATTTCATTGTAATCAATTAAAATGGAAAACCATCAGGTGATTGGAGTAGTTTTAAATGCTTTGTAAAATATTTTAAATGTTATTGAATTTATGTAATCATGCATTTCTCTGCTCCCAAATACATTATAATGGAGTCCATCATTTGTAAACAACCTCATACTCAGCCATGTATGCTTACGTTCAGCTACTCTATTTACGTTCTTTTCCATCGGTGGAAAAGAACGATTAACTGATCAGTGAACGAACCGGATATGACGTATTTTTTTTCTTATCAGTTAGACCAAAGACCTTGAAGAGGTATAAACGCACAATACCTATGCCTACCCATGCTCTTACTTGAAATTAAAGGTTCCATTGAGGTATTTTAGCGCGAGATATTATGTAATATATATTTTTTGTAATATTATAGATCACAAAAATCTTCAAGATCTTTAGTATGTAATAATCTTCCAGGCTGTCCCCTTGATGGCCGATTCCAATTCCAAATAATCTAGCGCTGCATGTGAGTCTATGCATCGTTCAACGACAAAACAGTACATCGTTCAGAGCCACGTTCACTAACCGATCTCATCGTTCACTCACCGATCAGTGGCTTTGAACTCAACCAATGACATGCAAGTTACACTCAATGATAAAATGCTGCGCTGCCAAAATTATTGTCTACGTTTTGTTTACTCTCTTGAACGCCATGAACATATTACCCCAGCACACATTGCTAGTTCTACCCTGAAGCTCCACGATTAGTGACGTTTCAGAATAATCAAACTTGTTAGAGATAATTTAAAATATAGTTCGGGCGCAAATGTCATGAATAAGGCACTCTGTGGTCATTTTTGAGTAACAGCCGTGGAAGATGTCTCAATTTCTTCATTAGGTCCAGCATAATAAGGATCGTAATGATGATAAGTCGAAATCACAGTCAAACACCTCGGAAACAAGATGGCCGCCAAAATGTTCAGGGTTTTACTATATCGCTTGTACTTCAATAACCGTTCAAGATATTCAACCGTTTTTTCTAGACGAAAATATTTTTAAAATCTTCCTCTACAGATTTTGATTCTATAAAATTTTCCTCTAAAACGCAGTTATAACCTTCAAAAGCCCAAAAAACGGGTTTTTCTAAATTTGTTATAATTTCATTCCATTATAACTTTTTTTGTGCAAGAGATACAAAGTAATTTTCAATCTTTGAAATTTAGAGCGTTTTTTCAACTTTGGAACGATATATCTTCGTGCGCTGTACGTCGAAAAATGAGTTCTCCAGCGCCCTCCAAAGAAAATCCTGCATGATTTCTTGTGCGTTTTTCCATATGCATGAGGTAACAAGCTAGAACTATAAAATCGATTTTTCATAATTACTTAAAGATAGAGACTTGCAAATGGTCTCGATCTCATCGTTACAACAAGACGAATAAGAATATTGATGATGGTAACAACGAAAATATTCGACATCATTGAAAAATACAAGATGGCGGTCATTATTGACAGAAATTTTAACATCTCTTGTTATTCAGTTATTGTGAGAGATATCGGATTGGTTTTACCACCAAAGTGTTTAGAATTAACCAAACAATGATGTTCGGAAGAATCATCTCATTTCAACCACTCTTTCAATTATTTATTCAACTTCAAAAACTTGAAACATACATTTTTCGGGGACAATATTTCACTTTCAACTCTGTATATGTATTAGCAGTAGACAAACACTAGTATTATTGGCACATTGTTGTAGAATATTTTCAAAGCTTCAAAGTGACATCTGATTGGAGGCTGTAAGTCCATATTTTACGGCTGGAGCGTCATCGGAAAAAGAGGAGAAAGTACTGTTTGCAGCGGAAAACACGCTTTTTCCACCAAATGCCAATCTCAACAATTAGAAAACCGTGTAACTCATGACTCTTTGAAGGTACATACTTAGGAATGGTATCAATCTCTATATAATGATGTGTAGAAATAGATTATCCATGATGACAATCTTAAAAATGTTTGTCATCATGAAAAAAACAAGATGGCGGCAAAAATATGTCGATTTTCAAAAAATCATCTTTAATTCTAGTAATGTCCAGGATATCGGATCAATTAAGTCATCTGGAAGCTTCAATACAATCATACTACAATATCCGAAAGATTTATCCAATTCCACCAACTTTTACTATGGTGAATTTAACTACAAACTCTTGAAATTAGATTTTTGGCGGCCATCTTGGATTTTTCTAAGATGACAAACATTTTTGAGATTGCCATCATGGATAATCTATTCCCATACATCTTTACGAAGAGATTGATACCATTTTCAGGTCTGTACCTTCAATGGGTCATGAGTTACAAGGTTTTCTAATTGTTGGGATTGGTATTTGGTGGAAAAAGTTTTTCCGCTACAAAAAGTACTCTTTTACTCTTTTTCCGATGACGCTCCAGCCGTAAAATATGGACTTACAGCCTCCAACCAGATGTCATTTTGAAGCTTTGGAAATATTCTACAACAATGTGCCAATAATACTAGTGTTTGTCCACTGCGAATACATATACAGAGTGGAAAGTTTATGTTTTCAACATTTTCTGTTCTTCAGTATTGTATATCGGCATTATTACTTGAATAATTTCTAAAATCTTAATTAAATCCCACCCTATAACTTTTGTTTCATTTATCTATTTTGAGTCATTGAAGCAATATTGTATTCACTATTACTCATTCTAATATCATCCACCTTATTCATTAATCCCATAATTCTAGATTCAAATCATATATTCACATGTTATAATACTCCCAACAGCTCTATTCCATCACAACCCGGTCGTGTATTTATGGGAAGGATATTATTTTATATCCTTCTTAGAGAATCGACAATTATTTGTTGAAACACCGCCGATTTATGAAGTTACATTACAATTTTATATTATTGTTATTCTAATTGCATTTAATATTTATTTTTATTGATCAATTTTTCATACTTTGACAAATTCGTTGAATAATTAGCATCACCGTCATTTAATGTAAATTAGTGTATAAGCCAGTAATTATTGTATAACGTACATAAATAAATAAATCTAATCTTATAATAGATAGTAGACACAAACTAGAGTTTGGAGAGTAGAATCTCTCTAACTAGTAGACACAAACTAGAGTTTGGAGTATAGTATCTCTCTGATCGATAGTAGACACAAAATCTTGAGAGTGCCAGTTTGGCGTTGCATGCACGCCTGAGATTTTGTCACTAAACGACAAAGTTGCACGCCGTCAAACTGGGCTGCATTCCTTAGAGTGCCAGTTTGGCGGTGCATGCAACGACAAACTGGCACTCCTGAGATTTTGTCACTAAACGACAAAGTTGCACGCCGTCAAACTGGGCTGCATTCCTTAGAGTGCCAGTTTGGCGGTGCATGCAACGACAAACTGGCACTCCTGAGATTTTGTCACTAAACGACAAAGTTGCACGCCGTCAAACTGGGCTGCATTCCTTAGAGTGCCAGTTTGGCGGTGCATGCAACGACAAACTGGCACTCCTGAGATTTTGTCACTAAACGACAAAGTTGCACGCCGTCAAACTGGGCTGCATTCCTTAGAGTGCCAGTTTGGCGGTGCATGCAACGACAAACTGGCACTCCTGAGATTTTGTCACTAAACGACAAAGTTGCACGCCGTCAAACTGGGCTGGAAAACCAGCCCACTTTGTCGCCAGCCCAGTTTGACGCGGTCCCATTTTCAACAATACTTTTTGTTTCATTTACAACGTCAATCAACCGTCAGTCTATAGGCAATGAAATGTGTACTTATGATCATGCTATAACCAATATCATAAGTATCATATTTTACTGTTGATTTGAATTTGTAGTGTTGATTGTCGTTATGAGGAAGTAAACAGCATTGATTACTGTTGAAAAATAATGTTGATGGTGAAGCCACGATACTGCGGTCTAGAGCATGAACATGATTTTTAAACACCTCATTAGCCTGGATGCATAAAATCATGTTAAATTTTAATCATGATTAAATCTACGAGAACCAGAGAAGTCTAATTTGAAAAGAAAGCTTCTCTGATTGGTTCTCTTGGAATTGATCACGGTTAAGATTTAACCGGCTTTTGTGCAACCGGCAAATTGATTTTTCAAATTTATGTTCATATTGAGGTATTTTCATGGTTAAACTAGATTCACCCCGTGCAGTGCATTGTTTTATGCCCCTTGTTTTATGAATTCACTCATGTAAAAAATCTCATGATTTTTCTATTATTTAATGGTTTACGACGAAAAGATCAGCATGCAATCAGTTGAATACTCAATTGAAACACCATAAAAGTGTTATGTCTTGTTAAAGGCCTTTTTTGATATTCAGGTACTTTTTTATATACGGTTTGTTCCTGGCCTTCTTTCTTTGGAGCTACATCTGTCTTTCAATATATCTGATTGACAAATATATTCTAATATCAAGAGGAGAACATAAAAAGCTAAATTGTGTTTATTTTCCTCTCACCACGCAATATTGAAAAACAGGATATCAGCTACTGTAGCTTCACAGACAGAAGAGCTGTTGTTCATAATTTGGGATCTCAATTTTCTTGATGTTATACAAAGTTGGCAAAAATTATGGAAACAGCTTTGTATTTGTTTTAAAAGTATAATTTGACAGTAGGTTTCATTGGGGGTCCTAACAAATTCCATCAGTTTCAAATTCGTTTCTAACGAGGGGCTACTTTCACACACATTCGGTTCGGTTCGGTTTGCTTTCTGTTCGTTTTCGGCCAATTCCGATAAGTGTGAAACGGTAATTTGGTTTGAATTTGCAACTGAAATAGCAACCGCATAGCACCGAACGCCCCCTCGACACTAATAGGTCTTATCATATTCGAATTCGTTGCTAGGAAACAGGAAACAAAAACAAAGTCTTTCACACACGCTCGGTTTTTTGTTTTTATTTTAACCTATGTCAAAATCATACGGTCAATTCCTTTCAGTTAGTTCACTGGAGATTTGTTTTCTCAATGAATAGTTTGCTGAAAAAAGTATGAAGATAAGTAAAACTCAGGGAGAAGTTTTATTTTCTTATTTTTCCAAGGAAAATTACATGATTTCATTAATGGAGAGAAGAGATCAAGGTTATGTACCATGAGTCAAAACAAGAAACAAATTTTCAATTTAAAAAAATGATACCTCTGAACGTCCAAAATGATCATAACCAAAAAGAAACTATTTAAAGAGTTCACAATTTTGAACACCAGCTGTTTTTTTTTTTTTTTCTAATACCAGCATGAATTTTGAAAATCCAAACACTAGCCATATTCCTTAATACTTTATTTTATTTTTATACTTTGTTTTCGTGTTTGAGAAGAAAATACCTAATTAGAACCGTACAAATTAGAACCTGATATGTATGAAAGTCTCTTTTGTTTTCGGCAACAAACCGAAAAGAACCGAACCGAATGTGTGTGAAGCTAGTCTTACAAAGATACTGAAATATACTGATAAATAATGACTCTAGCATAAAATAAATAAGTACATTGGAAAATCTAAATAATCAAATTTTACATCTCAAGTGTTTGTAAACACTTTTAGTAACATCTCCTCAAAACACTTTGAACTGAAAAGTTTGATCTGTCAGATGTTTAATGTAGCTTACTCTATTCCATTTTTTGTACAGTATGATTGATTAGTATTTTTTAATGTTAATATCTTCGAAATGGTTTGAGATATCTATCTTCGGTTTTCATCATTCATTTTCTCTTGAAATGCTGTATCGAAATCATATACAATATGACCAGCTTCCTACTTGTAAAATGAATAAAAGTTGGATTTAAAATGGCGCATCCAAGATGACGAACCAAGAATTTGAAGCAACAAAAAATTAGTTCTTGTAATTCGAATAGGACCTCAAAATGAAGTTGGATTCAAAATGGGAGACCAAAATTTTGAATAAAAGTTTCCATTATTTTCTCCAACCCAGTATGTGCACCCAATGGGAAGAACATGAGCGATTGAACGTTTTCATTGATGTTAATAGTTTGTGTTTTGAGAGAAATTTGATGTGTGGTCTGTTCAACTTGAGCTTTTTCTTGATGGATTAATCGTTTGGGAATTGGATCAGTCATTTATCAGTTGGGTCATGAGGATGAGGTTGGCTGGAATTGCAGAGGTGAGAGGGCAGCCGACATTTTTCTCGTGGCTGAACTATCTATAGAAACCCTCCAGATTCTGGATTTTTCAATACTATAAAAATATATACTTATGAAGAATTACAAGTTATAATTATTGGTTTTAGGTGGTATTTGACGGGCCACAACTAGATCACCCTTTCAGTATGTCTTACTATCAGAACTATCTATTCTGGACTGAATTTCAAAAAGGTAACATACAACGCCTCGATCTCAGCAACAAGAGCCTTGACACTCTCTACACTGAGAACCTACCGCTCTTCGAGATCAAAGTATATGATGCAAATGCGCACCAGGGTAAGAAAAATTGCAATATCTAATCACATTACTTATTCAGTCATATTCATTTTTTTAGATAATATAATACAGTACTGTTGCAGATATGCAGTATATGCACTATCTACACATCTAATCTAGGATTATATGAAGTTGAAATCGCTTTTGAACTAACGACTGATCTAAGTCCGTTTAAACTACAAGATAAGTCTAGGATCCTGTGCAACCAGAACTTAGAAAGAATTTGAGTGTATGGGATCCAACTATGGGGATGTGCCTGTAAAACTAACATCATTAATATCATACAGAGATTTAAAAATAAAGTATTAAGGAATATGGCTAACGCTCCTTGGTACAGAAACAGTGACTTGCATGGAGATCAATTCATTCCTTTTGTGTTCAGTGAGATAAGTCGATTTCTCATGCGGCATGAGTCGAGTTCCATCATTATGTCAACCCTGAGGCAAACCAACTACTACAGAATGAAGATCTTACCAGGAGGCTGAAGAGAAGGAAGCCTTTTGAAATAGTTCAAAATCAATTTGTGATAGTGTATGCAGACTAATCTCACTACTTGGTCATCAATGGATGAATTGAAGTTTTATAGTTTTTAATATTGTAAGATTTATGGTGAAATGAAAGTTAATGTTGAGTCTCTGAGATTAGTTTCAATGACAATCAACATAAAACAGTTCGTTTTAACTAGGAAATGGTGCAATACCTAATTTGAAATGATTCTGTATCGAAAATTTAAACTTTAGGCGCTCATATCTTGAAAAGTAAGAATTGGAAAAAATCTTTTCTTATAAAAAACCTTTTTTATAGCTTGATAGTATACAAGTTAAAACACTTTGAAAAATATCACCAGTAAAAAGCCTGTTATTAGCCTGTTGCACAGCCTTAATATGGATCTTCTCAAAAACAAAGAATACTGTATATTGCCAAGTTGATATAGATTGACTTGATCGGTTGCAGATTCTAATGGCTGCGGAAGTACACTGGTGTGCCCAGAACTTTGCCTGGCGACTCCGTCGGGGCCTGTTTGTGCCTGCCGCGACGGTTTCACATTCAAGGATGGCGGCTGCGTGCCTATGATTGGCTACTCGCCCATCGATGCGTGCAAACCGGGCAAGTTCCAGTGCAACAAGACGCGACTCTGCATCCCGGCCGCGCGGGTCTGCGATGGCGATGATGACTGTGATGACAATAGCGATGAGGATACTTCCCCTGGCGGAATTTGTGGTATTTGCCATCATAATTATTCCAGAGTCTAGAGAATCAATTAGTCAAGCTTAATCATGCTCTAAGCTTGAGGTGGGAAATAGATTTTTTCCCCACCTACTGTGTAAAGTACTTACATTACTCCCTTACCCATAGTAAACTACTATGAACCTCCTGTGTAAGGTTCATAGTAAACTACTATGAAAGAAGCTCCTGACAGCCAATGAATTCCAACGAAGGTTATTGTGCCTTTGGGAATTTTTAGAGCTTGCAGAAGATATGATCTTCTACACAAAGATTTCTCAATGAAAGTTACATCACAGTATTCTTCAAGGAAGAAAAAACTCATTGGAAAATGAATTTTATAATTAACGATGCAAATTAGTTCGCAAATACGTATCACTTCTACCATAGAGGAGGATTATTTGTAAAGTACAATAAAAGAAAGTATTCATCTCAGTACGTAGGTCAAAATTTTGTAGCTGCTGTGCCAAAGAAAGTAGCTCAGTATCGTGGACTTGATAATCCTGAAAGCTACACAGGCCACGCGCTACGACGAACATCAGCTTCGGTGTTTGTTGAAGGTGGAGTTGATTTGCTAACATTAAAGCGACATGGAGAATTCATCAGTAGCCGAGGGGTATATTGTAGACTCGATTGCAAGGAACGTTCAAGTTTCTAAAAAAAACTGAAAAATTTTATCTTGCTGTTTGACAATAACATCGAATTTTCAGTATTAGTCCCTAGACAAGGCGTCAATGATACAGTGGAAGAGAGGGAACCAAGAGAGCTTGTAAACTGGAAATACAAAAAAATGTAAATGTACACTTGACCTCTCAGAAAAATTGTTGCAGAATCTGCTAGAGCATTAATTTTTACAAAAAACCGTAACTGAACTTTCATATATATATATATATATATATATATATATATAATATATATATATATATATATATATATATATATATATACTGTATATATATATATATATAATATATATATATATATAATGAAGAATGAGATGAAAATAAGTATTTAAACTCTCTAGTTTTGAACTTAATATTTATTATTCTGTGATATAAAACAATAAAATACATTTTCAAATCCTCAACAACACTGTACATTCTTGCTAGTAGTTGATTGGTTGTTTAGTTCGGTGTGATTAATTTGTAGTTAAGAAACTTTTTCGGCTTAAAGTAGTTTGAAGAACTGGGGGTTTTGGTGATTTTGAATTTAATTGGGAACCCGTCATAACTCGGTCTACCTTAGTAACTTCATGAATCGTGAATCAAGTTGATTTTTTTATTGAAGCCAACGTGACTTGTACGAGCACGCAGTTCCGGTGCGACTTCAACCGCTGCATTCCATCGTTCTTTGTGTGCGACAACGACTTGGACTGTAAGGACCAATCGGATGAGGATCCGGAACGGTGCGCCAATCGCAACTGCTCTGCCGACCAGTTCGCCTGTCAGAAGTACCATCGCTGCATCCCCGGCTCGTGGCAGTGCGACGGCGTCGTCGACTGTCCGGAAGGCGACAACTCCGATGAGCATGTCAATTGCGGTCAGTTCAGTTTGTCAATATACTAAATACAGGATATTTCTGAACTCCCTACCCAATATTCTAGGGCATTGTTCCTGAGTACGAAACATAGCTAAATATAATTTTCAAACTATCCGAACGTTCAACTGGACTACTGGATAAAGCTAAAATGATGACTTATTAATTTGAAAAAAATGTAAAACTTTTACAAATTCGTAAAAACAAAACCGTTGATTTTATAAAAAATTACAAGAATAACTTTTTTTTAGTAAATTTAATTACAAATCGATTGATATCTCATGTTTGAAGATTGAACATGTATTAAGTGAGGTATGGCATCTTTAGTGGTAGGTGACCACTGAAGGTTTGTTGCAGTGTACACTAAGGCATGCTGATAAAGTCTGCCTGATAATGAACCTTCTCCATTTGCTTTGCATGTTATTAGTTAGCGATTTTAGATTATTTCAAACGATAATAAAGCGTTACATAATCCTCTTAATTATTATTAATAATAATAATAATAATAATAATAATAACAATAACAATAATAATGTCTCTGGTCGAGGGTACAACACGACCAGAGGAGTTTATTCAAATTATAGACATGATTACAAAAAGCATATAAGGTACAATTATTTACAAAGTATTAATACAATTGGTTGATTACTTGATGATCTAAGAAAATGTGGCCCCCACTATATATGAATATGTGTCGGGATGCCACTAATCTTGCTATTGTTTAAGATTTTATGCCAAAAGTTAAAAATTCTAATAAAGATACATTTTGCGAGTCATTAGAAGTTCATAAAAACCACATTTCTATACACAAATTTAAAAAAGAAAATTGATAACCTAAGATGTTGAAATTTTATAAAATTTTAACATAAAAAACATTTATAATACTCATGGGAAAAAAATCATTATAATGAAGAAAATGAGAATGAAACAGTATGGAAAATTTTTCATAGAACTAATTGTTCTCCATGATTGATTCTATTGGACAGGAGCCACTTTTTTGTTTTCGATTTGAATGAATTGATTGGAACTGTTTCTTTAATAGCTATTGGCAGTTTATTGAAAATTTTTGGTCCTAAATATGTGGCTGACCTCTGAGCAGCTGATGTTGTCATCCTGGGAATTGCCAAGTCTATGTTCCTTCTGCGTATTCCTTGCGGGTGATTCAAATTGATGAAGAGTTGTGAGTTCTTTCTGGTGAATGTTAGAAGTCTGTGAATGTAAATCTGTCTAATGCTGAGGATGCTGAGCTCCGAGTATAGTAGTACTGAAGGGAAGAGTGGATGTTTGCGTCCTATTATCCTCAAAATTAGTTTCTGAACCTTGAAGATAGGATCGATGTGGCAGAAATTTGTAGCTCCCCAGGCCAAAATGCCATATCTTGCTATGGACTCGACTATTGCATAATAAACATTTTTCATCATGTCTATTGATAGTAGCTGCCTGAGTTGGATGAATTTGTAAATTAATTTTCTGATTTTAGCAGTTTGATGTAAAATGTGTTTATCCCAGCGAAGTAATTCATCTATTATGACTCCTAAATGTCTGAGATAAGTTTGAGATGAGTTGAGATAAGTTTGAGATCAGTTTGAGATAAGAATGAAACTAGCCTGACGCTGTGTGTTTCGGCTCTCGTTTGTGCTTCAAGTTTTGTGGGTTTTTCCGGGAGTTGTGAGTTGAATTTTGGTTGAGTTGTGTGACGCGGACTCATCTACGCGCCTGTGAATTTCTACGTATTGATAATAACTCGTTTGAAAGTTATTAGTGTTTTTGTTTAAAATGGTGAATACACCTATTGCAACGAGGAGCAGTGGCAAGGTTGGAGCCGGTAAGGACAGGGCTGCTGGCGATAAGAGTAGTTCGTCATCGTCCGAGCGTCGCCCCTCCTCTTCCTCATCTAGTTCCAAAGGCGAGGGGTTGATTGTTGATAAACGCCTGATTAAGGAGCTCATCACTGAACTGCTATCAGATGACTTGTTTCTCGACACCCTGGTTGAACTTATTGCTGATAAGATCAACGATAGACTGGAGGAAAAGATTACTGCCCGTGTTCTGGATGAGTGTGAGTCACGCTTCACGGCCGTGGAACAGAGGGAGGACTCGATGTCGGCGGCGATCACCAAGTTGCACGACCAGCTGGCAGCGAGCAATGCGGCGTACAAGGGTAGGCTGGACGCTCTCGAACAATATCAGCGTCGGAACAATATACGAATATTTGGTATACCGGAGCAAAAGGAAGAAAACGTCATGGAGCTTGTGACAAATCTATGTCGCGACAAGCTGAAGATTGAGATCGCTTCATCGCTGATTGATCGATGTCACCGTGTGGGTCGTCTCACATCGAAGCCTGGCGATACTCGGCCTAGACCTCGGGCTATACTGGTCAAATTCGTGAGCTACCAAACCCGACGAATGATCCTGACGGCGAGGAGGCGGCTCAAGGACTCGGCTGTCACTATTGGAGAAGATCTCACTCGGCGAAGACATCAGTTTCTACTTGAAACGGCGAGCAGGGTGGGAATCAGGAATGTGTGGAGTGTTGATGGTAGGATCCTCTGGCGTGAGGGTGATCGAATCCTGTCTAGTTAATTCGTCTAATACTTGAAATGGACTATTATGTATTCTGAATACCGTCCTGTATTAATTTAATGAACTATGATATTTGGATATGAGCTATAAGAATGGTGAATGAATATTATGAATATATTTCTCTTCAGTATCTTAAATTGTAATTTATTATTCTTCATGATACTATACTGTAATTTTTCCGGTTCTATTTCTGGTAATTGGTCATTAGTGGTGTGGGCGGGGTCACTAACTCCATACTTCTGGATTCATATAGTTGTATCTATTAATTAAATTTTTCCGGTTAGAATTTCCTTCATATGGTGTATAACAAGTTTAAGTCTCGAGGTTTTTTTTTCTAAACGTTCCTCTATTTCTTTTCATCTATTTATTTATTTTTCTATATTTAAATATTATTGGTTATTTATTTGTTCATTTCTTTCAATTGTATTATACGGCATGATTCCTCGGGATTTTGGGGTGGTGACCATTCCGCTCTTCGAATCTACTTGATCTCTTATCATTAATTTACTCTCTAACGTTCTTATTTATGTAGGCACTGAAATTTTTGACTAGATTTGTTTTTTCACTTTGCTCTCTCTATTTCTCTCTCCTTCACCGTTTAATTTTATTTTTATTATTATCTTTATTTATTGTAGCGTCCATTTTATTTCTTCTAAATATTAAGAATCATTATTCTCTCAACTTTTCTGCTCCAAAGTGTTATTTGAATGGAATATATAAACATTCGTTCTCCATTCTCGCACCATTACAATCATTAAAGTTCGATATCTGAAATGCCAGTGTTCTTACTGATAATCTTGACCGACTTCTGTATAGTGCAACTTTAACCTAATCTCTTTTGATATTTTATCTCTCTCTCTCTCGTTCTAATACTCTTCGTTGAGAACCGTTTCTATTTCAAGCTTGAGAGCCGAATCTAAAACCTGATGAGTTAAAACCTGATTGAGTGTTGTAGCGTATGTTTTGCATCACGGCTTAAATCACATACTTATTATTATTACCGTATACTAAATATTATGAGTCGGTAGGAGTTAAATTGAAGTTAAATGCAACATATTATCACATAAATGCAGTCTATTTACCTCCATCAATTCAGTCGAACACCTATCTCCAATACTTAGAATATATTGAATCTCTTCACGATTTACTTAATGGTAATTTAATGATTATTGGAGATTTTAATTTACCAGAAATAACCTCCTGCACTTATGATCTTTCTTTGGGAACATCTAGAGCTAGGATTCTAAATAATTTTTTGAATTTTTATGATTTAAATTTGTATAACTCAGTTGTGAATAATTTGGGTAGGACTCTGGATCTTGTGTTAAGTAACTTCCACGTTGAAGTTGTCAGGAGTGATGATTCCTTCCTCCCTGAAGACGGCTATCATCCTGCATTATTTGTTGAGGCCTCATATTCAGATTCTGGGACTGATAATGCTTCAACTGATACCCAGGAATTTCGTTATAATTATCCTAAGGGAGACTATCTTAAACTCTACTGTGGATTGAGAGACCGCTGCTGGGACTCTTTATTCGGTTGTGTTGATGTCGACTCGGCTGTGGATGAATTTTACAAAATACTGTACTCACACTTGGATGATTGTATTCCGAAGATTAAAGTGAAAGAGCACAATCCTAAATATCCTCCTTGGTTCTCTGCAGATATAGTATCTGATCTAAAGATGAAGAATAAATGTGCAAGGAAGAGGAAAGTTTCACCTCATCACGACAATCTTTTTAAAACTTTGAGAACCTCCTTGAAGACTAGAATTACTTTAGCATATAATAACTATATACATTCCATTCAATCTGGTCTGTGTGGTAATGTGAGAAACTTTTGGAGATACGTAAATTGCAAGAGAAAGACATCCTTTGTGGAGTCGACTATGACGCTGGGTGGGGAGTCCTACATTGGTCCTCATATTGTGGATGGATTTGCACGTTACTTCAAGTCAGTTTATGAGGCTGATACACCTGTTGCATCTGATGAATGCGGGGGTGGTCCGGGGATGTCTGGCGGCCTGGGATTGAGTGTAGGCATTGGTCATGTTTCTTCTGATGAGATCCTATCTGCTATAGCGGGATTAAAATCTGGTTGCTCTTAAGGCCCTGATTTTGTTCCCACATTTATTGTTAAGGGTTGTGCAGCAGTTCTTCTTGAACCTTTAAAGTTTATTTTCAATCTATCTATAAAAACTTCTAAATTCCCTGAAAAATGGAAGATTGCTCGAATAACCCCGGTTTTTAAGTCGGGGAAAAGAACAGACATAAGGAATTAAAGACCTATTTATATTTTGAACTGTTTTTCCAAAATTTTTGAAAAAGTACTACATGCAATTATACTTGGACAGGTCAAGAGAGTTATTGCAGAGGAGCAGCATGGTTCCTTACCAGGGCGCTCCACTGTAACTAATCTAATGGTATTCAGCAATGAAGTGTCCACAGTGTTAGACGGTGGGGGAAGGGTTGATGCCATATATACAGATCTTTCTAAGGCATTTGATACAATAAATCACAGATTGTTAGTTAAGAAACTCAGAGTAATGGGTTTCTGTGATAACTTAGTCAAACTTCTGGAGAGTTACTTACATTTGAGATTGCAGTATGTTATGATACATAATCATAAATCTGATTCCTTTTATTGTTCATCTGGCGTGCCACAGGGCTCTAATCTTGGGCCACTACTTTTTCTATTATTCATTAACGATCTTCCTTCATTTGTTAAAAATTCTTCTTGCCTCATGTACGCTGACGATGTTAAACTATTCAGAGAAATAAAGAATGTCAATGATTGCATTAACCTTCAGAGGGATGTTGATAGTTTATTAGTCTGGTGTGAAACTAATAAACTGAAAATAAATGTGGCCAAGTGCAAAGTTATTAGTTTCACTCGACAGTTGGCTCCTTTTGAAAATATATATAATATTGGTGGCACCCCTTTGGAAGAGATGAAAACTTTCAAAGATCTCGGTGTAGTGTTTACCAGTGATTTTACTTTTAATTGTCATGTGGACCTCATATGCAGTAGGGCTAATCAGCAGATGGGTTTCATCTTAAGGACATGCTCACCATTTAGTGATGTTGCCCCTCTCTTATTCTTATACAAGTCACTAGTTAGAAATCTCCTAGAATATGCCTCTGAGATCTGGAATCCATATTGCAATGGCCAAATTCTCATTCTGGAGCGTTTACAAAACAAATTTTTGAGATATATGTATTACAAGAAGTTTACTGTCTACTGTCCATTTGATATCCCAACTGATACGCTGAGGTGTATATTTGGAATTGAAACATTAAAATCAAGGAGGGATGTCAGATCCCTTATTTTCCTTTACAACTTACTTAACAATGAAATAGATTCTGCTTATTTACTTTCTAAACTTAATATCTACATATCATCCATAGCTCGTCGTTCTTCATTTTCTTTTCTTGTAACACGCTCCAGAACAGAGAGTCATTATAACTCTCCAATTAATAGAATCCAAAGGCTTTTCAATCTCTTTTCTGGGCGCCTAGACGTCTTTGGGTGCTCTCGTGGCAGATTCCGCAGCACTCTGAAGGGCTTAATTTAGGATAGATATTTGTAGCCAGGTTTCCGTATGACATTTTTCTTTCTCTCTTTTTTATGACTCTTTTTTTCTTCTCAGTGCCCACATGATTCTTTGTTATTTCTGTATTGCATGGTTTGTACCCATGTAAGATATTTTAAGTGCATATTTTCCCACCTCCCATATTTTATCTTGGAAAGTAGTTTCGGCAATAGATAGGATAAGATAGATTCAGGATAGATGGGAATCCTAGCTATAAGATAGGATTTTTTTTAATAAAAAACACATATTTCTCTTGTTAAGATGCTTTTTTTTTGTTATATAATTTATTTTGTTCTTATTTTATTTTACTCTTGTTTTATTCTCAGCTTGATGTTTATTTTAAATCTAATTTTTTTTGAATGAAGAATGTTGTAATGTTTCAAGGAGACATATAAGGGTTTAACCTGTTGTCTCCATGTATGTATTTATGTAAAAAATAAATAAATAAATATTTTATATTGTTTGTGCGCTCTATTGAAGGACAATTACAATTCATACTATCCAATTTGCAATGATGTAGTTTGATTGTCTGCTTAGAAGGCTTCTTGGAGTCTGTCAGTGAGAAAGCAATAAATTCAGTTTTTGAGGCATTGATCGTCAGAATGTTATTGAAGAGCCAGGAGGTAACTTTTCCCATTCCAAGTTCAGCTGACCTGAAGACGTCATCCCAGCTGGTTCCCCGGAATAATACTGCTGTGTCATCGGCGAAGGCGATAATCTTGCCACCGACATCCATACAGCACAGCTCGTTGGCAAAGATGAGGTATTGGCAAAGATGAGATGATATTGGTTCAAGAACGGTTCCTTATGGTACTCCGAAGCTAACTGGAAGGCCATCTCCTGCACTTAGGTTTCTCTCAATCCTGACTCTCTGCCTACGATTTTCCAGATATGACTTGAACCATTCTGAGACAACACCTCTTACACCCATAGCCTGAAGCTTTTTCAGTAAGATGCCGTGAGAAACTGTATCAAACGCCTTTGCTAGATCCAGAAATACTGCAAGGCATTTCTTACCGTTATCCAAATCGTTAATTACGGACATTGTCGACTCAAATATAGCATCATCTGTACATCTGTTTTGTCGAAAGCCATACTGATTGGGAGACAACAGGTTTTTTGATTCAAGATAATTAACTAATCGTTTTTTTACAAATTTTTCAAGGATCTTTGAAATATTACTGACTAATGCTATTGGCCTATAGTTGTTGAGTTCAGATCTATCGCCACCTTTATGTAAAGGTCTTATACAAATCTCTTTCATTGAATTTGGAAAGACGCCACTTGGAAGACTCTTATTGAAAACATCCGCTAGCGGTATTGCAATGTGCTCTTTTATTGCTTTCAGAGTTCTGTTGTCAATTTCGTCAAGACCTGGGGCACTATCATTTCGAAGAGTATTGATAGTTTCCAGTACTTCCTGTTCTGTTACTGGTTGAAAATACATCGAAGATGGCGAGTTTATAGTTGGTCTATATTCATTTTCTATAACGTGGAGTGACTTTTCAAGTGTTATTGCAACATTATTGGCTAGATTCGCTCCAATGCTAGCAAAATGCTCATTAGTCTTCTCAAGAATGATTTCGTGATCATTTTCGATTGACAAGATGTTGTTGTTAATAATGATCTTACTCAATGTATCCTCATTCCTTTTCTTTGCATCTGTTGTCTCCCTTATCAGTTGCCAGGTTTTTCTTAGATTGTCCTGTACTCCATTTAGTTTTGTTCTATAATATTCTTCCTTTGTATTTTTAATTAATGTTGCTAGAGTGTTGCGATATTGTCTGTAGTGTTGTGCTAATTCGAAGTCGTCAGGATGCATCTTCCTCCTTCTGTTGAGCAGATCCCTTCTCCTTAAGTAGCTGAGACTAGTCCTCTTGTGATCCATGGTTTGATAGGTTTGAGACGTTTACGTTTGTTATAGTAGTTGGTATGATCTTCTATGTGTTTCTTGAGGATGGTGATGAAATTTTCGTAGGAAATGTTGGTGTCTTGAGCGTTGATGACGCCTTCCCAGTTCTCTGTAGAAAGTTTCTGTTTCAGTCTAATCAATCTATGGATTTTCGAAGTGTATTGCTGTCGTTGCTGCTGACATCAGTAGAAGTACTTTCTTTTAATCCCAGGATTATGCTGAAGTGGTGAAGTGGATTATGCTGGATTCATAAATTATAAGTAATACTTGCTTTTCGAAATTGATCATAATATTGTCTATACAGGAAGCTGTCTCTCCAGTAGTCCTTGTAGCTTTTTTGGTACAATGTTTAAGACCATATTCACAACAAAAATTCAGATAATCCTGTAGTTGTTGATGTGGGTGACGGAGCTGTGTATTTATATTCATATCTCCAACACATATGACTTGATTACGTTGCAGGTTATCCAGAACTTGTCTCATATCACATAAAAAATCTGTTGTCATGATGCGAGGGAGATCTGTAAATTGCAATGATGTTATAACAGTTGTTTCTTGTTTCCAACTTCAAATTCAGTACATTTGCCTGTCTAACTATTAATTCGATATTGAAGCATTTATTGATGTAGATGACGATTTCATCATTTTGGAGTGGATTGTTTACCGAAGAAATTATATTGTAATCCTTCATGTGCTGTGGAATAATATCGAATAATATCGAATTCTACAGACATATCTTGCAGTTGTACCATCAATTGATTGAAGTTTTTTCTTATACTTCTTATATTGAGACAGAAAATCTTCAAGTTGTACTCTTCAAGCAATCTTACTAAGTTGTTTGCTTGATTAACAGATAAATCATATATCTCCTCGAAAACCTCTAGTTCTTCTCTCAATGTTAGAACATCATTGTTATTCATTGTTCACTGAAAATTTGTAGTTATTTATATGCCAGTTAAGAATATCCTCGTCCTTGATATCTAGTATTTTCCTCGTTAATGACATCATCAAATCTTCTTCCCCAATTGTTAAGTATCTGAAAGACCGGGTATACCTACTCAGTGCAACGATCACATGTTGGATACTGTTGTAAATATTTAACGGTTTTATATTTTTCCTCACCAATACAACATCTTTGAATGTTAGACCCTGAGCTTCATGTATTGTGAGTACCTTAAGTGAACCGACAGGAGCCTTATTATTCACTGCTTCCATCACCATTTGCTTCTCAGCCTGTGTAAATGTAAGGATTAATGTCTCTGGTCCTAGTTGATGATAGCCTCCGTTACTGATTGTTGGCATGATTGAGCGTATAATCTTGTTCCTCGTGCAGATATCCTTGTAGTAATTCGACAGTAGGCAGCATACGTCCATTGGGCATCTGTTAGAGACTGATTGGTAATGATTCGGCTCCGAAAACACATAAATATGTTTCCATATTGCCGGTAAATCACTTCTCTCAATGTACGAAATTTGTCTCGAATCACCAAACAGAATTATTTCATCAGCGCCCGTCAGCGCAGAGACGAATCCTGCGTGCATTAGTACGGCCTCATCGATAAACACACGATTATATTTCTTGTTGTGCGGTCCATTTATCAGAAATGACGACACTGTTCTATAGTTGGAATTGATTATAGAACTGTATTTATTCTCGTATTTTTTTTTGTATGGCTACTCTTATTTCTCTAACTGCTGCCCTTGTTTGAGTTAATATGATGTCTTTCAATGGCTCATGCTTTTCTATAATTAGTTGTGTTTTTCCACTACCAGGTACACCATCTATCCATCTGACCTTTGGTAATACTCATTTTGCTATATTAACTTTGTTGATAGAATACATCAGTTCCTCATTTAACATCTCTACTAACAATAATATATTTTTCGTTAGTTTTGAACCTGTGTTTATCGTGTTTATCGAAGGGTACATAAATTCCGCCTCCCTCAAGACTAAACCCCATTCTGTATTTTGAACTTGTTGGTTTTAAAAACATTTTCAGTTCGTTGTTATACACATTCATACCCCTCAAATTCTAAAAACTGCCGAATAATCATGTATATTTGTGCTTTGGAGTGTCAGCAAAACTTCTTTGAGAATTGTTCCATTGACTCTATCGTATTGCTGTAAAAGATTTCTAAGTTCTGTCATGCAATTGACAAATCTATTGTTCATATCATCTTCCGGTAGATGGCCTCTTGGACATTCGTTCTCGTCCGGTCGTTCTGTTTCGGGAATATCAAGAAAATTCATACTACCAGTGCCTCGATGAAAGAATATATATTTCAAATGACCAGATGATAAGATGAAGATGAGCAACTCAACAGATGATATATCAGCAAGCTGATTAAATTCATCTATGCCTACAAGTGGGTAATTATTTGATGCCCACTCATTTATCTCTGATAATAATTTCTTAGTTTCCTCAAGAACATTTTCATTACTCACTGGCAGCAAGAAGTTACGTACAGTTTGTTTGTCAGGTTTGTTTATAGTTTGAAATAAAACAGATGTGACAGATGTGTAGTAAATTTGACAATCCATCTGACACTCGAACTTTCTTTTTATCACTGATACTCTAATTTTTGCTGTTTGATTATTTACGTTCAATCTATTTATATTATTCAATGATTTTTCAAGGGTGATCGACTCTATTTTGTTAATATTCACTTTACTTTGTATTTCGTGGTTCAAAATTTTATTTTTCAATTTTTTAAACAATCCCATAATTAGTTCTGTCAATTACTTGTTGTAAAGCCTTTTTGTAACATGGGCATTTGGCATTATTTGCTTCATGATTTATTTTCTTACAATTAGAACAAGTTGGATTTTCCTTGGAAGAAGGACACAGCACAATGTCCGCAAACCTACAGCTCCCTCTTAAAGTGCTTCATTATATGTCCGAAAGATTGACATTTAAAGCAACGTTGAGCTGCGATGTAATCACTTGCCTTACAACTAGTATAATCAATATAAATCTTAACCTTATTTATGATGAGCTTCCTGATTTCAGGGTCACACTCTAATACCCAATGCAGCGTCTCCTTGTATTTAGGGCCTAGCTTGAAAGCTGGGATACAACCTTTCTTGAAATCTTATTTTGAAATCTCAGTATTACTAAAGTTTTTACTATAGACAATTTCAGATAGCTCTTCTTTGGTGATGTCAGAAGGTACATCGTACAGAATTACTTTCGGCTTCTTGTTGGTGGATTCCGTGATTTTAATGGTTCCTGAAGTATGCAAGCCTTTGTTTTGAAGTATTTTTTTCTTATCCTCTAATGTGTCTAATACTAAAAGAAGTCCACCTCTTCGCACGTTGACTGTTTTCTTGACCCCAACATTGTCTTTTTTTGGGATGTTCTCTTTTAAAGCTTTTTTTAAGTTTTCGTTGCTTTGCTTCTCGTCCCCTTTCAACTCGGAAGGTTTCAGCAGAACAACATGCTCTTTTGCTTGTAACTTCCTGACGTTATTTGTAGTTTGGTCTACTGAAGCTATCTTTTTTGGTAGTTTAATAACATCAGCAAAACTTGTGGGCTTCTTAATTTCTTGAACAGATCTACTCAAGTTAATAATTGATTACTCCAGTTTTGGGCCGCCTGAGCTCAATGTGGATGTTAACTGGCTTATTGTAGTTGCACGGGTATCAATTTTAATCAAAGATTCCGTAGCACGACTTATTATATTTAAAATTAAAAACCTGTCATAATCTGCACGCAAGATTTTTCTCCTCTCAAATTCTTTTTCAGCCCATTCTTTGAGCTCCAGAATAGTTTATTAATATCTTGAATGTCTTTTTCAAATTCCGATTTCATAACTGAAGTTATGTTACTATGCATTTTACCTTCTGTTGGCTGATCCTTCCTTTCCTGGTCCTGTTCCTTGTCCTGTGGGTTGACGTCCTCTTCTTCTTCCTCCTCCCCTTCGTATTCCGAAATCAATCCATATGGTGGTTTTGTTGGTGAATGAAACATTTGCTGATTTAAATCGGATAATTCTGATGTTTGGAAGTTAGATAACTACTCTGTATTCGCTATTGAAAGCTAACACCTTGCTATTGACCTACTTTTTACTACTGTTTTTAAAACTACTCTACGCTATGATGTATGTTTACTCATCTGCTGTTCGACTAAGGGCCGTTTGCACAGAATAGATTGCTAAACTCGATTAAGTTAATCGAGTTTAAGTTAATCCGAAAGTTTAAACTTGAATCGTTTTTCTCAGTGCATTTACTAATCCAGTTTAAGTTAAACTAGTTTGGCGTTAAGTTGGTAATAGAATGTCCTGATTTTTACAGGAAATTTGTTATTTGTTTACAAACCATCAGTAATTTGAGGTTATGTAGCTACTATTTTAGTATTTTCTTGTTCTTGTTCAAAATCCACAGAGTTGTAAGCTGTACGGTTCTAAAAGTGAAAAGCGATCAAGAAATTCTTTAAAAAATTATGTTTAGTTGGCACCATAAAATATATTTTAGAATGTAAGATAAAAAAGTTATTTTGTTACGCTTGAATCTACTATGGTCTTCCTCGTTTATTAGAAATCTCTCGAAAGCAATATCTCATTTATGTGCTATTAAAAACATGTTTTCCAATCGAAGACCACTGTTAAAAATTGTCTTATTTTCTATCAAGTGGTTTATTCAATAAATAAATTTAAATTATTTGTTTTTTGCCCAATTTTTCTCAGTTTCAAAATTTCTTTGCAGTCATCTTTATCAATCGCATTAAAAACTTCTATCAATTCCTCCATTACAATTATTTTTACATTCAAATAATGATTCACTATAACCTAAATTAATAATAATTATCGTCTACAGAAGCATTAAAAACAACCGTCGAAAAATAATTTACTATAAGCTGTTTCCCCATCAAATCTTTACAGATGTCAAGTTAATCCAAATTATTTGGTTTAAACCTCCTGCTTTGGAGGTTTAAACTTTCCCAGAGTTTAAACTCAATACAGAGATTAATCTAATACTGTGCAAACGGAATTTTAGTTTAAACCAAAAAAATCCAGATTTGGTTTAAGCTTTAGCTTAAACTTACATTGTGCAAACGGCCCTAAGACTGTACGCCAACTATAAGGTGGATCACCTATAACCAAAGCTGCCATATCTCACTTAATATTCGTTCAATCTTGAAACATGAGGTATCAAGAGAGTAAGTAAATACTTACAGTAACGTCTATTCACATTTAACACTTTCAACAGAAAAGTTTGATCTGTCAGATCTTTCTGACATTCTGATCACACAGAAAAACATTTAAGAAAATAACAAAATAGAAACATTACTATGAAGATAAACCAAATCCTGTGATGTAACGTGTAAGACGATCTACCTGGTTCTAGAGCATAAAAGCAGAAAACCTATTGCTTACTGTTTTTAGTCCTTACGATTCTTGGATGTAATGCTATATTTTATATCACAAGTTTGAAGAATACATCTTGCTCAATCCAGTATTCTATAATTTTATGTAAATTACGTGCAATTTGTTTGTCAATAAAATTGTTTGTAATTTTATTTATAACGGTAGCTACAATATTATGTTAATTTATGCCTGCATATGGTTAGTTTAATGAATTATGTATTGAATCTATTTTTAGGTCGTGTATTATGAAGTGTAGTGTGTGTACCAAAATTAGATTTATTTTTATTTATATAGAGTAATGAATAACTCTACAGATGTTATATAACTTTTTTATATCGATGTTATATAAAACATATAATGTTTTGCATATAATTCTGTCTAATGGTTGGGATCTTTAATTCAATAAAAAATTTCCCTACTAGGATACAATCGTGGACTTTCTAATGCTGCTCTTATAATTTGTTTTCTTATGATGAATATTTTTCAAAGGTAAATCATTTATGCAGTTGCCCAAACTTCAATAATGTATTGAAGTAATGTCTTATACATATAGATGAATTATATACTTTCAAATAAGAACACAAAGTACTTGAAAACTGATTATTGATTTCAAAAAACTTGACTAATACAACTTGACTTACATTCTTGGAAACATTTCCATAGACGTTCCTTTATGTGGTTTAATATACCCAGAATCAAAGCATGTGTTTTTATTGATCATTTTCAGTTGTTGCATTCAATATTGTTATTTTATTGCAGAAAATAAGTACAAGTCATGCGACCCCACCGAATTTCTATGCAGGAATAAACGTTGTGTCCCATTGGAAATGGTTTGCAATAATGAGAACGACTGTGGAGACGAATCAGACGAAGAGGGTTGTCTCGATGTATGTCAACAAGAAACACAGGTTAGTAAAGAGTAGAGATATCTAATGGAATCATAGAGTAAAACCTATCTCAATGGGGGTATGAGACAGTCAAGAGAGAACAATACAACTCAGAGACCCTTAGGCAGGTAGATTAGAACATTTCCGATCCTTGTGCAATAAAGCGGGGGAGATGTCAGTATACACCACCTTCAAAGTCAGACACATCCATCCTAGCACTGAAAATCAGTCTTGTTTTGGCGGTGGCTGCTTTTGTCGTTCTTGTGCTGAAAAAAAAGTGTCTTGTTTTGGCGGAGCGAGTCCGTGACTAATTTCTCTACCTGGAAAACAGTCTCTGGTTGTCGCTATCACCTCTTGTCGTTTATGTGAGTTTAGCTGGTAGATTGGTTAGGGAGTAAACTGGTTTGAATTTTGGCCCAGACTGTACCTTCTTGGGAATATTCTATTTTCAACTTAGTGTGACTGGAGAAGAGTGTGTGTCCAATCATCAATATTCCTGCATGACATTGTCTCTTATCTCAACCTTAGTTCTATTGCTTCCTCTCTCTCTCTCTCTCTCTCTCGAATAGTGAACTTGAGACTCTTACGGACTGTACTATGAAACATGGACTTAGAATTAACGAAACGAAATCCAAGGCAATAATTATTGGCTACACTAAACTCATGACTCGCCGAGGTTTCAACTTTGATAATGGACCATACATAAAAATAAATGACAAAAATTTGGATTACAGTGACTTTGTTACAAATCTGGGACTGACAATAGACAAAACACTTGACTGGACGACACAAATCAACACCACCTGTAATAAGGTATTTGCAGGTATCCACTCGCTTAAGAAGGTTAGTGACTTCATTCCACTTCATGTGAAAGTGATGCTGGTTAAGTCATTGATTTTCCCATACTTCTCCTACGGTGACATTGTGATCAATGACATGACTGTGGCCTTGTCTGAGCGACTGCAGAGGGCTCAGAACTATTGCATCCGGTTCATCTTCAATCTAAGAAGAGATGATCATATCACCCCATTTTTCCAGCAACTACATGTGCCAAAGCTCAAGCAAATGAGGGAGTATCACATTCTGATGCTGCTTCATGACCTGTTGCATGTTAAAACCCCAGGTTATTTAGCTCATAAATTTTTTTTTATTGGGGATCGTAGTGTGAGAGGTACCAGGCAGGGCTCCCAACTATTGGTTATTCCAAACCATAGAACATCTATGTATAATAAATCATTCCATGTATCAGCTTGTCGGATCTGGAATCTGTTGCCTCCAACTGTGAAGAGTATTGGCGATCGAGCTCTGTTTGGCGCGGCAGTATTGAATTGGTTGAGATCTGGTGGCACAGATTAGGCTTGGGTCGGGTTCAGCTTTATTTTTATTGTATATTTACATTGTATCAATCTCAATCTACATAAATTTAACTCATTTTTACCTTTTATGCAACTACAGATACAAAATATTTCATCTTATACTGTTTTATGATAATTATTATACCTTGTAAAATCTTTGTTTTTAGGGTTGTTTTGTGTGCATGTGTGAATGAGTGGCAACTTGATTAGATCTTCATTTCTTCATTTCTGATAAGTTTCCTATATGATTTTTCTAGTGGAATTTGAAATATTGTTTCCAATTGTATTAATAAATTAAGTTTAAAATTCTCTTTTATTATCTGTAATTGTATTTTGATTAAGAGTTTTATTTACTTATGTTAATCTTATGTAATCTTATTACATAATATGTAATCTTTTTTTCCGTTTTATTATGTGAATTTTTCTTCTATTATAAAGGGTTGTGTGGTAGAGAGGACCAGTAGTCCTAACTCCGCCCTAATAAAGGCATATAATCAATCAATCTCTCTCCCTCCCTCCCTACCTCCCTCCCTCCCTTCCTCACCTTCACGCTATCACTCCTGCGCCACTTTCTCACTCTCTCTCTCTCTCTCTCTCTCTCTCTCTCTCTCTCTCTCTCTCTCTCTCTCTCTCTCTCTCTCTCTCTCTCTCTCTCTCTTAATAAGTTGGCTATTCTTGGTTTCAGTCACAACTCGTTAGTTTGGTTCAAATCCTATCTATTAGGTAGGAAACAATGTGTATCTGTTGGTGACAAAAAGTCAACTTGGAAAAACGTTATGCATGGAGTACCACAAGGTTCAATTTTAGGCCCTCTCCTCTTCACTTTGTATGCTAATGACCTTTCTTCCATTATCAAATTCCCCAGTTTCCATACTTATGCAGACGACCTTCAAATCTATTTAAGCTTTCCCATAACAAAAATTAATGAAACAGTTGGAATAATGAATCAGGATATCAATTCGGACAAAGAAAAATGGCCTTGAGCTTAATCCCATCAAAACACAACCCATTTTAATAGTATATTCTCGTCTTATAAACAATATTGACCTTGAATCGATTCACAAAATTAGTGTAGATGGTAATGACATTCCTTAGTGTAGCTCAGTTAAAAATTTAGGCATTATTATGAATAATACTCTTGACTGGTCAGAACAAGTGAACAAAACTTGTAAAAAGGTATTCCAGCCATGCATGCATTGAAGAAAATGCACGATATCCTCCCTAGAAACATTAAATTATTATTGGTTCAATCTCTCATCTTCCCACATTTAATGTATTGTAATTCTGTTCTTAACGATATGCAAGTCACTCTGAATGATAAACTACAGCGTTGCCAAAATTATTGTCTACGTTTTGTCTACTCTCTCCAACGCCATGATCATATCACCCCAGCCCACATTGCTAGTTCAACATTAAAGCTTCCAGATCAAAGACTTATCGAATAGTCAAGCTTGTTAGAGATATCTTGAAATACGGTAATTCGAACTATTTTAAAGATGATTTGAAATTTGTCTCTGAAGGTAGGAGGATAGATGCTTCACATACTAGAACCGGAGAAAGTACTTTAAGGATACCCAATCATCGAACTACTATTTTCACAAAATCCTTCTGAGTCAGTGCCTGTCGTGCATGGAATGCACTTCCTGTTTCTATCAGGTCCATCGAGAGTCGAGTGAGCTTCATCCTGACTTAAAAAAAACAACTTTTGGAACAAATGACTGAAACTGTCCGGCCCTAGAACGATCACATGACAACCATCCCACCAATATAAACCTTTAAACCTGTTATAGAATATATATTCAAATTCAGGATCAAATTCAAATTTTATTCAAATTCAAATTTCATTTATTCAAGTAAGTTACAATACATTCTGGTTCATACACGAATCTACAATAAATTACAGTACAACAGCCAATTATGCAGCAAATTTCACATATTATGAAAACTTATTAATTACAATGAAGATTGAATGCAACATTAGAATATTGATAATATAGTATTGTAATATAACTACATAAATCAGCGGTGTTTCAACAATGAATAAACGATAATTTCAATGAATAAATATACACCCCACTATATATTATATGTGTTGGGGTATAAGTAATTAGTTGCTTATTGCGTGTAATAATTACTATTTACAAACTTCATTCACTGATATGGGATTAAAGTTTTTTATAATAAAATTAGTAAAAATGTATAATACAAACAAACAAAATTATGGAATTAGTAAATAAATATTAATGTTCTATTAAGGATAATAATAAGAAAGGTTATTTTTAGAAAAATGAAAAACAGTAAAGAGTGGAATAAAGAATAGTTTCAATATTTACAGTCTAACTAAATTTTCACAATTTTCCACTCCAATATCAACCAACCAGGAAAATAAACTTTTCTTGAACCTGTGTCTATTGAATTCTTCCCTAATGTAACTTGGTATTGAATTATAAATTTTTGGTCCCAAATATGTGTAGTTTCTTTGCCCAAATGTAGTGTTCATCCTTGGTACTATTGAATACGTGTTTCTCTGCCTTGTTTGATGGTTATGATCTGCCAGTCTTATGTGTTCGTTGTTTCTCCTCATTCGCGTGATGATAGCCTGGATGTAGAGTTGTCTTACACTCAGTACTTTACTGTCCTTGAAAAGAATGTTCGTGGGGAATTGATTCTCCTTGAAGCCTATTATTTTTAGTATTCGTTTTTGAAGTTTATAGAGAGGTTCAACATGTGTAAAATTCGTAGCTCCCCAGATAATTATGACGTATCTTAAAATTGATTGCACTAAAGAAAAATAAACAGTTTTTAATGTCTCATAGTTGAGGATTTTACGGAGTTGATAGAATTTGTAGAGAAGCTTCCTGATCCGGGTAATTGATAGATTAATGTGCTTGTCCCATTTGAATTTGTTGTCCACTATTGTTCCTAAATATTTTATTTCATTGACTTGTTGAATTGAAGGGCAATCACACGGGTTGTTGGTGCTTCCACAGTGATGCAGGATTATTGAAGAATCCGGTGGTCTCGTCCGTTCTGTCAGAGAAAAGGCTAAAAATTTCGTTTTTGTTGCATTTACTGTAAGCAAATTTTCTCTTAACCATTTATCGACTTTGATCAATTCTTCCTGTGCCAGATTAAAAACTTCCTCCCAGGTGTTTCCTTCAAATAGTATACACGTATCATCAGCAAAAGCTATTACTCTTCCTCTTATCTTAATTGAACATAGCTCATTTGCATATGCCAAATACAGAATTGGCCCAAGAACTGTTCCTTGGGGAATCCCAAACTTCATCGTTTCCTCTGAACTGAGATGTTCTTCAACTTTGACTTTTTGACGCCGGTCACAGAGGTATGATCTAAACCATGCTAGAGGAACTCCTCTAATTCCCATGGCTTCTAATTTCTTCAGCAGCAAACTGTGATTAACAGTGTCAAAAGCTTTTGCTAGGTCCAGGAACACTGCTGCACATTTTTTGTTATTTTCTAGCTTATCTGTGACAAAATTTGACAATTCTAATACCGCATCTTCTGTACTCCTCCCCTCACGAAAACCAAATTGATTCCTAGATAGTAAGTTGTTTTTTTCCATGTAATTCACAAGACGTTTCTTTACCAGTTTTTCCAAAATCTTAGAAATATTGCTTATAAGTGAAATAGGCCTGTAATTGGTGGCATTTGTTTTGTCGCCTCCTTTATGTAATGGTCTAACACATGTCTCTTTCATAGCTTTTGGAAAAATTCCTTTTGACAGACTTAAATTAAATATGTGAATTAATGGTTTTACAATTACATTTTTTATCGACTTCAATGTTCTATTATTGATTCCATCAAGTCCTGGAGCACTGTCATTTCGCAAACTACTAATAGCTTCAAGAAGCTCATCTTCAGTTACTGGGTGAAAGTAGATGGAGTGTAGAGTTCTTGTAACAGGTTTATATTGGGATATGATTTGGTCTAGTGGTTTTCTTGAGGAATCTATTATTGTCTCCGCCATTTCTTCACCTACATTTGTGAAAAAGTTATTCATGTGGTTGAGCACAGTTTCTGGATTTTCCTTTAGATTGAAAATCCTATCATCTATTTTAATAGCATTCAATTTCATTTTTGTTTTTGATTTAGAGTCAGTAGCATCTTTGATTACTTTCCACATTTTTTTATTATCCTTTCCAGCTTCATACAATTTCTCTCTATAGTATTGGTCCTTTGTTTCATGAATTAAAGCTGTGAGTGTATTCCTATACCGACGATAGAAGTTGGTTAAGTTAATGTTGTTTGGGTCTTCCTTTCTTCTTTTTTTGAGTAGATTTCTGGTTCTTATTGCTGCTACTATACCTCTGGTGATCCATGGTTTGATGGGTTTGTACTTCTTCTGCCGCCGATGCTGCTTGATATTATTTTGTATATGTTGTCTCAGAGTTGATAAGAAGGTGTCATAAGATGTATCTGGATTATTATCTTCTAAAACATGAATCCACTCCTCATTCAGTAGTTCATTCTTCAAGCTATTAATGTCTATTTTCTCGTTTATTTCATGTGTTCCAGTTTCATTTGCACTATTTCTCGAAATATGTTGCACTCCTAGAATTGTGGTGAAGTGGTCAGTTATTGTTGATTCATAAATGATTGGAAAAAGATTATCTCTGGAGTTGGTAGCAATGTGATCTATGCAAGAAGCAGTTTCTGTTGTAGTTCTGGTTGCTTGTTTAATGCAGAGTCTGAGCCCATGCTCGCTTAGAAGATCGCAGTAGTCATTCAATTGATGATGTGGACGAATTTGAAGGGTGTTAATATTCATGTCTCCGGCACATATGACTTGTTGCCCTCTTAATTCATTCAGGATCGATTCCAAGTCACTCAGGAAATCTGTAATATCATTGAAGGACGGTGATCTGTATATTGCAAGGATGTTCCACTTTTTGTCTGCTGCATCCAACCGAATATGTAGGACATTTGCCTGGTTAATATGTAGCTCAACACATTGTACATTTATACTATCTTTAACATAAACAACTACACCATCATTTTGTAATGGGTTGTTTATGGTGGAAAATACATCATATCCTCGAATGGACTGGAGTACAAATTCAGTCCTAATCCAGCATTCGGTTAGAATAATAACATCAAAAGAAAAATTAATGTCGCACAATTGAATCATCAGCTCATCAAAATTTCTTCTGATACTCCTTATATTGAGACAGAAGATGCTCAAATCACAAGAACTCAATGCTGCACAAAGTTGTTGACTGTTGTTGATCACTTCATCGTTTATTTCTTCAAAATAATCAAGATCCTCGAAGCTGAGCAAATTTGATAAGTTGTTGTTACTCATTATTTAAACTCTCATTAATCCCTTCCATGTTTCTTTCATTCCAGCTTAAGAGAAACTCTTCACTAACATCCTTTAGTTTTCGAATTAGGGTCAGCACTAAATCTTCTTGCCCTGTTGTGATATATCTGAAGGTTTGTGTGTGTCTGCTCATTGCTACTATTACATGTTGTGTGCTGTTATATATTCCAAGTTGTTTTTTATTGTTCCTTATCAGAACTACATTCTTGTGAGTTAAGCCCTGTGCTTCATGAATTGTATGGACTTTAACTGAAGGGTGAAGTTTTGATTGCAGCTCTTCTAGCACTGTTTTCTTCTCGAGCTGAGTGAATGTAAGAATCAGAGTGTTAGGTTCAAGTGGTCCAAGTTCTCCATTTGTTATTGGAGGTCTGACGGATAACAGGACCTCATTTTTCGTACTAATGTCCTGGTAGTAGCTGGAAAGGATGTAGCAGACGTCTATTGGACACCTTCTAGTTACTGTTTGATGGATTCTCTTCTCACAGAGAGATGAAATGTGTGACCATTCAGCTGTTAATTTACTTCTCTCTATGTAAGGTATTTGGTTTGAATCTCCTAGCAGAATAATCTCAGAAGCACCAGCGAGAGATGAGACAAATCCCACGAAACCTGCATGCATTAATACTGCTTCATCTATGAAAACACGTTTGTACTGCTTTTTTGATCCGTTTATTATAAAAGATGAAACTGTTCTATAATCCTGTTTAATTATTCTTTCATATTTATTTTTGTGAATTCTATTCACCTCTTGCCTAATTTCATTTATTCCAGCTCTTGTCTGACACAAAATGAGATCTTTACCTGGTGTATGTTGCTGAAGGATAAAGTGAGTTTTACCACACCCTGGAACTCCATCCATCCAAGTTATTTTTGGCATCTTACAATTTGTGATGTCAACTTTTAGAATATTCTTCAGCAGCTCAGCATTCAGCATGATTTGGGTGTCTCTACTGACTAGAATATACTTTTCCTTAGTTAAGAATGACTTTGTTGTTTCATTGTAGGGTACGTATTTTCCTTCATTTTCTAAACAGAAGCCCATTCGATATGTAGTGGATGTCGGCCACAGGAAAGTCTTAAGTCGATTGTCGTAGATGTTCATCTCGTTTCTCCTTATCTCTTGAATACATGCTGCTGAAGAAGAGATATTACTATTCAGTGATGATAGTACTCCCCTATATAAATCCGCATTCAGAACATCATACTGTTGAATAAAGTTCCTGAGTTCTATCATACTGTTCAAAAAAGCATAAAGAATAGAATCATACGGTAGTATCCTTTTGGACAATCTTCAGAGCCATCGTTTTCATGTGGTATATCCAAGAACTTTAGATTGTTTATTCCTCTGTAATAGAATACATAATTCAGGTTTTTAGTTTTAATTACTAAACTTAAAATGTCCAAGCATGTAAACTCGGAGTCAATATCAAAAGAATCTATTCCAATCGTAATGTTGTATTTATTTATCGATGCATATTCGTCTATTACCAGTAAGAGGTCACGGATACCAAATTGAGCCTCATTGTTAATATTTTGCGCTAATATCAATGTCAATGAATTTTTAACAAGATGAAAACGAATTGAGCTATTATTTACGTTCCGTAAATAAACAGTAGGTAAGCTATTGTATTCATCTTGACTCAGCGTTTTCTTCTTGATTGAATGTGCAACGCCTTCTGAAATACGTAAACAATTTTTATTCCAGCGAGCTAATGATAAATTAAAATCTGTATATTGACCAAAGCTGAAAATCAAAGACGTCCTACTTTTCGCTGACTGTTTTATTAATTCTGTTTTTTTCATAGATGATAGGAAATCTTGAATATCTATTTTTATATTTGATGCTGTGAATTTATTTGATGATTTTGAGCTGGAAATTCTATTTTTAATCTTTTTAAGCACTTCCATAATTTGTTCGATCAATTGATTGTTGCAATGCTTTCACATAGCTGGGACACTTTAGATAGTTTACTTTGTGGTCTGAGGGTTTATCAGCTCTTTTGCAGTTAAAACATACTGGAGGTTTATCGATTGAAGGGCAGGTTTTGATGTTGTGCCCTGTGATGGAGCAATGACCACAGATATCTTCTTCCTTTTTACAATGTTTTGTGATGTGCCCATAGACTTGACATTTATAGCACCTTTGCACTGCATGATAATCATTAACTCTACATGATGTCATATCTATAAATATTTTTTTCTTATTAATTATTGCTTTCCTAATTTCGGGTTCACATTCTACTACCCAATGCACGGAATCCTTGTTTTTCGGCCCTAATTTGAATGATGGCTTGCAACCTTCTTCAAATTTTTGTTTTTCTATTCCTGAATTGACAAAATTTTTGTTATATATTTCTTCAGTTACCTCTTTGTTAGTGAGATCAGATGGAACATCATAAACAATTATCCTGGGTTTTTTATTTTGGGGCTCAGTTATCTTGATTTGATCATTATTCACAGCTTTATTCTTCAATAATTTCTTTTTGTCCTCTAGAGAATCCAGAACAATGAGTAAACCTCCTCCTCTAACGGGTACTGTCTTTTTTATTTTAATGTTATCCTTTCTCGCGATGTTGGTTTTCAGTGTTCCTTTTATTTTTTCACTGTCTTGTTTCTCATTACCGGTGGAATTTGAGGGTTTAATTAAGACTACCTGTTCTTTTGGAAGGATTTTCCTGACTTGATTATTGGACTGGGGATCGCTTGAAGTAGCTTTTTTCGGTAGTTGTATCATGTCTGCGTAAGTAATAGGCCTGTCTTTATTTTTAATTTCCTGAACAGATTTGCTTATGTCCTGTAATGAGTCATGAATTTTCGGATGCCCTAAAGTATCACTTATTTGGCTAATAGTAACTGCTCTCGTTTCTACTTTCACGATTACCAATGCTAATTTTTGAACTAATTCTAAGAAATTATCATATTCGGCTCTGGAAACCTTGTTTTTTTTAAATTCTGACGAAGCCCATTCCTTGAATTCCGAAGAGATACTCTTCATGTTCATTATGTCTGTGTTGAATTCACTCAGCAATAATTGTTCAACAGTTTCCATTTTACCTGGTTGTTCTCGTACTTTGAGTCCTTGGTTCCCTGGAAAGTTATCCTCTTCTTCCTCCTCCTCGAATTGCGGGATCAGTCCATCCGGTGGTTTGGTTGGTGACCTCATCTATCCGACGACGATGACGTATGAAGATAGCTGCTGTATGATTATTTTCCTGACAATTAATCAAAGGATTAATTGTTCTATATTTCCTCAAGATCAAGTAACTCGATGATGGGTTACTATTGACCTCTGAAATGAATATGATATTAGCAAATAAATAAGCTATAAGCAAGGTTGAACACAGGGTCACTAAGGAACAACATGTGATGTGTGCCGTGCTATGAATTTAGAAAGTAAATTTGGAATTTAGAATTTAGAAGCACACAAAATATAACTTAATAAAAGGTATGCTTGATAAACATACCTAGTGCTAGAGAACGGGAAACCAGAAATGACAAGAGAGACAACGAAATAGAGAGAAGATATCAACTATATTGTCACCTCTTACAGTTAAATTCAACAATTAATAAAACAAAATGAAGTTACATCATGAAAACCGAAAATAAAATTACTAAATTTAGAAAGTTATCTCTGATATAGATAATTCGGTAATAACCTACTCTGTCTGCTTTACATTGAAAACGTTTTAGATTGAATCATAAGAAGCAAAAAGGACTTTTATTTTCAGAAAGAAGAATTGAAAGTTATCATAGATATTGCTCAGAAGTTAATCATAAATAACAATAGATATTTTAAGAAAAGATCCACATAAAATTCAGAAAACCCTTAGCACATTTAGAACACACTTGGAAACTTTTAAAACACTATCAAATGTTAATAATATCCATTCTGTATCTTTATAATTATTATGAAAGCAGCAACGACAAATTCAAAAATTTGTGATTTCAAACCAAATTTAGAAAAGTTAGGATCCTTGAAACTTCTATTCGATCCTTTACAACTTTAAGACCAAAATTATTTTAAAACATTAATTTATCAATAAGGGACCTTTAAACATTTCATATACTAATTCAACTTTTAGTAGTTTAGTAGATTATAAAATATAAATTTAAAGAAACCTGAAATTCCCAGCTGGATCCTTACAGAGAAAATATGGCCTCACATTTCAATGTAAAGATACAACCGAAAATCTACTATTCAAACGAAATAAAAAATTTGTAATCTTATAATTCCCAAATCAAAGTTATGATTTAACAAGAAGAGTCTAATTCCGCACGTTTTAATTGATTGAATGGTTTACGATTTACCCCCCTCCCTTTTTGAAAGTCTATAGTCACTAAAACCCATTCTGTCACATCTGGAGTTCCTGGGACGTTTGTTTAATTTGGAAAAAGTTGTTACCTCAAAGCTGTTTCTTCAATTTGAATCTAGGCTCGGTGATCGAGCTCTACACGTCCAGATGGACAGGAGACAGCATACCCCAAGCTTCTAGGACTGCCATCGATTCAGAAGCATCTCAGCGGCTTAAAGACACACGTTCACGAGACATTCATGAACCCGTAAATTGATGGACTCGTACATTGATGGACCCATACTTTGATGGACCCGTACTTTGACCGCTGTTAGAATAAAAAAAATAAACTAGAATAATACAAATTAACTGAACTTCAGTTATATCATAAAGTCAACCTACTTTAGGTTATATAAAACTCAAATCAATACTTATTACTTTAAAACACAAATAGACATTATCTTCTTCAATATCTTGATTCAATAGAAAATAATTTATTAGTAATCAGGGTCATGCCCTTTATACAAAGAGGTGAGTACATAATTATTATTCCATAATACCAAACTTTAAATCACTAGTTGATTAAACAACTTTTCATAACAAGGTCTTTCGAGTATTGTTGATAGTTTGTTCAGTCAGTTCTCTTACATAAATTACATATATAGTGTAATTTAAAAAATAAATTTCATGATAGGTGTTTCCTTAAGAATCAAGAAAGCTTTTCATTACAATCAGCAAAACAAATAAAATCTATATCACAAAAATAGTGTCATTTAAATTTAGGTTAATAGCTTCCTCTTCCGAAATAATATTAAATCAAAAAATATCTTTATTCCTACTAATAGGTACTCTACATTTCTACATATTACACTTGAATGTATCTATCACAATAAATTTAACATTTTGATGGAAGCTTTCATCGGTAATAATTTCCTTAATTATATTATAATCTATGACGTACCTTTAGTAGCGGTTATAGGAGGAAAATCTCCATTGTGAGGTGACAATTTGATATCCTCTGTTCTTAATTAAAGCAAAACTAAGGCAGAAAACTAAATATGCTACTGGAACAGAAGGTTCCAGAGCCAAATACTACCAAGCCTAAAGCTGGCATAAAAGCCATGATTTTTTTTTTTTGTTATATCTATTAAAACTAGTCACTAGGACTAACCATTAATTTTGTTCTGTTATTTCTTATCCTAAATTAATTTTTATTGCTAAAGTCTTCCAGTGAAGCCTACAGTTCCAATCTATAATTTCACTACTTTAAATTATTTCACTACACTTTTATTCAATATACTTTAATCACTCCACTAGCACCAACTGGATGGGCTTTGTTCTCTTCAACCTCCTAGTGAGTTCAGTGTTGTCTAGTAGTTGGATGACTTCGGTGTTGTCGTGTTGATGAAGACGTGACTCATGATGGGCTGCCAATCGTCTTATCTCACAGGTCACATAGGGGATGTGTAGATCTCGGTGCAAATCGCTGTTCCTTATGTACCAGGGCGCATTCACCATGTTCCGCAGTACTTTTTTTGGAATGTTTGAATCTGACTGATGTTAGATGTTCTAGAGCAGCCCCAAAGCTGAATTCCATACGTCCAGACAGATTTTAGAATTTGTTTGTAAATCAATAACTTGTTGTCCAATGAGAGTTGTGATTGACGGCCCAACAGCCAATAGATTTTACTGTATTTGAGTCCTAGCTCACTCCTTTTCATCTTGATATGCTCTTTCCATTTCAACTTGGCGTCAAGAGTCATTCCAAGGTATTATGCTGTGTTGCTGTGTGGTACTACATTCCCATTCAGATTTATTCGAATCGGGTCATTGATAATTTTGTTTGTGAAGTTGATATGAATAGACTTCATCTCATTTAATCGAATTCTCCATTTTTTGGTCCAGTCACTGAATCTGTTGCTAGCATTCTGTAGTTTTGTGGCTGCTTCTTGTACTGTTTCCCCTTCTGCCAGTATTGCAGTATCATCAGCAAAAGTAGCTATTGTCACTGCATCCAATTCAGGAAGATCGCTTGTGTACAGCACATAAAGAACTGGTCCAAGAACACTACCCTGTGGAACTCCAGCCCTTATTTCCTTCAATTCGGAGACGTCGTCACCTTGTTTTACTCTGAATAATCTGTTGTTGATGTATGATTTTAAAAGTTTTACAAGTTGAGTGGGGAGAATTTTATGAAGTTTAATGATCAGTCCTTCATGCCACACTTTGTCAAATGCCTGTGCCACATCAAGGAAGATTGCTGAACATATCGATTTTTTCTCTAATGACTTCTCTATTACATTGGTGATTCTATGTACTTGGTCCAGGGTTGAGTGCTTCTGCCTGAAACCAAATTGATAGGCTGGTATCAGATTCCTGCTACTTATGATGGGAGTCAATCTCTTCATTAGCAATTTCTCAAAAAGCTTTGAAATTACAGGTAGAAGAGATATTGGGCGGTATGATTTCGCTTCTTGAGGACATTTCCCAGGCTTTTGCAACATAATGACTTCTGCCACCTTCCAAATTGTAGGAAAATGCTGTAATCGGAGTGATGCATTGAATAAGTATGTTAGCATGACAATACCTTTCCTTAGAAGTTTCTTCAAGATTTCACCTGTAATCAGATCAAACCCAGGTGCTTTTTTGGTATTCATATTATATTTTATTTCTTCTTGAACCTCATTTATAGAAACTGGATCAATCTCTGTATCTAAATCATCCATTATATCTTCTTCAGGATCAATTTCAGATTGAATGTTGTTTGGCTGGAAGATTTCTTCTAGATGATTAGCAAATAAATCTGCCTTTTCCCTGTTATTTCTTGCCCACGTACCATCTGGTTTTCTAATTGGAGGGGATTGTAATATTGGCCGCTTAATTCTTTTTGTTGCTTTCCATAATGAATAATCTGTACTGGCATCAGCTGTCAAATTTTGAAGGTAGTTATTAATGGATTCCTCAGTTAGTTTCCTTATCTCTCTTCTCAATTGTTGTGTTTTGTTATTCAAGATATTTTTGTCAGCAGGATCACGAGTTTGTTGCCATCTTCTTCTTGCCCTTCGTTTTTCTAAAACAAGTTGTCGAATCTCCAGAGGGTAATTGCATCCTTTTGTTTTCCTGGTATATTGTCTGGTGTTTTTCCAGGCTGATTTCTGGATTTGCCACATGAATTTTCTGCGGCTTCATCTAGCTGCTCAGTTGTTCTAAGTGGAATATTCAAGTTGATTTCATTCTCCAAATCCACTTTTAAAGGTTCCCAGTCTGTTGTTCTGTTGACTAACATTGGTCTGTCTTCTTTCTTTATTATTCGTTCACTAAGTGTGAGAATTACAGCTGAATGATCAGAATCCAGGTCAAAACTCTCTTCAATGTCGATGAAATTACTGGATATTCTCTTTGTTATGAAGAAATCTAGAAGATCTGGAGTTTTATTCAGATCTGTTGGCCAATACGTTGGTGTCCCTGTTGAATGGAATTCGCAGCCCAGCTCCTGGATAGCCTCTCTGAGTTCTTTTCCTTTGGTAGTCGTGAGTCTTGAACCCCAATCCTTATGCTTGGCATTAAAATCTCCACCCACTATGAATCTATCTCCAAGCTGATGAAGAATATTTGTATAATCATTTTTCTTTAAATTGTAACGTGGTGGAAAATATGCAGCTCCAACAAGTATTCTCTGGTTGATGGACTCTATTCCAACTACGGTTAGCTGTATTTCATTACTTTGAATACTGAAGTCTTCATAGTGTTTAATACTCTCCTTCACTATTACAGCACTTCCACCTCTTGCTTGATTTTGAGGATGAATAGTTTCGTAAACATTATATCCATTGATTTTGAAGTGAGTCTGCTCAGTTGAATGGGTTTCAGAGATGAGGCAAACATCTATATTTCGTGTCTTTAGAAATATTTCTATTTCTTGTTTTCTATTATTATTGATATTATTTATTCCATTGGCATTCCAGGTAGCAATCCTTATATCTTGTTGGCTCGCAATATTCATTTTCTAGTTTTCTTCTCGATACTCTTACTCTCCCCTTCCAAGCTGTCAAGTCGTCCAGAAAGAATATTTAAACTGTTAAAAATTTCCTGCAAAACCTTATTGACTTCAACTGGTTGCTGTTGTTCTTGCTGCTTTGGTTGGCTCTCCTGTTGTAGGCTTGGAGTGGGTTTCGTTACTTGGGAATAGGATATTTCTCCAGTGTACTTTTTTGAAGTGAAGTTTCTCTGTTTAGTTGTATGTGGTACTTCGCTACTTCTTTTAACTAGGTTTTCTTTTTCAGTTCTTCTTCTCTGAAGTTCTTTAGCGATGAGACAGCCTCTGTAGTTAGCTGGGTGAGCCTCAGCACAATTGAAACATTTGGCTGGGGTTTCTTTAGCCTTAGTACACGAAATAGTCCAGTGTTTTCCAGCACACTTCACACACACAGGTTCATGTTGACAGTATGTCTGTGTATGACCAAACCGTTGACAACGTTTACACTGTGGAATCATTTTATTACTTCTAATTGATTCAATTTTCACTTTCATGTAGCAAATATGTTTAATTTCAAATATTCTTTTTGTATCTTCTGTATTCTTGAATGTTAACATGAACATTGGAAGTCTGATAATGTGTTCTTTTCCATCTTTCTTCACTTTTTTAATTTTGTTGACAGCACTGATTATTGAAAGCCTCTGCTTAGAAGATCGTTCTTTATATCGTCTGGATCGCATGATGGATGAAGCTCTTAAGCCATGACACGAATTGGACGAGTTTGTTTATTTTCGTACGTGTGCCATTCATATTTAACTTCATTCAACATCTTAGTTAAATCTCTTTATTCATGTTCAGTTTCAACATTCAATTTTAGCTGGTTGTTGTTCATCATGTTGGCACTGAAATTGAGATTTTTCGATTTCATACCTCTTTAATTTTCGAATACTCTTGTATATTGCTTAATATGACTGGCGGTGGCTTGTTTCTCTTTTCTGTTGGTTTCATACTTGTAGAATCAGTTGCAGGCCTTATTTTTTCTGGTGAGTCACGGATTTTTCTCTTCTTTTGTTTAGGGAGAATCCATGCAGTCTCTGATGCTACCATTTTCTCTTCTTCCTCTCAATTCGGTGGTGAATAACTTTTATTGCTACTTCTAGAAGATGCTGGTTGCATTGCATGTGAAGCTGAAGATTGAAGATTCTGTGTGGTTGTAGATGCTGATGAAAATATCTCTTTCAGCTGATTAATCTCCAACCGTGCTCTCTCCAACTCCTTTTCCAGTTTATGCATTCTTTCTCTCTCTTCACTCTGTTGGAAAGTGACTTCTTTCCATGCATTGTACAAAAACAGCAGTTTTTAGTTGCAGTTTTTAGTTGGTTCGTTTTTAGAAACGATTCTGGGGAAGTGTTGACGTTTCCAGTCATTGACGCTGGTTCAACGCTCCTAGCCGGTGTTAGTTGACTCATAGTTGCGTCGTCCTCGGTTTCCTCCTCCTCTTCGAACTCTGGCAGTAGGAAGGTTGGCAATCTTTTGGGAGTCGACATTCCTCACATTCTTTACATTCCTTAGCCGGACTAGATGATAATTCAGCACTGAACTGATTTTTCGGCGCAGGGCACTGAACTCGCGCACAACAATTAAAACACTGAACTCAGCACTTTAACTATTGCATACACTATTTCAACTACTCTCACTAAAAAAAAACTACGTCTGCTCGCTACGACTGCTCGATCGATACTGAAAGCCATGATTAACACAAAATTCTGTGACTACATTTTGTACTGCTTACAACAGAGGACAGACGCTGAATGAATGCACTTCACTTCTGTCGTCTTGCCGTGGACAGCTGTAAACGGCCTCACTAGATAGGAACCTAACCAACGTTAACTGTGATTGGCAGCTACTATTTTCTAGAAAAATTTCCGCCAATAGAAAGGAACGGTACAACTACAATTTACGATACATTCTCCCACCAAGTGACAGCTATTTTCCAAATTCCTAACCAAATAAGACATGATTGATAATCAATCAGACACAAATTCCTTGCCTTATAAGGTCATGAACCAGACTGATGCTTCAGGAAAATCGTTGGTTTTCTTAGTACTATAACTTCTACGCACACACTAACAGAGTCAACGCAGAAAAGCAAACCAGCGAAATAAAGTTTCATAACAGGCTGACTTCTCATGATAATTTTCATAATCCTCATAATTCACAATTGGAACAATGAATATTGTTACAGATGACAAGTTGCATTTATTTAAATTTACTAAATCATATAAGAATATTGTTTGTTCAATAATTAATAAATGAAGTTGATAATGAAGGGTTAAGCCCATAAACAATATAATTTGAATTTTAAAGAGTTCTTTCAAGTTAATAAATTTATTAAGGATGAGCATGTAGTGCTTTCACCCAAGGGTTGCCCGACTCAAGCTTGGACAGTGTAACGCCAGAATTTTCACAAACGATTTACCAGTTTTATCTATGGAAAATTGAGTCGAAGAAGTTTTGAAGTAATATTATCATAAATCACTCACATATATGGGCCCATAATATACGCGCACTCACTCATGGAGATTAGTTCGCTGCATGGCTGGCATCTTTCATCAGGCTGCATGGCATCATAGGCTTCATTAAATTAGCTCGCGATTTTAATAATATATAACTCCTTTTTAACTGAGATTTGGTAATCAAAACTAAATTCTAACGTTACGGGAACTCTACATTAATTGAATTTAGCACTCTTACATAAATTTAACAATGAAACATTTAAAACGGAAAAAATAACAAATAGGAGTTACAAACGACTCTCCATTGGAATGCTCAGTTAATCTCTCTCTTTCTCCTTCTTCTCAGAAATTGAGAAGCTAGGTTTGGGGAAGAAAAGGTCACATGACCAGTTATTGACCAATCACTGGTCAGAAAAACCCAATCTACCAATAGGATGGCTACAATAAAGAAATGTGCCCAGGTGTGCCATATAGAATAAATAAATAATTTTACAAATAAAAACAAGAAAACAAGCAAAACAAATATAGGGGAACAATGAGCTGATTTTTCAGCAGGTCAGAGTGTACAATAAACAATAAAATAAAATTGAAAATCGAAGCAAGCAGTCAACAATCAGAAGCAGACACGCCGGTTATCAGCTGACTGATAAGGTAGCCGGCTCAGTTTGCATTGAGAAACTAACCCTTATTGTAAACAAACATTCATTATGCTGTTATAGGTTATTCGAAAACCATTTACAACTGTTTGTGAATCTGGATCTCAATAAATGATTGAATAATAGATTTTGTTGTTATTTCAACAGCCAATAAAGGTGGGTAGTCGTAATTTTTAGCTTATTATTATAGAAAGTTGCTTATCAAAGCTGTTTGGCGAATCTCACCGTGACAATGCATAACAATATAATTATCTACAGTTATTACAGATTGCTTTTTTCATTTATTTTCTTAGTCTATATTATGTAAATTCATCTATAATTTTGCTGTATTGTAAGCTATTGTATATAAGTGTATAAGCCAGTATATATTGTAATCTACATAAATAAAGTACTCAATCAAACAATCAATCTTACCCGGTTGTGTGCTAATGGGAAGGATACTATTTTATAGCCTTTTCAGAGAATCGACAATTCAAATTGCATTCTATATTCATTGTGATTAGAATTATTTTTAATACTTCTCTCCTTTCTTTTCATCAGGGTTTTGTTATTATTTCATACAATGCTTCAGACATATTATCTTCTACCTATCTTAAATTTGACTTTCCCATGCCTTCATTTGTAAATTTTTTGTATCAATTATATTTATTACTATCAACTCTTGCCTGTAATATTGTGAATTCCTCCATTCCACTGAGTAGGATTGTATAATATAGTTGATGTAGCATCGTACTGGAGGGTTGATGGTTGAATGTGAGAGAGGACCGGCTGTGCAAAAAACTGAAGCAGCAATTAAATTAAATCCTCTCTTTTTCATTTTCTCACTATAGGCCCCCAGCAACATTATATGTCTCCCCAGCAACACACTCTCTTGTAAAATATACAATCCCCTACACTGAAATAATTTGACTCCTTCAAGTTATGTGCTCCCAACATGGTTCTTTTTCTTTCCCGTTGTTCTCTCAATAATATTTATTGAACGAGCATTAGCAAGTTCTTACTTTTTACTCAAGTTCAAAGTTGTTGCCAGTCTGTCGGTTTGTTTGTTTGTTTGAATGTACTACAATAACTTTAGAAAGAGTTGATCGATCAGCTTCAAATTTTGAACATGCACTCTTCGAACCTTTACAGATCAAGTTCGTCGAACAACAATAGTATATTTCGCACCTAGGGCCGAAAATGAGACTTTTCCGGCTCGAAATCGGGTTTCAAGTCCGAGGCCGTAGGCCGAGGACTAGAAAAGATTGAGAGCCGGAAAAACATTTTTGCCCATGGTGAGAACGTTATTTTTCGCTACACAGAAAAATAAACAATACAAATATGAGAATAATTGTTTATTAGGCACTTCCGAAAGCAAAACAGGGAGGTCATAGCTCTAGCAAATCTGAGGTAATCTGAATATCAGGAAATTGTCCAAGTATTTCTATTTTTTATTCTGATTTGTCTAAATAACCTAAAATATTATGTTCAATTATGTAAGAGGTTGAGTTTATACTTTTTATTCTCCCAAATGACATTAAGATGAATTATAAATGCTTTGATTCTTGAATAATAATCACAAATAATGAAAAGTTTTTTGATCAGCTGTTTTAGCACACTTGAAATTTGGCCAATCTGAATGTCAACGTCAACAATGCTTGTTGTCGACTTCGGAAGTTTAGGTTAGAAGTTCTATCCTACTCTGAAAATCTAATTTGAATAGTTTATAATATAAATTATATCTTATCTGTATTTTATTCATGCAAATAAAATGATAGTATCTTATTGCAGAATACTTATTCAATTCTAGAAGCATAAACTGATTCCGTTTCATAAACCATTTTGTAAACACGTTCACATCAAATCAGAATCAGCTGACTTCAAGGTTATTTTACAGCCCTAGGGCCGTAAAACATTTACCGGCCTGGTCAGAAAACAATCATTTTCGGCCTCCATATGACGCACGAAAATCAGCTCATTACATCCAAGTGGGGCGAAAAATATTTTACTGGATATAAAAGTAACATTGAAAGTACATGTGATAAGATAACTTGCTCTTGTGTGTCTGCCTGACTTCAGTAGCATACACATTATATTAATGATACAAATTGTGATGGCAGTTGCTATGTCGTTGGTATTATAAATTTAACGAATTTGAATTTTGATTCTGAATCATTTACCCATACGGAGAAACCTATGAAGTTCTATGGATTCACATAGGCCTACCGCTTAATATTAATACTAACATAGGAAAACTGCTTAATGATCCTTTTCCAAAGATAATTTGACAGTGGGATACACTGGGAATCCTATTCAAATGAAAAAAAATCTGTAGGTAACTTTAAAATTTTGGTCTGCCATTTTGGTTCCGCCACATTGAATCACACATTTTTTATGGGAAGATTTTAATGCAAGATTAAAAAAAAAAGAATTTCAAGAGAAAATGAATGGTGGAAATCGCCCATCAATATATGAAACCGTTTCAAAGAATATTCACATTATTTCAGTGTTGAAGTTTTTGGATATCTGTGAATACAGAAATATTGCTCGTCTAGAAAGGATATATTATTCATCACATATTCTTATTATTATCGTTCTCTAGCAACCTATGTTAAGCGTCCTAACCTATTTCGCTGCTGAGAGAGATTTCTGTGATAGATATATACCTGAACTAGCCGTCAGGCTCTCTTCGCTCGCCATATCCATCTAGACAGGTTATGAAATCAGCGGGTTCGCTTCGCTCACCTGTATTTTTCATTTGAGCATGCTTCATTCCATCAGAAAGTTAAAGTACTGAGAAAACGCAGAAAAGCTGAGAAAAACGTTGGAAAAACGCTGATTTTGGGCGTATATTTGATGAAATTTTAAAGTCACCTCATCAAAATTTTTAGACCCTAGCTAAACCTCTGTACCAAATTTGAACATTTTCTGTCTATTACTTGATGAAAGCGCACTGATAAAACAATAACTGAGAAAACGCAAAAAACGCTAATTTTGGGCGTATCTTTGGCGTTATTTCAAATTCCTTCTAACACAACATTATTACACCCCAGCTGAGCTTCTGTAGTGAATTGGAACATTTTCTGTTCATTTGTTCTCGATAAAGCTGAGAAAGCGCAAAAAACGCTGGAAAACACAGATTTTTGGGCGTATCTTTAAAGTTATTGCAAATTCCTTCTAACACAACATTATTACACCCTAGCTGAGCTTCTGTACTAAATTTGAACATTTTCTGCTCATTTGTTCTCGATAAAGCTGAGAAAACGCTGGAAAAACGCAGATTTTGGGCATATCTTTGGAAATTTTCCCAAATCCGTTCTTAGTGCGCCTCTAAAGGGCCAACTAAACATACCTACCAAATTTGAACGTTTTTGGTCCGGTAGATTTTTAGTTCTGCGAATGAGTGAGTGAGTGAGTGAGTCAGTGAGTGCCATTTCACTTTTATATTTATTAGGTAATACTATATAATCGTACTATATACGACTAAACAACGAGTGACCCAAATGAAGAGATTCAAAATATAAAAAAATTAAAAATGGGAATGCGAAAAATATGATAATTAAAACTTCAAAACTTTCATTTAATTAAGAGACATTTATGGCATTAATAATTTTCTGAAAAACACCAATAATCGGCTATAATAATTTAGCAATATAGCACTAACAGTTTTAATTTTAGATGACTCTCTCCTGGATTATTGAGATCTATGTTGGAGATTCCTCAGTGATTGCTGCATCATCTGAGAAAACCCCGTGAAAGTGAGCTCTGTTCGAAATTAACAGAATGCTCAAGTATAGAGATTTAGAAGAAAACAACCATTTCATTTAATGTTCATTGAAATCGATCACATCAGTATTTACTCGTGAATTACCGGTAGTGTGTTGTTAATGTATTAAGATTTGAGAAGATAATATGAACATCTTATTGGTTTTTCTCTCAATGCTTGATTGCTTTTAAATAATTATAAAAATATCACAGTTTATTACATTCCAGTACAATTATCTTGTTTCACAATACATTTCTAAGTAGAGCTCATAAGTATCGTAGTCTTGCCATACAATAATTGGACTTGATTTCATTCAACTCTATTATACTTTTCAAAGTTTTTGTATTCTACTCATTTCCATTGACAACATGCTCACATATCCAATCTTCCAGGAATTCCATCTATAAATCTACATCCCCATATTCCAAGAAAAGGGTATTGCTATGTTGAGGAAGCACATACGAAAATTAGCTTTTAACAATCAGGTAGTATTGAGGGAATATGAAAAGATAGACCAATTGTCTCAACGGTCTATTTCTGGTTTTCAAATAAAATGTGGAGGTGAGTAGATGTGGCAAGTGACATGTTTATTTTGTTTACAACAAAGTTGTTTATTTTGTTGTCCAAGTTGTTTTAGGTAGTTCTATTATAATTTCTCAATTATTTTTCATTATATATATCAATTTATTATAATATATATATATTATAATAAATCACTTTAAAAATGAATTGGTTGTTTACTATATCATACAATGTTTCAAATATACAATAACGTATGAAAATAGTCTGATGAGAGTAAATGCAACGTTGCCAAATAAGATTTGATCAACTTCGTCCACAGCTGATTATAAGTAAGAATTTATAATTATATCCTATTATATTGAGCAAAAAATTTCTGTATATATGGTATATTTCTGTATATGGTTATCTGGTTATGTGCTTATCTGGTTATGTATGTCCAACGGATCTCGAAAACGGCTCTAACGATTTTCACGAAATTTGGAGCATAGTAGCTTTATGATATAAAAATTTTAATGCACTAGGTCTCATCGCTGGGAAAACTCGCTGAAGGACATGAAAAGGATAATAATTATTCATCATTGGAAAAACAGATAATAATTTCGCGTTTGTCTATAACAGAAAAATATCTGAAAAACTGAATAAAACTAGTCTGGAAGCTGTAGTGTGAGTAGTTTTTGAGAAAAAAGTTGAAATATGCAAAAAATTCAAGTAGAAAAACACAGACTTCTACGTTTGATGCCCAATAACTTTCTTTAATTACCAGTAAACAAATAATTTTTTATAATAAAAATTGTAGAGAATTTAATTCTGAGAAGAATGATGTAAGCTGTGTAAACTAAATTTGAATAAAAGTTGGATAAAATGTATTCTCAGCTAATTCGGAGTATGAATAATGTCTAAAATTACCTGCCATTTTTACACTTAACACAAAAGCAAAGTGAAATGGTTACAAATAACTGGTTAATAGGCTAAACAAAAAACACAACGCGGCTACAGTAGGCCTTTGGAACAAAACAGCTGATATATTTTGTCTTAAATAAAAAAATATTTAAAATAAATTATCAGCTGAAAATTATTTTCAGAAATATTTTAGCTCACTGTTGAACAAAAAAACAAACTGTAAGTTAGGCCTACTGTAGCCGCGTTGTGTTTTTTGTTTAACCTATTAACCAGTTATTTGTAACCATTTCACTTTGCTTTTGTGTTAAGTGTTAACTTTTTAAAAAATGGCAGGTAGCCTAATTTTAGACATTATTCATACTCCGAATTAGCTGACATGCATTTAATGTATGGAATGGGACACTACTGTAATAGTACTGGAGCAAGACGTTTGTATCACGAGAACTTTCCTAACCGAGTATGTCCAAGTTCAAGGTTTTTTGCCACTTTTCATCAACGTCTGTCTGAGACAGATTCTTTGATATCCAAAGAGCACATTTATGCAGGCAGACCCCGATCTACTAAGACTGTTGAGTTAGAAGAACAAGTTCTTAATGAAATTTATGATCACCCCGAGAAGAACACAAGAGAATTGTCAGTGCAGTTTAATGTCAATCAATCTATCATTTGGAGGATACTAAAAGAGCAACAGTTACATCCATACCACCTCCAGAAAGTTCATACTCTATTGCCACGAGACTGTATTCCCCGTGCTGGTATTTGCCGATGGTTTTTAGTAAAACTTGTTTACCCAAACTTTTTAACAACCGTTTTATTTACCGACGAGGCACACTTTACAAGAACAGCTATCGTTAACGTCCACAACTAACATATTTGGGCAGCTGAGAATCCTCATGCCATCAATCCCAATCTTCCACAACATCAGTTTTCAGTAAACATTTGGGCAGGAATCATAGGAGATCATCTACTTCTGTTCGAGCTTCCTTCTAGGCTTAATGGCATAATCTACTAGTCTTTTGGTATAAGTTTAATATCATCTAGATATGCTACTTTCATATAAAAAAAAACTTTCATAAAAAACCGAATATTTTATTTGCAATCAGGTACAACTTATGAGTTATTAGTTCTCTCCTCATAAAACAGCAAATTTTTGTGGTATAATGTACTACATAAGAATACATTTTATCCAACGTTTATTCAAATTTAGTTTACACAGCTTACATCATTCTTCTCAGAATTAAATTCTCTACAATTTTTATTGTGAAAAATTATTTGTTTACTGGTCATTAAAGAAAGTTATTGGGCATCAAACGTAGAAGTCTGTGTTTTTCTACTTGAATTTTTTGCATATTTCAACTTTTTTCTCAAAAACTACTCACACTACAGCTTCCAGACTAGTTTTATTCAGTTTTTCAGATATTTTTCCATATGAATCCAGCATAAGTTTTTCAAAAACTAGTCCCCAAACAATTCAGCATCGGTGTATTTCACCAGAGGAACTGAATTCCGGGCGAAATCTTTCACCCTGTATAGCTCGCTAATGAAGCGTTTATGGATATATGTTTATAAGAACTTTTTTTCTTATTTTTACCTCTACTATCACGTATTAAATTATTTTACCATAATTATGAATCACCCTGTATAATAATAGCTTAAGGTATAAATATACAAGTTTTCATAGTTCCTTTGGTGTGAATTAAAGCAAGACATGAAAATTCTTCAACAATAGAATATTATGCATTTCGTTTTCATTCACAAAATTAGTGAATCAAAGTTTCATTGGTTTGCCCATGGACATGTTTAGTTTCTTATTATTAGTTTCAATCACACAAATCATTCTTCCACAATCATCAACATTCACTGGCCATCACATTCACACTCCATACTTACTCAACATACTAATCATTCACACCTTGTTTTAGTTCTTTTAATTTTTGTTCCTGTCTCAAGTAAACTTGCTTAAATTCTTTCTCACCAACATTTAAAGTTATTATCTTGAAGTAATACAAAATAAATATACATGATAAAAATAAACTGCAACTTAAACTTTCTACTGAATATTATAATTGAATAAATAAATGAATAATCTATCATATGGGGTCATTCTTTTACATTTAATATACAATATATATTAATATCTCAATAATCATGGACATAATCAATACACTACATAATCGTTATTATCGTTATTTATATCTTCTTGGTTTTTTCCTTTTTCTCTTGTGTTTCGAGTTTGCATCGTTATCTGATTCATTTTCATCATATTCTTCCTCTTCTCTTACTTCGTCATTGTTATAGTCGTCTTCATCTTGCTCTTCTTCGTTTTCCTCATTGACTTCTATTTGTTCTTCATCTTCTTCCTCTTCTTCTTCTGGATCGTTTCCTTCTCGAACTTCATTTGCAGCTTGCTCATAGTACAACGCTGGTTTTATTCTGTTTACATGTACAACTACGTTCTTTCCTCTTACTCTCAATACTACATTCAGTTTCGATTTAATTTCTACAATTCGATACGGTCCTCTCCATAGCTTTGACAATTTCTTCACTCTCTTTCTTTTAATTTGTGGTACATAGAGATAAACTTTTTGTCCTACACGATATTCACTTGTTTTAGACTTTTTGTCGTACTGCTTCTTCTGCGTTTTCTTTGCCTTCTCTTGGCACTCAACTGACATTTCTTTTATAGTTTGTAATCTACTTCTAAGATCTTATATATAATTCGAATAAATCTCTGTATCTTCAGTTAATGTGAGATCAGCTTCAAGCGGTGTTCTCATTTTCTTTCCGAATACCATCTCATAAGGTGTGTATCCAATTGATTCGTGCTCTTGCGAATTGTATGCCATATTCACCATGGGAAGCAACTCATCCCAGTCATCTTGATTTTTGTTGACATAATGGGCCATATGAATAAAGTTGAGCATTTGCTTATACTTCTAAAATATGGAGCATTTGCTTCATTTTCTATGAATAAACGTGAGCAAAACCTTTTGCTCATGCTCATCAAAAAAATAGTTTGAGCATTTGCTGAAAAGTAAAAGCTTTTGCTCAAAATTGTATGAATAAACTAGAGCATTTGCTCAACTTTTGAAGCAAATGCTTCAAAAAGGTGAGTCTAGTCTAGAGCAGCTTTCACGCTATTATCTCAAAATTCTAAACTCAACTAACCTAAAACTCTATTCATAAATAGAAAACAGCAGACGACGCAAACACAAGCGGTGCACCCTATTTGCATATTTAGCGCTTCCGTGAGCTATAAAAACAAACTGAGGCTACAAAAGCGAATCAGCTGATGAAAAATCTCTAAAATACGTGAGCATTTGCTCCAGAGTTGAGGAGCATAAGGTAAGAGTAAAAGGTAAAGCTTATTCATATAAAAATGAGCAAATGCTTTTGCTTCTACCTTTTGCTCATGAGCAAAACCTTATGCTCCATGCTCTTGCTCATGAGCATTTGCTCTGGTTTTATTCATATGGGCCATTGACTCAACATTTTTGGTATAGTTCTGTGAACTCTTTCCGTTCTACCATTACTCATTGGGTGATAAGCTGTTGTTTATAATTTTCTTATTCCTAGAAGTTTGCACATCGATTTCATCAGATCAGACGTAAAATTAGTTCCTTGATCAGTAATTAATTCCATTGGTACACCGATTCTTGTTATCACTCTCTGTATTAGTGCTTGTGCAATAGTCTCAGCAGTTTGATCCGGTAGGGCGATAAAATCCCCATATCTAGTAAAATGATCAATTACTGTTAGGATGTATCGGTTTCTTGACTTTGATAACGGAAGTGGGCCTAGAATATCACATGACAGTCTGTATCCAAACTCGGTCACTTCATTAAATTCTCCTAAGGCTTCTTTCAATTTTCCGTAATCTGTTCTTTTACTACATTCTTCACACGCTCTTATAAAATTAGTTACATCATTCTTCATTTTAGGCCAATAAAACTTTTCTTGAATTCTTACAATTGTTTTCTTAATGCCCCCATGACCGGCATAAGGAAGATCATGGTGAAGACGAATAACTTTCTCTCGAAGGCTTCTTGGTATAACAATCAACTTCTTATCATGTATCTTGAAGTGAATGATCCCTTCTGGACTCAATTTGAAACTAGGATACTCTCGAAGGCGCTGACACTCTTCTTCTGCTCTCTGCTTCTCTCTTATGATTTCCAAGTCTAACAGTGGAAGATTCTGAACTGTATTCTTGTATATAACTCTGCTTAAGCAGTCTGCATTTGAGTGTTTAACACCAGGCTTGTGAATTACTTTATAATCGTACTCAGCTAACTTCAAAGCCCATCTGGTTAATCTACTTGATGGATCTTTCAGTGATAAAAGCCACTTGATAGCACTATGATCAGTATATAGAGTGAATGATCTACCATAGAGGTAACATCCAAAATATTTAACAGCCCATACAACTGCTACTAGATCTCGCCCTGTTACACTGTAATTTTGTTCAGCTGAATTGAGTTGTATAGATGCATATGCAATAACATGTTCTACTCCATTGATTTCCTGAGCTAAAATTGATCCAATTGCAAAATTACTGGCGTCTGTGCTAAGAATAAATGCTTTTGAGAAATCTGGATAGATAAGTAGCGGTTCTGTGATTAGTTTTTCTTTCAACTTTTGAAAAGCGGTTTCACATTCTTCATTCCAATCAAAATTTTGATTCTTTTTAGTTAATTTTGTAAGCGGTTTGGCGATTTCGGCGAATTTTGGAACATGTCTTCCGTAATAACTGCATAAACCTACAAAACCACGGATCTCTTTTTCATTTTTAGGTCGAGGAAACGCTTTGATTGCTTCAATTTTCTTAGGACATGGCTTGATTCCATCCCTGGTGACTATGTGACCTAGAAAACTTATTTCTGGCTTAGCAATTTGACATTTTTCAATTGAACACTCAAATTGGCTTCTCTAAATCTATCCAATACTTCGGCAATTTCTTCAGTGTGCTGATCTATTGTAGGGGTAAATATTAAAATATCATCCATGTACGGTAGGCATGCTTTTCCTTTCAGTCCTAACAAGGTAGAGTCTACAAGTCTTTGAAACACTGCTGGTGAATTGATAAGTCCCATTGGCATTCTTGTATATTCATAATGTCCATCAGGAGTACTGAAAGCAGTTTTTTATTGACTCTCGGGGTGCATTTTTATTTGGAAGAATCCAGAGTTCATATCAAGTGCTGTGAAATATTTGCTAACTCATAATGAATCTAATGTCTCGTGGATATCAGGTAAAGGCCATACTTCTGGAACTGTAATTTTGTTAATTTCTCTAAAATCAATACACATTCTGTATGTAATAACACCATCAGGACCTGGTTTTTTCGGAACAATAACAACTGGTGCTGACCAGGGTGATGAACTGGTCACAATGATTCCTTTGTCTAGCTGTTCTTGAATAAGTTTCTTTAAAACATCTCTCTGTGAATGTGGTACCCTGTACGGTCTTTTATTAATAGGAGGGTGATCACCAGTATTAATTTTGTGTTCTACTGTTGATGTACAGCCTAAATTCTCAATTCCTTCAAGACTAAAAATGTCAATATATTTGCAAAATATATTTCTCATCTTAATTCTCTCCTCATTATCCAAATGACTCAATTTTCCTTCTAATTTGGCTGCAAACTCCTCTGTTCTGTTTCTAGTTAGCTTCACTTCTTTATAGTTAGCATCGTGTTCATCATTGCTTGATTGAGACTCTTCAACATTACAAATTAAAGTGTTATAATGTCAAATCTTCATTGGTTACATTTGTTACTTTAGTCCAATACATTCCATTTATTACTTTAGAAAGACTTCGGGCTATTAAAATTTCATGAACTTTAACTGTTACAGGCTCTGTTATTATTACTTTGTTTTCTAATTCATTTTTCAATTCTTTATTGTTTCTCCCCAATTTGATCTGTACTATTCTCTCCGACCTAGCAGGTATTGTTAGATTGGTTCTACAATACGCATTAACATGAACTGTCGATTGTGAGGGTAATTTTAAAGTTATCGGTTTTGATTGGATATAATTTTCTTTTTCTTCTATTTCTGAATTTGTAGAATCTGTTTGAGTACTTCCTCCAATTTTCTTACTTATAGTTTTTGATTGAGTATTTTCTTTTTCAACCGTCATAAAGCCACTCTTCTTGTAATCTTCATTGGAACTGTTTCTTTCATAAAGTCGCGTAACTTGCCTTCCTTCCATAAATAATATACTACGATCAAGGTCTATGACTGACTTTTTAATTTTGAGAACATCATATCCCAGTATTGCAATATAGGTGTCTGGTAAGTCAACTACTATTAAGTCGCATTTTACCTCCATCCCATTCAGTTTTATAACTTGCCTCACTGTCCCATGCACTCGCATAAGGGCTCCAGCGATGCCTCTAATTAGGATGTTGCTTGGAGTAATTGTGCCAGTTACGATTTGTCTTATGATAAGGGATACTTGTGCTCCCGTATCAACTACAATCTTTCCTTCCACTCCTCCAATACTATCATCCACAACCAGTTCTTCGGCACTATTTTGGCATAATGTGGTTACAATTTTGGGCTTACTTCGTCTCGTCTGTCCAGACCTATTACAAAAGTGATCTGAATTTACTAATGTTTGGGGTTTCCAACGGCGGTCTTGAGCTCCCCGTTGTCGTTTAACAACTTCTCTTGATCTTTCCGGTTGTCATTTATCTTTTTCCCACTTCCCCAACAATTGTGTGCAAGATGTCCTCGCTTGTTGCAATTGTTACAAAATTTATCTGCGGAATATTGTTTCATTCTACATTCAATTTCTAGATGACCCTTCTTCTTACAAAAGTTACAAACTCTAATGCCCACTTGTTGAGTGTCAGTGTGTACAAATCTCTTCCTACAATGTCTAGCGATGTGTCCAATCTTCCCACAGTTATAACAATTTTTTTGAGTTATTGTGCTAAATACTTTTCTAGATGGCTCCTGTTCATTTTGGAAGGGTTTTCTATCTAAGTTGAAAATCGCTATGGCTGTTGTTACTGCTTCTTTAAAGGATGTTGGGAATTTGATACGAGTTTGTTTCCCTATTCCACCATGTAATCCTCTTAAGAATGACTCCATGGCTCTCCTATCAGCTTCTTCCCTTAGTGTTTTATTAGCTTCATCACTTGCTGTTACTCTAATCGTCTTCCTACTAATGTTCATGACTCGGTCTGCATATTTTTCAATTGACTCTCCTTTATTTTGTTGGATTGATGCATAGTAATAGCGACTTTGTAGGCTATCACCAAAACGCTCAACCAAAGCTGCTTTAATTTCAACTGCAGATTTTGCATTCCTACACCTATCATCTGACTTGAAAAACAATAATGCACTTCTAGTAAGTTTTAATCTGATAATTTGTGTCTTTTGAAATTCTGACCAGCCACACAATTGAGAGATTCAATCAACAGTGTCGAGAAAAGAATGAATTTGATCTGACTGCTCTCCATCGAATGTTGGAATACTGCTAACTAACTCGAAATTTGGTTTGACATTTTGCTCAGGGGGTGTAACAAGCTCTACATCTACTAAATTTGTATCTGTTCTATTTAGGTCTCTGTTAACAGTCTCGTTTAATGTGATACTAAGTTGATTTAATCTAGCTGGTAGCGCTTCAAAAGCAGCTTGAACTTCTACTTCCTGCCCTTCAAAATTAACTCTCTCAGCCATTTTAAATTTGTATAATTAACCTTTCATTTTCATAAATAAATAACTCTCATAAACAATAAATTTAATCCTTCAGCTCTGTGTGACCTAGATAATTTCCTGAAATCTTTTCATCTTAAATTATTTTATAATAAACAATATTGATATCTGATCTGATTTTCAGCATAAAATGAACATTAATAATTTGAAATGAGCTCTAAATTAACTGAATGTAGACCTAACAATTTCCTATCATAGAATTAATTCATTGGGAAGTCATTCTCAAACACAACAAATCGATAAATATATAAATAATAACAATAATTTTTTCAATATAGAAAGAGCTGTATAAATTGCTCACCAAATTTAATTGTTGATGTCTTCATCTCCATCGTAGAATGCCGCAAACGTTGCTCCAGTAGTAGATCCATGTTATTACAGTTGTCATCCGCCGAACAGCTGGTAGAATGCCAGCGACAGTCTCCATGGAGTCGTGAAGCCCGAAGAGCGATGAACCTGGTGACGTATTCGCCAGCACCCAAAAGTTGGAGGAAGCCTACGTCACACCTCTGCCAATCCCCACCACAACATTTAGCTGGTTCGCTGCCCGCGTTCTGCTGACTCAAGACACTTCCGCTTTCCAGAGTTCAACAATCGCGCCCGGTTCCATATTTCATCCGAATAATTTTCCGAAATCACTGTTCAACTATCTTTAAAATTGAATTTAATCATTTTTCTAGCTACATCATTTTTGAGACATCAACGTTATTTAGAAAATATTACTGCACGGATTTGATGTATTGAACTATGAGTTCAATATATTCGCCTTTTGTCCGAATTCATGTAGGAATAAATTTATACTGTTCATTATTTGGCAGTTAATAAAGTTATCTTCATCCTCACAAACTAACGAAATACACAATACACATAATCAAGAGTTCAACACAATCACGTACACACATTCAAAACGAATTGAAATTTAGTAACACTTAACAATGAACTTTGAAACTATCACGGTACCAATTATATTATCTTTTGGAGACAATTTTTACTGTTCTTCCACGGTTGAAATACTTTAAACAATTTTTCAGAGTTCGGATCCCACCGCCAAGTCACCACTTGTGGCGTGCGTGGCGAGCATGACAGTGCTCTCCAGTAGCGCTGCCACCACCAGGTTTTTAGGGTCCTGGGCCCTGCTACTTTTATAGGATATTTCAAATAAATACGCCAATTCACCAAAACAGTCTCACTCTATTGAAAAAAAATCCCATAACAAACATCTATACTCTCTCTCTCTCTCTCTAATTTGTCTCTGAAGGTAGGAGGATAGATGCTTCACATACTAGAACCGGAGAAAGTACATTAAGGATACCCAATCATCGAACTACTATTTTCACAAAATCCTTCTTAGTCAGTGCCTGTCGTGCATGGAATGCACTTCCTGTTTCTATCAGGTCCATCGAGAGCCGAGCGAGCTTCATCCTAACTTTAAAAAAACATCTTTTGGAACAAATGACTGAAACTGTCCGGCCCTAGAACGATCACATGACATCCATCCCCCACCCATCCCACAAATACAAACCTTTAAACCATGTTATAGAACGAATTGTATATATATATATTATATAAACTCATGTTATTTCAATTATCCACTGCATAATGCTGTATATTACTGAAAGTTGATAACCCTGATCTACTTTCAGCCTACTTCATTTTATTAATCAATTATTTGATCTTATCTACCTATATAATTATTTTACTCTATCAATTTTCTGTTTTTTTTCTCTTTAATATTCATATTGATTAAAACTTTTACAATATTTCCATTAATAAATAAATCCTTAGTTTAAATAACGAAATTAACGTTTTGGTAGAGAGTTAGTGGGGAGGATATTTTTAATATTCTTCCCAAAGAATGGACATTGATATGTCCAAAGCTCCGCCAATTTATGTAGATGCATAACAATATAATTATCTATAGTTATTATATTACAAATTACTTTTTCATATCATATACTTTCAATAATTATTTTCTTAGTCTATATTATGTAAATTCATCTATAATTTTGCTGTATTGTAAGCTATTGTATATAAGTGTATAAGCCAGTATATATTGTAATCTACATAAATAAAGTACTCAATCAATCAATCAATCAATCTAAACAAATCACTCCTCAATCACATTACTAAAAACTACATCTCACTACATCACGCACAACCTTCCTCTAGCGCGTCTCGGAACGTTCTCCCTCTAGTCTCGCCTCTACGCGGTCATCACTCTCTCAGCTCACCGGTACAAAAGTCCAATTTGGTGGACTGAGTGATGACTCCGCTATTCTAATAATTAATATCCTATGAGAGCGGGGTGTTTGAATTGTTACAAACTTAATGGAACCCTACCTACTTTTTGGAATATTTATAGTGTATAAATGAAAATTCGGGGAAGAAACAGTTTTAGGCTGTGCCTGTTTGTCCTTCCCTAATCATTTTAAAGAATTGTGTTCTGTTTATGAAAAAATAAATAACGAGCGAAGCTCGTTGCCCCGATATTTTTATAATACAGTACAACTGAAGAATTGGCAACGTTTAAGGTAAGAGGTGAGGACCCTAGTGGAATGATCAATAAAAAAAATGTATTGATATCAATAGGTATTTGGGCCAATACACATCAATAGGTATCCATGGATATCAATACATAACCAGCTGTATTGATATCAATACAGATCAATAGCCATCTATAAGCAGCCTGCATCCTTTATAGAAAAAATCCTCTTTTAAATCTAGGAGAGCAGCTTAGGATGAAGATAACATTTGCAAGGATTATAATATTCTAACCCAGCTACGACTAGCATCAGACAAGGGAGTATACCTGTTTAATTACCTATAATCAATATAAGTAAATTGGATTCAGTGAATAGATGTATGTCTATTGACATATTGATGAAAAATTAAGGAATGTAAATAGTTAAGACATAAATATTGTGAAAAGTTGTTTATTAAAATAACTCATATGCATGTCATTTATCTATGAAGAAAGGTCCTTATTGTGGTGCTCCAGAATACTTTATTATCTTCCTGTTTGAAGTAGAAATTTTTTGAGCTACATACCGGTTTATGTTACTGCACCTCAATTCAATCTCAATTCTTGAAGCAATCAGATTTTCCTCCAGGATCATCCGGTGTTTGAACATTTCTAGAACAAATAACAGTTCAAAGTATAAAATCTTGAAAAATTAGAAAATAAGGGTTTTATTTCCTGAACTAATCTGATAGCAAATTTATTTAATAACCTAAAAATGTATTCAAATATGCATGACTCTCCCTCTCGTGAAAGGAAAGTCCAAGATAACATAAGAGCGTTTTTTTCACGTGAAAATTATGTCATCACAGTTTTACATTACAACGTCATATTCTGGTGGAAAAGTCGAGAAAACATCATTTTTTCACGTGAAAAAAAGGTGGAAATGTTCCAACTTTTCACGTGAAAAGTACATGAAACTGAAAATAACGTTTTTTTTTTTTTTGTTTTTACATTTTTACGTTATACTGAACATGTAAAAACTCTCAGAAAAGAACATGAATAAAACGTTTTTTCTACATTTCTTGTCTGACATTTGGTCATTTCTTTCGCATGAAAATTTCCCAAAATTCACATGAAAATAACGTTTTTTAAAATACATTTTTACAAGTGTGATGGTGATAATATTGAGATAAATAAATTAATTATGGGTTTGTGTTTTCATAGAGATAAATTTAGTATGGGTTCATTCGAAAAGTGTAGAATTAGGACTTCAACAATGAGACTTTAGTGATCTTGTAGCTGAATTTTGTGTGTAAATTTTTATCGTGAGAAATTTATTTTTCTGTTGAAAAATAATTTTCTCACATTAAGATTTTGCTAACTTGCGTCCGGGAAGACTCCAATTTTATGCAGGGTTGAGGTATTCTCACGGAACTGTATCTCCGTTAGCGATGGAAAATACACGTGTATTTGGGAATATTTCAAACTTGCATTATTTTCCTTTCCCACGGAATTATGCTCGTCTCCACGTGGACCGTTGTCTCGTTGGTGGAAGGGGAACATAATTTGCGTGGAATAGTTCAGTTCCAATCAAGCCGCGGCCGAATTCACATTTAAAATCCAGAGGTAGCCTCGGGCCTCGAGGGCTCAAAATTAACGTGTGTGTTGAATTTGTTTGCTGTTTAAGTTTGTTGATATGTATTATTTTTCGCCGCGAGTCAAGTTGAAGTAGTTTATTGATTATTTGAAGCGAATATGTCAATGTTTGTTTAAATTAGTAAGTTATCCGGGAGTAATCAGTGTAGTGAAAATTTCTAAATAGTAATGAATTTATAAATTGATCGATTGTTAGTGCCATTATATTTTCTAGCTCATGCTAAAAAAACCCTTGAATGACCGAGTCCCTAGTATCATAAATTTTGTAATTGAGAAATGAGTAAAGTCCACGCTACCTTCGTGAACAGTTAGAATCCAGATAAGCAGTTAGCAAAATCTTACATGCAGTCATCTTGAATTTTTAGAATGTGCAATGAACCGATTTAGATTATTTTTGTTATTGTCCAAATTTAAATTAGTTTAATTCATTTAATAAAATTTTACAAGTTCAATAGAATGCTAAAGTTTGTTGTTTAATAAAGTCCCATGACTCGCCCTTTAGAATTTAGAGATCTCTTAATTCTACCCCCATTGTGGGTTCGGTTACACAATATTTTATTGTGAAAAGGAAATAAGGAAACTGAAAATTTGCAAACAATTCATCCGTAAAACCAACACTTCATTATGAAACCTTCGCTATGGCTTCATTCACCTTCGGAAATTGAAAATTTCTTCAGAGTGGTAAGCTAAGTAAATAAATTGTCATAAAACCTAAACATTTTTCTTCTTCTCTCTTCTGTCTTAAATTCTTTTTTCTGCCTTAAAATACCTATTGGTCGATTTATAGGTGGTGGCTTCCTCCCCACTGTTCACATGAAGTTTATATCACTATGAGATATAAGTAACGAGGGGAATGCTCCGATGTGTCAATTGTCGAATATTGATGACTGTGTGAATGCGTGTGTGTATGTGTCGTATCGTTTTCATATGTCCCATTATTCAAACTCCTATTCACGGACAAAGGCTTTGCGGAAGCTCTTTTGTGAATAGTATTTTTGTTTGCATCGGTTCTCACATAAAATGTTAAGGTTCATTTCCACCATCAGTTACATTATTCCAGAATGTTGATATGAGTTGTGTACTTATAAATTTAATGTTAATTTCTACTGTATTATTGATACATTATGATATAGTGCCAAATTAACCTTTCAGAAGTGCTTAGTATCTTTAAATTGTTAGTTATAGGTATCTGATGAGATGTTTTTTTTTATTTTGTTGTATTGCTGATGTAAACAATAAAACTTGAACTTGAACTTGAAAAGATAGAGAAGGATTACCTTTATAATTCTAAATAAATAACCTTTTCAATTCTTTATTTTTACATTAAAAATCTATAAATCTTATAAAACTTTTGAATAACCACAATATAATGTGGAGTAAATTCTCTACCCTAACTGTACAATAATTTTACACAAAACTGAATAAAAATTAGATTGAACCATCAAGTCCTATTCAGACAAATGGATTTTTCCTAGTATGTGATATATGCAATCTAACAGCAGCTGGACACTATAATTACAAAAAGAAAGCTCATTTTGATTTGTAATCATTCAACAACTGACAAATTTCAAATATTTTTCATGTAAGTTTCTTTTTTTAGCTTTTTGACTTTGTATCAGCCATTTGCTTGTATTATAGTGAGGTCCACGTTATAATGGCAGTGTGTGATTTGCAATGGTGTTGCTATCCTTGTCTATCGTTCAACAAAGCAGATGGCGCTATCTCTTTCACACATTGCGATGGGTCCGTATCACAGAGACAAGTTCTCACAGAGACAAGTAGTGTTTTTGAACGATATTAGTGTCACAGAGACAAGTTTCATAGGAACAAGTAGTTTTATTAATGGCAGTCTCACAGGAACAAGTTCCCACAGAGACAAGTTGAGTCTCACAGAGACAAGGTGAGTCTCACAGAGACAAGGTGAGTCTCACAGAGACAAGGTCTGTTTCACTGGAACAAGTAGTGTCAGTGGAACAAGAAGAGGGGTAGAGTCCCATTCGAACAAGTGTAGTGTCACAGAGACAAGGTCAGTCTCACAGGAACAAGGTTGGTGTGATGTGTTGCCTACACATGAAGATGAAGGCATTCCATTTGCTCTAATAAATTGGATGTCATCTGTTTTTAATATATATATATATATATATATATATATATATATATTATGGTGACATGAATAGAATAGAATGACTGCCTTTGTTTTTCATAGAGAGCGAAGTTAGGGCGCAGTCGACCCTCTCTTACACTCAACTCTATCAAGTATGTATTATAACAATACAAAAAAATAATACAAATAATATGATTAAAAACAAACAATAGTTAAGTTATCTACTTATTTAAAATAATAACAAAATTTGAATTATTGAAAAGAAAGAGAAAAAAATGACATTGAAAATAATACATTACAATACTGAATAATAGTATTTTTTGATACTTCATCACTTTAGTGAAAAATAAGACACTACAGAGTACAATACAGTAGGCCTACATAGCAACTGAAGTGTTTGCCATATATTCCATTTCCTACTTATTATCACTATGTAAATCTCGAAGTGGATAAGTAAATTACATTATGATTTATTTAAATAGAAAAATGGAATCTTCCTTCAATCAATAAACAACGTGACAAACAACGCTCCTTCAATCCACGTGACATACATATATAAATATATAATTTACATATGTAAATAATGTGGTGACATCATTATTTTGATGCCAGCTTTAAACGTTTCTCCTGTGGAGAAAAAATGATGAATTTAGTGGACTGTTTAGTGTATCCTAGACATTTAGATTCAAATCTACATAGCAATTGATTCCCCTTTTCATCCAGGATATTTGTGGTTTCTTAAAATTTAAATTTGTTGACCAAGCGAAGTGAGTTCTAAGATTCAAGTCGACGGTTTTGCATTTCTCTTTATGTTTATATGTTCCGCAATTACGGCGAAACGCAGCAATAGATTACCATGAAATTTGACAGGTATATTTCTTTTTAAATTGTGCCTCGACGTATATACAAGGTTTTTTTGAAAATTTTGCATTTTAAGGTTAATACAATGGGTAAAGTCTCCTTCGAACGCCAATATTACAGTAAAAATCAGAATAGAATCATCCATAATAATTCAGCTGTTGAGTGGATTTTTAATTGCATGCAATAACGCATGCAATTAATATATCAATGTAACTTAGTAAAAAATCAGCTGTCGTGTTGACTATTCATTGCATGCAATGACGCATGCAATCAATAACGGAAAGAAAACATAGTATTTTCTCTCGACCTTTATCTGCTTTCAACTCGGGCTGACCTGTTGCCAGTGTGTTGAAGGAGATTAGCTTTTGATGTTAGCATATTTTTGATACACTAACCCCAACAGCCATTAGTCGTTTTCACACCGACATCTTGCCGACACAGCATACAAACAGGATTTACTCTTATGAACAGTATGAGACGAGGCTGTGTTTTATAACTGTGCGAGGTCTACTGTTCATAGAACTACTAGTCCAGGATTAAATGTCGTTTTACAAAAATCATCAAATATTTAATAATTCAATACAATGATACATGTACAAATGTAAAGCTGACTAGCACCGAGGTAGAATCAATTTATTCTTAAATGATTTGAAATATATTTCAAGTTGTTAGGCTTCATTTATTCATTGAACACCTATTTTATCATTAAGGGTTATCAGAACCTATTAGAATTATGTAGATTGCCTTTAATGAATAAATTGATTTCCATGTGAATGTATTATTCCTACCAAACACCAAAATAGCTATTTAAATGTGACTTTCAATTGTTCAGGTTAAGGCCAAATTTTGATACTGCAGTAACTTATACATAAGTGATATCGATGTAAGAAAGAAAAGATTATATACTTCTAGATGGATGGAACAATATTGGAAAGATGTTATCCAACGGTATTTGAATACACACCCCTGACTGCTACTGTATGGGAGTACCACCAGTAATTTATAAATTTTCAATTCAAGAAAAGAGTGGTTATAGATAAAATAGTGTACTCAACGGTTATAATCTTCTCCTATCTATATTTTTCCTTCTTATTATTTCTCATCTTCTTCCTCTTCTTCCTTCTTCTTCTTCTTCTTCTTTTGTCTCCTTTTTCTTTTATCTTCTTCTTCTCGCTTGTTCTTCTTCTCCTTCTGTCGTCTTCTTCTTCTTCTTCTTCTTTCTCTAGCTTTGTCCTGCAACGACTGTTTTGTTTTTGTATTATGGAGTCCTTTTTGTATAAGGTACCAAGAACAATAACAGGGATATTTCCAGGGCTCTAGAGAATAATAATACTAATTCCCTATGTCGTTTTGCTAAGTTGAAACGTGTAGCAACGTGAGTTGAAATGTATAAGTTGACCTAAATTTTTGAAGGCTGATCTTCGAATTGATAATATGACGACTTTATAGAAACATGATAACAAGCAAATCCCTAAGAACATAATGGAGACTATTCCTTTTAACAGATTAGTGTTCCATCATCATTATCATTATCCTCAAATGATACGAGTCGATCCATTCGGCGTATTCACGCCGATCCATTTCATCTAGGAATACCATCATCTAAATATTATGGTAACAATGAAGTGTTCGCAGAAAATCTCACTGGCACTGACTGTACAACTATGAGATTAAGTCAAGACTAGACAAGGTATAAGATTCAAGTCGGCGGTTTTGCATTTCTCTTTATGTCTAAATATTTTTAATATTTTTATGCTCCGCATATACGGCGAAACGCGGCAATAGATTTCAATGAAATTTAACAGGTATGTTACTCTTTAAATTGTGCGTCAACGTATCTATTCTAAGTCAAGGACTCTAGGACTCTCTGTTGTGAGGCCGGGTGACATATTCTCGAGTGATGTTTTCATGTGAAAATTTAGATTTTTCTCCCCTCACTGGTTTTCACCTTGGGCTTTATTGGTTTAAAGAAATTGTGTATCATTTTGTTTTTATATGAATGTAAATAATGTGTGTGTATGTTGAACAATAAAACATTTGAATAATCAAGATTGATATCCAGTTCTTCAAACTGAAAATAGATGCAGACGTGGATAACAAAAAATTAGACATACAGTACTCCTCATATGCCACAGTTTCACAATTCTGTAGACAAGATTAGAATAAATCAATAGAACAGTTAATTTCAAACTGCCATGTACTATGAAAAAAAAATCAAAATGTACCTCAGTAGAACAAGTAGAATAGCATAGGACTTTAAAAAGAACTCAGATATCCAAAGTTTCATTGACCGAGCGAAGTGAGGTCTAAGATTCAAGTCAACGGTTTTGCATTTCACTTTATGTTTAAATATTTTTATGTTCCGCATTTACAGCGAAACGCGGCGATTAGGCCTTGTCTAAAGAATTCAGCTTATAGTCTGTTATACAATAAATGAGCAATTCAATATTCATAACATCTTAGTAGTAATCTTATGAATAGTGTAGTCATTCATCAAATCAGTCTTATCAAGTCATAATTATCATTACTCAGTACAATTGAATAAATTAAGTCATACATTGAAAAAAACTATTTATAAACTCCAGCACTGAATATCACATTTTCAACAATTTGAAAATTAATTTACGGAATAATAAGCATTTTCATTCAGAATTAGATTTAGTGCGTTTTTTTAATTTATTCAGAGGCCAGTTTCTTCTAATATAAGATAGGGGCAGATTATTGAACATGGAGTACACTAAATAGGGATAAATTTCAAGCTCTTACTCAACCTGACATTAGGAGTTACAATACTCTAGTAGTCCAGATAACAGTAGACCTCACTGAGCATCCTTTGCAATGTGGTAACGAGAATATTCAGCCATCTACTAGAAATGCTATCTACTAGGAATAAAGTCATTGTTATAATATCAGGTCTTTTTTAAAATGTTCGCCAATGGCCCCACTAAGAAATCTGATCAGGCTGGTTGGAGACTTCCAATCAACCATACGATCACATTTAATTACATTACATTACATTACCAGGGCTACCAGACATTGTTTTGCAGTAGTCGTCAATATACTATATCATAATGGAAAAAGTAGAACTTTGATATGAAAGTAATGAACTCACTTCGTTACAAATAAAATCTATTGGTGTGCTAATCTAAATGTTGCACTACTTCAATCCTGTAAAAATGAATACCGATATAATACTTATCCTGAATTGATGGAATCCCAAGTCCCATTGCGCTTATGATAATTTTAAATATTAACTCAGTAAGTTCAGAAAGTTATTGCTCAGTTGAATCAGAGCTACGATTAAAAAGATGATTTGGGAATTATCAAGTGGCACTTTTTGTTTTTCACTGGAATTTTCATTTTGTAACATGTAGAGACGCTTGTCGAACAACAATCTGTTAAAATTTCTATGGGAAAGATTTCATGAGGAAAATGAAGTTTTTCATTGACATTATCATCCGTAACTCGGAACGCCATGATAAATCTTGGCATCTAAAGCTGCGTTTACACCAAAGTTATTAACAAAATGTTAATAACTTAATCCTCACAGATTATTATAGATTGAACGGCACTTGAAAAACACATATGTTCATCATGTGTATGATAAGTTATGTTCAATCTAATAGAATCTATAGAATCTATTGACGTGTTAACGCAGCTTTACTCTGTGACTGTCTGAAGTTAATATTATATTAATTTGAATTTACAATTCGAGACCGCAGCTTGGAAAAAGAAGAGATGATTAGCTCATAATATCGGGGACCGAGCTTCGCTCAGGAGTACAAAAGCATAAAAAATTTATTACGAAAGAAGGAATTATAATGAAAAACCATTTTGGCCATGTGGTTTTTAAGAAGCGGTGATGAATAGGTCAGTGGTAGGCTATTTGGCTTTTTTATATTCCATTTCATATTCATATTGATTATTCTTTCGGGTTGAAGGTTTAATATATACTTATTAGATATCTTGGCACTATCTTACTCAATCTGACATTAGGAGTTAAAATACTCCAGTAGTCCAGATAACAGTAGACCTCACTGAACATCCTTTGCAATTTGGTAACGAGAATATTCATTTTTATTCTTTGTTGTTGTTTTATATTAATAATGAGTACATAAGATTATTACTTTGTATGTAAAGTGCATTTTTTTGAAATAAATATCTTTTGTCTGTCTGTCTGTCAGTTTGGTAGAAATATATTACATTTACATAGAACTCAATTTTTTTATTTAAGTTATCTTCATAATTCTATCTATCTTCTATCTGATTCTAATAGGTTACCAACCCATCCCTATCTTATATGATAAACCTTCAATCATAATCATATACCTGCATGATTGAAAAACAGCAGACATTCAATTTACTAGAACAAATAATGGAGTGCCTTCAAGTTCAGATGTAGGCAACACGCCTAACTTCTTCCTACATTCGCTACCTTGTCTCTATGACACTGACCTTGCTTCTGTGAAACACCTTGTTTCAGTGAGAACTTGCTTCTGTGAGACTGCCATTTATAGCGCTACTACTTTGGACAGAGACCTTGTCTCTATGAAACTGCTTGTCTCTGTGGGAACTTGTTCCTGTGAGACTGCCATTTATAGAAATACTTGCTCCTGTGAAACTTGTCTCTGTGACACTAATATCGTTCAAAAACACTACTTGTCTCTGTGAGAACTTGTCTCTGTGAAACATCCCCATTGCGATGCTGCCACATCGTTTATCAACAATGTAGAAATTCAACTAATTGACAAAATATTTAATCTCAATCATGAAAATTTATTATCACATCTTTAAAAAATATATTTTCTTGACAAATAAAACATTATTAACTATTTTCAACAATAATGAACAGTTAAATTGATCAGATATACCAGTATCAGCTGTTTGGGTGGCTAGGCTGAGATCTGGCAACCCTTTTTTCCTATCTTCCTACACTGCCATTATAACGTGGACCTTACTATAGCCTTGCATCACCCATTGGGAAAAAACCATAAATGTCTGGATGGCCAATAGGGAGATTTTTGCTTTAATAAAATGAAGAAACAACAATAATTTATATTAAAATTGAATTTATTTTCGAAACATCCCAGTCTTCAACCCTTCAATAAGTTGGAGACTGTTGTAGATATAATACTGTAACTTTTAGGATAAGTTATTGGTCGAATACTCCACCTTTTGACATACAACTGAATTTCAACCTCTCATAAAGGGGTGACTTGGGGGTTGTAACTCAAAAATTTTGAATGTAAATACCCATTGTGTGATACATCATCTTGAAAGCCTTCTCAAAACGAGAAAGATGACATCAATAAAAATCGTCTATGATACTTTTATCCAAAATGGCGGCTGATTGAAGTTTTAGTTTTTAAAGAAATAATTGATGAAATTCAATCAGCCGCCATTTTGGATTAAAGTATCATAAAAGATTTTTATTGATGTCATCTTTCTAGTTTTAAAAAGACCTTTATGTATCACACAATGGGTGTTTACATTAAAAATATTCGAATTACAACCCCTCATTTCTTTACAAACTATAACTTCAATCAGCCACCGTTTTGGATTCAAGTTTCATAGTACATTTTAATTGATGTTATCTTTCTTGTTTTAAAAAGCCCTTTGAAATAATGTACCACAAAATGGACGTTTACATTAAAAATATTCGAGTTACAACTCTTAAGTCACCATATTATACATTCTGAACCTAGTCAACCCCTTATGAAGGGGTTGAAATTCAGTTGTACGTCAAAAGTTTGAGTATTTGACCAGTAACATATCCTGAAAGTTACAGTATTATATCTACAACAGTCTCTAATTTATTGAAAGGTTCCTATACATATGACTCACCCTGTAAAATTACTAACTATAAATGATTAGCACAAGCCTAGAGCTCATGTGAGCATCACCCATAGAAAAAATTGTTTGACTTTATATTCTGTTTTAAAATAATCAAAATTGAGACTTACTTAGATTTCTCTTTGCTGGTTAACCGAATTTTTGAAGACTTCAGCCAGTCTTTGATTACTGCTTCCATGTCTTTTTCTTTTGTGTTGGAAAATTTTATCACCACAGCTCCTATCAGAAATGGAACAAAAGTTTACTTATAATTGAACATATTTCAAACAATATTTCTTGACTGGAAAATTGAAAAAAACACACATGTTGCAAACACACAGTCTCTCTCTCTCTCTCTCTCTCTCTCTCTCTCTCTCTCTCTCTCTCTCTCTCTCTCTTATTATATAAAATATATATTGCTAAAATGAGAGGACTACAACTATAGTTTTTTCTAAATTGGAATAAGAAATAGAGCTATTAATATGAATAAATGAATCACTTGCTTGTTGAAAAAGTCTAAATAAAGCCTGCCGCACCAGCAAACAACTGAATAAATTCTATTCGAAAGCAATTAAATGATATCTACTAGGCTACTTCAATTCAAATGAACTATTCAAAATTATTCGAAGTATAAAATAAAGATATCTTATAATAATGCTCACTATTCCATTAAAATTTATCTAGCCATTAGTCATCTAATCTATCTATCCACAGTCATATATATATTGCTATTAAGTTCATTATATTAAGATGAGTGTAGATTAGGCTAGTAGCCTACCTATGTGGTGACATGAATTATTTAGGCTAAAAAGATATTTTTGAAATTTATGTCGCTTTCCATGATGAGACACTATATTCTATACAATAACTTTGTTGTAGTTCAGACACTGTGCTACTTATAATAATTGAAAAAACACTTACTTTTCATGGAGTATTGAGGAATGCATTTCACTCCTCAGGAGCTTCATCAGGCTGATATTCTGCTCCTCAGGAGTAAAATGCATTCCCCAATACTCCAAGAAAAGTAAGTGTTTTTTCAAATAATTATATACAATGATTCAGTGACTGAACTACAACAAAGTTAGACATTTTTGTTACACATTTCAATTTATATGTGCTAGCATTCCCCTGGAATGTGTTTGCCTAGAATAATAAACCTTCATTTCCAGCACTGATAGATTTAAGAGGCTTACTTTTATTATTATTGAAATTATGTCACAAATAATTCATTTAGGCTATTTTATGAGGCTTTGAGGTTATGTGGCTAGGCTTTTAATAAGTTTATCATTTAAATAAATATAGTCTAAGTATCTAAGACTATAATAAATGTATTCTTTCATTATACAGTACATCAATAAAAACAAAATCACTTGACTTACCTTAAACTGGATCTTTCACAAAAATCACAAAACAACAGACACCTAAAAATCCGTTACAATCCAAATGTTGCATTGCTGAAGCCATTGACCAACAACCGCCTTCCCATGATCAATAAACCCACTATCGATGAACCTACTATGAAAATATCAATATATCATTGATATTCGATTATTTATAATTATACATTTTTAAACTTGTTTGGGATTGCATTATTCAAATTACATATTTTAAATAAGTAAAAGTAAAATACTGTCTTAATTTCTACATTGTTCAATGCAATAGAACCAGTTTGCCCCAGAAAAAAGTTGGAATTTGTTTAATATATCAATTGTTAAAACTTCAATACATTCATCTCATAGTATTAATATATTGATATTTTAATTCGATACCATAGTAGGCCTATGGATGGTGGGAATTTCAAAATTAATGATATTGACAATCTTATTAAAAAATTTGATATTTCAGGTGCGGGTTAATGATTTTTATGGGGGGACATTTGTGCTTGATACTGAAATAATGTTGGAATCGATAAATAGTAGAAGTAGTTATTATTTGAATTGAAATCATTCAAAAGTTCAAGTGTGTATAGTTCAGACACTGCACGATTTTCCCCATAAACTGTGATATAATTTGAAAAAGTGGTATAATTTTTCCAATTTTGGATAGAATCATTTGAAATTCTAGGATAAGATTGAAAATATGAACAGAAACGTTCATGATTATTTTCAGAATTTTTAATGATAAAATACAATTTAAAAAAAATTTAAACGTCAGTAGCACGTTAACGGCACGTCTGACAGGATTTTCGCAGAGGACAAAATGTACTGGAAATTCACTTCTACACCCGAATCAGTCATCGAAAATACATTGTTTCGAGAAAATTGAAAATCTGCCAAAGTTATTAAGAAGTTTTTAACTGCATTTAAAATTACCGCAAAAGGTCTATATATTGTTAACGGTGCGTTGTAGACGTTTTTCCAAGAGACAAGAAGTGCTGGAAATCCCCTTCTACACCCGAATCAGTTATCAAAAATACATTGTTTCAAGAAAATTGAAAATCTGCCAAAATTATTCAAAGTCTTTAACTGGATTTAAAATTACCGCAAAAGGTCTATAAATCGTTAATGGCACGTCTGACAGGATTTGAAAATCCTGGATTTGACGTATAGGACAAAAAGTGCTGGAAATTCACTTCTACACCCGAATCAGTCATCAAAAATGCATTGTTCCGGGAAAATTGAAAATCTGCCAAAATTATTCAGTTTTTAACTGCATTTAAAATTACCGCAAAAGGTCTATAAATCGTTAACGGTGTATTGTAGACGATTTTTGCAAGAGGCTAAAAGTGCTGGAAATTCATTTCTACACCCGAATTGATTAACAGAAAGCTTAATGTGAGACTTTTTTGGAAAATTCAAAAAAAATTTAATTGGCATGAAATTTTTTTTAACTCGATACCGGTGTGTTGTAAACGATTTTGCAACAGATAGAAAGGGGTTGAAATTCGATTTTTCATCCGAACTGTTGGTCAGAAAGCCTAAATTGAGAGTTGAAACTCTCAATTATTTACCATTATTTCTATTGATATCCATGAGCACTCATTGATATCACTGAACGTACAGTGATATCAATATAAGTTCATTGACTGTATTTACCTTGATTTCTATTGGTATCCATGGATTTCTATTGATATCCATGAGCACGTATTGATATCCATGAGCATATATTGATATCAATAGAGTTTTTCTATCGATTTCTATGGATCTCTTCCACTAGGGGAGGTAATCAGCTCTTCAAACTTCCATCGGATTAGTTTTGTACTGTCTACTATAACAGACGTTTCCATCTGGATGTTACTATAGACGTATTTATCATTGTATTCAATTACTGTTTGTTAGTTTGTTTGTATGTCTGATTGAGATCGAAAACGGCTCTAACGATTTTGATTAAGTTTGAAATATAGTATATAGTTTGGAATATAGTGAGTTTGTGATACGAAAATCATCATTTTTACTTTCCTTGCCCTATTACCATAGGTAAGGAAAGTATTGCTTTCCAAAAAAAATTAAGGTACCCTAATTTCAAGTGTTCTATACGTTTCAAGGTCCCCTGAGTCCAAAAACATGATTTTTGGGTGTTGGTCTGTGTGTGTGTGTGTGTGTGTGTGTGTGTGTGTATGTCTGTGAACACGATAACTCCATTCCTAATCAACCGATTGACTTGAAATTTTAAACTTAAGGTCCTCATACCAAATTTATACCATGGATAGCTATTTATAAGCCCTATCAACTGAAATGACTCTCATTTCTGGGAAAATTGCAGGAGCTCCGTAATATTCTTGAGAAAAATGACGGATGATTACTAAAAAACCATGTTTTTCACGATTTTCTCAAAAATAACTTGACCGATTTTTTTCAAATTCATATATAGTTATTTATCAGCTCTATCAACTGGCATGAGTCTCCTATCTAGGAAACTAATGGGGGGTCCACCCCATCCTTGAGAAATGGACTTAGTAGCCTCCTTCTCGTGCATGAGGTAGGTAGTTATTTATTTATTTATTTATTTATTTATTTATTTATTTATTTATTTATTTATTTATTTATTTATTTATTTATTTATTTATTATTTATTTATTTATTTATTTATTTATTTATTTATTTATTTATGGAGACAACAGGTTACCCCTAATGTGTCTCCTTCACAAATACAACAATACAAGATACAATACGTGAAATACAACAATACAATGAAAAAAAAATGAACAAAGTAACTTTCAATTGCAATATTGTTAAAAGAAAAAAAAAACTATAGAAATACAAGAGAAGGAAAAAAAAATAGATGTATACAATAAAATAATTATAAAACGGAATATAGAAATGAAAAGGTTCTAAAATTAAAATAAAAATGTTACAAATAATGGATAAAACTAACAAATGAATGTCAGAGGACTGGTACCTGCCAATGAAGCAACAGAATGAGTAAGATGTACGAGTACATAGTGCAATAGATACACACCTATATACAGCAACAAATAATCGACAACACGACTTAGCAAGGATATCTCACAATAGACTGTTTAATATTCTATAAAATTTTTCACGAGAGAACCAGAAGATGTCCAGTTGCCCAGAGAAACAGTTGAAAAGTCTTAAAAATTCTGTTGAATTAAAAAAGTCTTGAAAGTCTTAAAAATTCTGTTGACTGGAGAATTATAGTGACTCACAGTTCTGGACCGGGGCACAAAAAAAGAGAAAGTGGAGCGACGTGATATGGTAGATATATAAATATTTACATATGAAAGCAAATATGGGGAATCTATTTTATTATTTAATAAGCTATGAAGAAAAATTAAAGACTTAACATCTCGTCTTGTTTTTAATGATTTCAATTGAAACATATTTCTCAGAGTGTCAGAGGGAAAGTCAAACGGACAATTGAAATTGAATTTCCTGAAGTAAATGTACCTTGAAAATTTATTTTGTAAACGCTCCAAAAGTAGCACTTGATCATTACAATAAGGGTTCCAAATTTCAGACGCATACTCAAGAATACTTCGGACAAGAGATTTATACAGAAATATTATGGGTGAGACATCATTGAAAGGTGAACATGTTCTCAGGATAAACCCCATCTGCTGATTGGCCCTACTACACAAAAGGTCTATATGTTTATTGAATGTAAAATCAGAGCTGTAAATCACACCCAGGCCCTTAAAAGACTCTACCTCCTCCAACGGTATACCATCAATACTATAGATGCATCTGTGTGAAGCTACCTGCCGGGAAAATGATAAAGTTTTGCATTTAGCTATATTTATTTTAATGCCATTATTCATACTCCATACACTTAGTTTATCAACATCCATTTGAAGGCTAAGGCAGTCATCAGGGCTCAAAATCGCTTTGTACAGCTTCACATCATCTGCATACATCAGACAGGATGAACCATCAAAGACAGCAAGACCAGCAGTTAGCGCAGTTCATAAAAATAACACATAGTCGAGATATTTCATCTGTAGAACAGCTGTTTTGACGACTTCAAAAAAATTACGAATAAAAAATCATCGAATTTCACAATTTACACTAAGGAAAAAGTACTCTGAAAACAATTATATATACACATATACAGAAGTCTGATCGTAGTTTCAAATATGAGCAAGGAAAGTTGTGTGAGTGTACCACACCAGACTTTTTAATTAGGTCTCTTGTTTAGGATAACTCACTGAGGGAACTTGAAAATGATTAGGTAATAATATTTATCAACCGAGTAGCAGCTGATCGAGAGAGTTTTCCATTGTCAGTTGAAAATGAGACAGACAGTGTTGAGTCACCAAATTTGTTGACGTCATTTTTTTGAAGTTATTGCATGATTCGAGAAAATAGGTGCAGAGAGCAGCCGAGTGACAGCAACGCAACGCAAATTTGAATTTGAAACATAATGATTGCGGTAATATTAATAAGTTAAATGTTAAAGTAGTCAGTTAATACCTAGTCAGTAGGTTCAATATACCTAGGTAATTGAGTTATAACAATTCCATTTACTTCTATATTTCCATCAACTCTGTTTCTTTGATATTGTTATTTTTATAGACGTGAAGTAGATAGATAAGGGTGGGTGTCTTCCATAAGTAAAATGAAATGTCTATTTCCGACTTCTGTAGTTGAATACTTGTAACTAGTAGTTCTGTGAACAGTAGACCTCGTACAGTAGTTATAAACAGATCTCATTGTGAATATGCCACCCCAATTAGCCCTTCGGACATCGGAGAACAAGAAACCGGTACCGTGACGAGAAATCGGTAAGTGTTGAAACGGCCAATGACTGATTGGCCTGTATTGACGATGACAATATTACCTGTTATAAATAAAACCGAGAGCAGTGCCTAGCTGTAATCATCAAAAGCTAATTTACAAACATGCCAACATACATATACAGACAAAAGCTAATCCCGTCGAGTTGAAACGTAAAAATTCAATATTATCATGAAAAAATAACATTTTCCCGCTATTTTGGGAAACGATAACTGTATATCTTCCAGTATTAAAAATTACATTCAAAATGAAAAACAATGCTAAAAAATTTTATTATATTCAAAATTCTCAATGTTCGAGTAGACTACATTCAACACAGTACAACCTCTATAATTTGTAGCTTACGGGACCAAGCGTTTAATACGAATTTTGGAGGGTGACGAATTATATATCAAGCTCTGCAATATCGAGGCTGATAAAACAAAATACGAAAAAATTATACCATGGTTACTGATCCCATCATTACACATAATTAATTCATAATATAGCCTCTATGAATGGATATTAGAAAATATTGTTTAATATTAATTTGACATACTTGTAAAAGATTTCAGGGATCAATACAACTGTTCATGAGCGAGTTCTTTAACCCAGGGTGTCTCTAGTTATATTATTATATGTGAATCCATAGAACTTTAAAGTTCACTCCGTATGGGTAAATAATTCACAATCAGAATTCAATATCCCTAAACTAATAATACCAATTACTATAACGTTATTAGGTATTGCTATCACGAGTTGTATTATCTAATACGTGTAGGCTATGTTGAAAACAAACAATAGATATGCAGACAGACAATAACGGAAGCGAGTTGATGTAAAAGTTGTACATTAATCAGCTGAATTCATATGTTTCGGCGCATTAAGCGCAGTCTGTGTGATAATTCTCAAATAGCATTTTAGCTGTTATGAATAAATGGGTAAATTGTGAAATATGAACCAGCTGTTTTCAAATTATTGTCTTGTTTGAATCGTAGTATTCGAATTGGTGTTCACTGTGTCTATTTATATGGACTTCATTATTGATGTTTCAAAAATAAATGCATACCTTTACCTATAGAAATATTTGAAGATCCTAAGAACATTATAATTGGATTTTGTAGTTATTTATGTATCTATTGAACTGTTATGGTGTTACTAAGCACATACAAACTGGATTTTCTAAATTATATTAAATTAAATCAAGTTTTATATATCCCTTTTCAAAAATATTATTCAATATGCAGATGATTAACCAGTTACGTTTTTGGCAGTTCTATTGCGCAGTGGACTCGACTTGTCACGACAATTCGAAGAAATGCGACGGTATAGATGATTGCTCGGATGGGTCCGATGAGAAAGGGTGTCCACCTTCGAATCGTACCACCACCACCACCATGCCGCCACTGTCCGAATCCGGCTGTCATCCGTCTGAGTTCGCCTGCTACTCGCGCACTGGAGCATATTGTATCAAACTGATTTTGAAGTGTGACGGTGTGCTTGATTGCCTGGATGGCTCCGACGAACTCAACTGCTGTAAGTCTAACGTATCAATCATTCTGCAAGATAATACTGTTTATGCTTTTACTGTTTGTTATTACACGGTTTATGCTTTTTTATCACACATTCAATAATCCAAACTGTTGGAATAACTGTTGAATAATGTAAGAATATGGAAAAGGAATGGAAAGGCCGATCCAGCAGACGCTCTCAAATTTATCACGTAACATTTAAACAAAAACATCATTAATAATTTATAGGGTATAAATAACTCTAAACACCACAATAAACTGACTCAAGAGAAACACCAAAACACAGTTAGCAGTAGCACCTAGCAGCCTTCAGTTACAATTCTAAATCATAAACATGGAGATAAAAATATGACTATTTTTTAAGGGGGACAGTTTTGAGCCTAAGCTTGTGCCGTTCCAGAAGTATATGTTTCATGATGGAATAAGGAATTATATAATTTTTGGATCATACCGTGTTACAGCCTCAATGCAGTAAGGTGATTATTTAATTTAGATTAAATTAATAATGGGTTCAGTTGATCATTAAATTAGTAATCAATAATGGGTTTAGTTACTAATCGATTCACGGCATAGATGTGAATTATGAATAAAACAGTCCTAAGTTTATGGAAGATTTGTAATGGAAAATTTTGGTGAAAGAAGTGATCATATGAAATTGCAAAGAAATTTTTCAACTTGGCTTACTGATCAAATGTGAATAACTTGAACCCTCATAACCAGTTCTTTGAAGGTGATATGATTGGGAACATAATGTGTACATCCATACTTATTGTTATTCGCTTAAATTGCCTCCATGTTACCCACCATTGCATCAAGTTGCAGCTGATTTTGCAGTATATCCAAAAAATGAACAACTTCAATACAACCGTGGTGTTTTACAATATATTTCGAAAAGATTGACCACATCTACATCCAATCAATTTTTGCTCTGCTGAGCAGAAAGTGAATACCATTTGTTCTCATAGGAGTGTTCATATTTGTGATCAACTCTGAATTATGGTTTGACTTGGAATTTACATATACAGAAATATCAAGACATATCTGCTATTCTATTAATTTGTTTTATTTTCACAAACAATCACATATCGGGAGAGAAAAACTAAGGATAACTTGTACTATTTCTCTTCCACATTTCAGATAACATTAAACAATTCCGAAAGTTATGTATTTTAGGTTTTCAAAATTTTCACCGAAAATATTTATAGGTGATAACAGCATTCTATCAATTGAATAAATTCTTTCCTGTGACTACCGTATCTTGCGTGTCAAATATTTTGCATTTAATTGTTGGCTCGAATATGGAATTTCTTGTTATGTATCTACTTTCCAATCACATTTCAAAAGCCTTATCACTCCACAGAAATCAGTGGTTGGAATACACCAACCTTGGTATAGATGGAAGAGCACACAATAGAAGAGTTCAATATTTAAATGATTGGGAATCCTTTACGATATCCCTTTGAAGTATATTTTTGTCCTACAGGTGTTATCCTTGTTTTACAGAATGAGTGGCTCAATCATAAAGTAGATCATGGGGTAACTCATAAGTGTGCACGACCGATGTTGAAAGTTCCAAAGTCAAATTTCACTACATTTCAAACATGCTTCCTCCCTCTGAAACCAGCTTTCAATGTTCTCCCAGATGAATTTAGAAATGATAATAATTACTGGAGATTCTATAATGAAAGAAAGAGTTTTCTATGTTTGCTTCTTTACCAATAGATTTGCAATGGAAAACTTCTCCAGAGAGGTGAGATAACATGATTTCTCATTAGAGTAATATGCTGTGCTTCAATTTCCCTTCCCTTCTTATTTACTGAAAAACCTTGTGATTTTCCTCTTATTGTTGTGGACTTCCTATTTATATTATATATTTTTTGATGAAGGTAAAGGCTCCAATTACCACACTTATCATATACAGTAGTATTTTAATGCTTTGACTGTTTCTATGCCTATGATTTACAATGATGCTTGTGTGAGTGTGTTTTTTCTCAACTCCTACTCACGTACAACAGCTTCTTGCTTTTTTGTGAGTATTAAAACATTGTTCCTATCATTTGATCATGTATAGTTATCAATCATGTTCATCATCAGTATCATTCAACGTTTTATCAATATCATTGTAGAAGTAATTCTTATTTTGATACTAAATGAAACTGCCAATTATTATTCACTGCTGAATCTTTATACGTATATGAATGTATCAACTTGTTGTGTTACTCATGAAATGTAAGCAATAAATTCGAATAATTAAATCATCAGTTCAGTTCTAGCGTATTTTTGATACAATGTTTGTTCTTGTAATAGATAATACAAAGAAAAAGCCAGGAGCTGAAGATGTGACGCCACGGCCCGATGACAGTTCTCACCTAGTCTCATGTCCCTATCCTTCTTGGATGTGCGATAACAATACACGTTGCATTGACGTAGAACGGCTTTGTGACACACGCAATGACTGCAAAGATCAGTCGGATGAAGGACTCAAATGCTGTAAGCCACCTTTTTCCTATTACAAATCGAATCTTGCAATTTTTTGTCAACCAACTGTTTGAATTCACTATTTTTTTATTGATGTAATAAAAACTTCTAATAATCCAATTTACAAACCAGTTCATCGGTAGGCTTGATAGAATTCATGCTTTGAAGGTCCATGAATAAAAATATACATATAAAAAAAATGAAATAAATGTTTTATAACAGATATAGCATGATTTTGTAGTGGAACTAGTTCAAAACAATTATTTTCTCATATGTTATGGCTAATCATATTTCATTTGTTGGATCATTGAAATTCATGTTCTGGAGATCCACGTAAAGAAATAGATAAATATAAAATGTTATTATAACATTTTTTCATACAATAACGTAATTTGTCCTGACTATTTGTTTTATCGGTTTACTAAGGGCCTTATTTACCATCTAAGTTTCATGATAAACTAGGTTTACATATAGCAATAGCCGCATTTATAATAATTTGCTATATTCCAGGTTTTAACAAAAAGCTGATCAATCTCAGTTTAAACCGAGATGGTACATAAACGACCCTTTCTCTATTGAATGAAAGACAAATTAATTATTTATAGGTACACTTTGAAAATGTTTTCATGCAATTCAGTTATCATAGCGACAGCCAATATAAGTTAAATTGGAGATGGTTCAACCAATCACGATCGATGAGAGAATAGCAATATTTTTTTATGGCTATAGCCAATGGGAATTGAGTAGGAGAATTCCTCCAATTATAATATAACCCATGAGGGAATATCACTTTCATTATAATGACAAAAATCAATTGGAGTTGAGCAATTCAATATAAATGAAATTGATATTCCCTTTAAGCTAAAATTGACTCAGTTTTAAAAGTCTGTAATTATTGTTTCAGGCTGCTCGCACACTTGAACATTAAACAGCAAGCAACAAGCAATTTTAGTGCACGGCTACACGAGAAGTTTTCTCACCCACAAATGCAGCAGCTGTTTTTTCACGTGTGAATGAAGTTTCTTTGCATAGTCTGCTCGCACACTAGCGCAACAAGCAACCAAAACAAGACGCTACTAGCAACTTTTTTAAAATGTTATTTTCCGTTCATTCGTACCTTAGAGCAATATGATATCGATGTCACCTGTGTAGAGCAAACACGTGTTTCTCGCGACATAACAAGCTTCTCGAAAGGCAGCTCATGTTGCCCAAGTCACTCTAATTCCCGCTTGATATCTTCTCTTTCTTTTTTATCTCTCTCTTCTTTTTTGAAAAATCAATTTCAAAGATGAGAAAACTCATCAATTGAATTGTTGTTGGACAAACGATAATATCCGTAAAAGCTCCATTCAACATGAAATTTTTTCAATTTGTTGAGAAATACAAAATGTATTTATTGTATTCACTACTGATGTAGTATTGCAGGCAGGACAGTAGTAAACGAGATGGAGATGCTATAGAAAAAAAAAGCTTGGAGTGGTATTGCAAATAAAATATCACTATCAGCCAAATGAAAATTTGTGGTAATTTTTCCAACTATCTTGATTTTACAGTTCAAATATTTTTTTATGGTAAAACATTTATATTCATTGACTCATTATGAGAAGGTGTATTACTTTCTCTTCAAAATCTTAACAATCTGTGAAATTTTAAAATTAATTTTGATTTTTATCAGATGATTGATAGCACATGGCATTTTTTATTGAGACAGCTGATATTTCTTAATATAACAATGGTCATTGAAAAAAAATATGAATATATTGCTAGTGTGACCGCGCACTGATGTCTTATGCTGCTTGTTTCTCAAGTGTGCGAGCCCCGTTAGATCTTCATGTATATTGTGAAAAAGGAAAATGATTATCATTTGATTTCATTCGCTACTTTTTTTCTTCAAGTGTGTTCATTCATTTTCCAGTCCAAGAACTATGCATTGAGAACGATGTGTGCTCACATAAGTGCTACAACACTCCTCAGGGATTTCTGTGCACATGTCCCGAGGGACTCCATTTGCAGTCCGATAACCATACATGTGCAGACGCCCACCTATGTGACCAGTGGGGCACATGTGCCCAGGAATGCATATCCTACGGCAAACATCAGCACAAATGTGCTTGTCATCATGGTTATACTTTGCAAAACGACCATTTCTCATGTAAAAGCAATGGTAAGAGCTCTTCCAACTTAGGTTCATTCTTGTTAAATGTTTCTTAAAAAAATGTATTGTTTGACCTTACCTACTTTTAAGGATTTTATGTAAAAACTGACGCAGGGAAACGAGAAATTTTGAAAAAATAATGTCATTTTAATGAAAAAAATCACAAAACTAGTGGAATACTAAATGAAATGGCAGTTATTCATCATGCCATTTATGTTTCTTTAGTGAAAATGTCCAAAAGTACCTCTCTACTTCTTAAGATGACATTGGAAAGATGTGCACACATTCGGCATTCACAGCCTGTTATGGGTGATGCAAGGAACAGGACTTTTTGAAATACTGTCTTTTCATTAATTCATATCAGAGTGGATCAGATGTTGGCTTTATGATTCAAAGGCCCAGGTTCAAATCCCGGCCCGGGCAAGATATTTATCTCGGGCCACTCCCGTGTTTCGGATGCACACGTTAAGACGTCGGTCCCGGCTGCCTAAAAAGCAGTCGTTAGGTCATGTCAGAGGCCCTGAAATTGATCAGTTGCGACCTGAAAACTCTGACACCAGATCTGAGCCAGCCAGGTCACTCGATATTATTATTATTATTATTATTAATTCATAAAACTAATAAATTAATAATGAGATGCATGTATTTATCATGCCACTTATGATCCTACAATTGAAATGTCCAGTTCGCCTCTTTACTTTCTAAGATGCCATAAAAATATAAATAAATAAATCTTTATTTCCCAAAAAAACTAAAACTACAACATCAATTACACAAAATATTAGATAAATTACAATTACATACAATAGTTAGTTACAAAAAGTTCTTATAATGTGTCCTCTACTTGTTTAGTTTTTTCTGTGTAGAAATTGACCTACTCCACTATGGCGTACCATCATACAGAAACAATAGCGTAAATATATATCCCATGGTATAGGGAATTTTATGTCGCAACTTTTACTGTTATTTCAAGCCGATTACTATCGATTATTGTCAATTTTTACTGTTTTGTTCGTGTGATAGTGTATGAACGGCACAATTTGAAAGACTACCAGCGTCACACAGCTGCATAGGAAATAACTATGTGAACTATCGGCTTGGGATAACAGTAAAACTTGCGACATAAACGCCCTATACCATGGGATATCTACTGCTATGCTATCGTTTCTCTATGGTACCATGTTCTAGAGTAGGTTTTGTTTGTTTTTTCTGTGCGTATTATTAATTAGTTAGTGTTAAGTAAGTCATTAGGTGGTTAGTTGCTGTTTGAAATAATGTTTTCTATGTTCTGTATTACTTTGCACATCAACCAATTGTGTACTATTGTTTTGAACTTTCTAGGATGATTAATCTGTTTAAAGCTTGCAGGAAGTAGATTATATAATTTTGGTGCTAAATGATTGAAATATCTCTGGTATAGTGCCTTCCTTGCAACACTGGTGATGAGAAGATTCCTGTATCTGGTGTTGTGGTTGTGGTTTCTGGTTTTAAATGTTGTTGGATTCTTGTGTAATCGGCATAGTATCTCCTTGGAGTAAAGCTGTCTTGGATCCATCACGACAAACTTATTGAATAGCTGGTCTGATGAATAGCGTGGAGGCTTTTGGTTGATGACCCTCATGATCAGATTCTGTACCCTGAGGAGCGGTTCGATGTGCAAGAAGCTTGTACCTCTCCATCCTACAATCCCATACAGCATGAGGGACTGTGCTAGAGAGAAGTAGATAGCTCTTAGACATCCCTTGTCGACCAGTGTCCTCAGAATCCTTAATCTGTAGATGGTCTTCCTCAGTCTCCCGCATAATTCATTGAGATGATGATCCCAGCGCAGGAAAGAGTCCATTGTAACTCCCAGATATCTATGTGACTGTTTCTTGTGAACTGTGTATGATGTGTTATTCCGTTGATTCTTGATTACTATCTCATCTCCTGTTGGCTTTCCATGTTGAGTCCCCGAAAAGGTCAGAAAGAAGGTTTTCTCATGGTTCAATGTTCATGGTTCAATATGTGGTTTCATTCTGCGTTTGCAGTCTGTTGTGCATGTTATGAAAAATCTCAATCAATCAAGAATCTTCTTTATTCCACAATACAGCAAGTACAAAAATAATAAATAATATGAAATATAAAATACAAATTATTAAGTACTTAGATTAGGGTTTCATATTATACATTACGGAATGAGCCTACATGGGCACTGTGGCCTGTGCGTAGACTCGAGTTGGTATTTCAAGTAGAGTGAACCTTATGAAGGGGAAGTAGAAGGAGAGCCTAAATGAATTTAATAGATGAGGGTGATTTCATTCAAATGATTGTCATAGTTTCGTATTGTAGAAAGTCATTCTATATTGTTATGTCCGTCTGTAACGTATATAGCCAGTCTGTATCGTAAAGTCAGTCGGTATTGATATAGAGTCAGTAGAAGTCATGTTAATTATGAAGTCAGGTGAGTCCGCCGCCCGCCAAGACCAGAGCCACAGCCTCCTCATCACTTATTTCAAACAACCAATATTTCAATCTTTTTTTGAAAATTGCAAGACTTGCAGCTGAAAAAATGTTATTTTGCGGAAATAATCTCTTGAGATTACGATATATTACTTGGGATAAGAAGAAACAATTTGTTGTTGAGAAGGATCTCGTTAGCTGGATAGTTCTGATCCCAACTGTGGCTGCATATCTCGTGTTATGAAAATGTAAAGATGGTAGGAAAATTGAACCAAAATGTTTATAAACATGAATGAGTAAATCCTTTATGTATAATTTTTTCATAGTTAAAACTCTAATTTCCTGAAATAGTAAAGATGAGAGATATCTTCGACATCTACGAAAGCCAGCTTTAAGGATTGCTTTTTGAATAACTTCTATTCTTCTTAGATGGGTGCGGTAGGCTGCTCCCCAAGCTAAGATGCCATATCTATTTATTTATTTATTTATTGAAAACAAGAATATGTGGAAGCAACAGATCAATGATCCATTTTGCTCCCATTACATTAATCGTTTGAAAAACAAAGAAAATTTGAAGTACAACTAAACAAATTAATATTGGAAATAAGAAATTAAATGTAGAAACATTTATGATGATGATTATAAATACATTAATATAAAATGCAATTACATCAAGTGATTATACAATCTTAAGTTCTGCACCAAATACTAAAATGAAAAATGAGTGAAATGAAATAATACTTGGAAATAAGATTAATTCTCCCAGACTCTATGGATCAACTCTCCCATACTCCCTTCCATCCAGTAGGGCCTCTCTAACTTCACGACGAAACCGACTCCCAGAAAGGTGAAATAAGTCAATTCTGTCCGCAACCGTATTGAACAGCCTGGGCAGCCGATTCATTGGAGAAAAAAAAACACTCAATGATCTGCTATAATTTACTCTGAATGAGAATGTAGATCTCCGTGCTATTGGAGATACATAGATATTGATCTGGGCCAACAGCTCAGGTATATCAACTGAACCATTCAACAGCTTGTGCAAGAACACCAGATCAATCACAGAACGTCTTACACAGAGAGGATCAATATTGAAGATTATGTATAGCTCTCTGCTAGGAAAACCAATAGGACACGGGACACTAAATCTCTTATAGAACAAGTGTCTCAAAAATCTCTTCTGTACCCTCTCCAAATCCTGAATTAGACCCCCAGAGTATGGATTCCAAATAGGAGCTCCATACTCCAGCACACTTCTGACAAGTGACTTATACAGGCACAAAAGAGTCTCTTCACCTCTAAAGTCCCTGCAGGTTCTTATTACAAAGCCCAGACTTTGACTAGCCTTGTTGACAATTTTTTCGACATGGAAATTGAATTTCAAGGAAGAATGAAAATAAACTCCCAGATCCTTAACTTCCAGGTTACGAGGCAGCTGACAACTACCTACATTGTAAGCAAAGTTAATCAGCTCATTTCGCCTACGAGTAAAGTTGACAACACTACACTTATTAACATTCAGCAGTAAGCCATTTTCTGTGCACCGTGCATGCAACCTATCTACATCCTCCTGCAAAGATTCACAGTCTTGAGTGGTGTGTATTACCTTAAATACCTTCACATCATCTGCAAACATTAAGCGGTGAGAATTCTTGATCGCATGAGGCAAATCATTAACAAATAGCAAGAAGAACAAGGGCCCAAGATTTGAGCCCTGGGGCACCCCTGATCCATTCTTGAAATGAAAAGAATCAGTACCATGCACCGATACATATTGTATCCTCTCAACAAGGTAGCTTCTAACAAAGGACAACATATTCCTACCGAAACCAAAATTTGCCAACTTTTTCAATAGTATACCATGATTGACCCTGTCAAAAGCCTTGGACATATCACTATATACCACATCCACTGAGCCACCCTGCTCCAAAGCAGATGATACAGTGCTAGTAAACCCCATCAGATTGGTTACAGTTGACTTTTTGAGCATGAAACCATGTTGCTCTCCACAAATCAGAGGATGGACATGATTGAATATATTCCTGTATATAACCTTTTCAAAAACCTTAGCTAGTACATTCAATAATGATATTGATCTGTAATTAGTAATCAGATACCTATTCCCACTCTTAAAAATTGGGGTGACACGGGCCATCTTCCACCTAGATGGAAAAACGCCAAGCCTCAATGACATGTCAAAGATGAACTTCAATGGTTCCAACAGCAATGTGGCACAGCCCTTAATTATAAATGGTGGTAAACCATCCGGCCCCATCGATGCTATTGGCTTCAACTCCACAATTGCTGCAGAAATCTCTTCAATGGAGACCGAGGACAAGTTGAAAAAGCAGCCACCATTATTACTGCAATACACTGTATCAATATTCGGACAAGGAGAGTCATTGACATATACAGAAGCAAAGTACTCAGCAAATGCACTGGGAATATCCCTACCAAAATATGACACATCATTCAGCTTCATTGCCTTTTCTGAAAAACTATTGCAGCGCTTGTTATTGACGAATTTCCAAAATGATTTAACATTGCCTTTCATCTGAGACTCCACTTCGTCTAAGTGTGCACGATGGGCATTTTGAATTTTCAACTTTATTTCAGCTCTCAATTTTTTGAGCAACTCATCATGATACCTTGAAAATTTCCTTTTTCGGGAGCATTCATTCTTTTGTTTTATGTCATTAATGATCTCAGGTGTAAACCAGTAAGGATATTTACTCTTCACTCCTGATTTCTTCCGTTTAGGTATACACTCATCAAGAGCGTTGAAAATGTTGGTATAAAGAACATCAACCGCCCCATCAACGTCAGCACAAGAATACAATGAATCCCAATCTGCATCCCTAATATGACAATATAATCCATAATAATCTCCCCTCTTGAAATCATAGTATTCCCTCGAATCATCAATATTTTCAACAAATGACGATGACAACGTGGGAAAGCATATATTAAGAGCTGGATGATGATTGTCTTCATTAACAAGAGAAACATCCATATGTTGAACTGTGAGGGGGAAAGTACTTAAAACCAAGTCTAAAGTACGACCATTAGAATTCAATACAGAATTGTACGAGCCCAAATCCATAAAGTTCATGAAACGAGCCAAGCACTGTGCCACCGTTGAGCCCATTACCAGATCATAATTATTGCCATTAATTTCAGGAATATTGAAATCGCCCAAAATCATACAATCATCCATCATATCAGAATAGGGTTCAATGAACTCGAAATACGTTTTATGTACATTGAGAGGTGTGGATGGGGGAAAATAAAGAGCATTCAAGTATAACGATTTTTTATTGTGAGTAATTTTCACCCATAGACACTCGACATCGATGTCGCACATATCATGACAACATTCCGCCTGCAGTGACCTGTGGACCGCCACCAAAACTCCTCCTCCCCTACCGGCCTGCCTATCCTCTCTGAAAATCGCATACCGATCATCAAACTATTCCATGTCTCCAATTCCATCGTGCAGCCACGTTTCAGTTAATACAATCACATGGAAACGACTATTAAGCAGATTGAGACTAAAATCAGATAATTTGGTTCGTAATCCACGTACATTCTGATAGTATATATTAAGTTCATTCATTGTCGCTATGAAGATGGAACTATACACAACGAGTCTTCTTAATTAATGAAGAATTAGTTATAATTGAAATATATTACATAAGACAAAATAATCTTCAATAGAAGGTAGAGTGAAGGGAGGAACACCAGACAGATCAATTCAAAAGAGAGCTGATTTGGATAAAGTCATGAGAGAGTTCAATACCGCAATTCACAATATTTATGACAAAGGAAGAATTTAAAACATGAAAATAAACAGTGAAATAGATATAAGTGAGCTAGAGTACAAGATAAACCCACTCCGCACTCCTCATTTAAATATTAATCAAATGTGACCCTTCTTCTTTTTCTTCTATTGTGAGCTTGAAAAAATAAATAAATAATTAACTATGAGTGAACAATGGAATTGTGCAATGAGATTCATAATAATAGGAGTCTGCCAAGAAATCATGAATAATATGTCACCCATAAAAACTCTCACCAGCCTCAATGATAAATATAAGATCAAATTATAAACCAAAACGGTCAACACTTATCGATAGTTAAGATAAATAACGGACTATACTCTAACTATATAGCCGCTGAGCAAACCAGTAACAGATAAGAGGTGTACATTGCAATATCTAACAGCCGATAAAACTGAAAACACGAAATTGAATCTCATTCACTAATCATTCTCAGCTCTAATCATTCAAAATAATTCATTCAATTCAAAAAGTGCAAGATTTCTTCATTATAGTGTATGTAGTTTGATTGACATAGTAACTTCAGTCAATCAAAACCCTCATCTAGTGATTAACCTGAGGAAGAGAGAGTAAGTCCTCATCTGACCTAATAACTGTCACTGGACCACCCTCACAAGTACGAGCCTTGATTCTGCCCGCTTGATCAATCCATAGAAACTTTACTATGCCACTTTTTACGAGATTGCGAGCTTTTCCGAACAGAATTCGTCGTTTCGCCGTCAGAGAAGCATTAATGTAGATCTTATCAGCACCATTCAGTCCAATATCCTTGATTGTGAGATTCCCCATCCTCTTTTTCAGCCGCATGAAGTGATCTGCATCGTCTCTCCTCAAGAATTTTACAATTATTCCTGAAGTTTCACGATTGTTACGTTTCTTAAGCCTATGACAACAGCTCACAGCTTCAAATCCCCTATCAAATTTTATTGCCCTACTTACATCAGCGAAAAGTTTTGGTAGATTCTCGTTGTTTACCTCCGGTACTCCGAAAATTTCTACACACTCTCTACGAGAATACTGTTCTAAGTCATCTAATTCACATTTTAAATCATCCAATTTCTGTTTCAAATTCGAGTTCTCAGACCGAAGATTCCCAATTATTCCATTTTGACGTTCAATAGTCAATTGTAGTTCCTTGAGAATGTTGTTATTACAAGCAAGATTTTCAGTAACAGGTGCTAAAGATTTAATTATTTGGTCATTCATCTTTTTTACAAAATCGGCCATACAGTTTGCTATCAATAACTTTACACCGTCTAGAGTTAGAGAGTCATTCACACCTGTGAACGCACAATCAGCCAAAACAGAATCATCAACCGAAGCCGGACAATCATTAATAGAAACATCACCATCCGTTAGTGATCGGTTAAGTCTTTTAATCTTTAGACACTTACTACAACTCCAATTTGCACGTACGAGTACCTTAAGTTCAACCTCAGTGAGGCCAACGCAAGCAGCATGAAATAGTAGCTTACAGTTGCCACAGAGTATCTTCTCCTTCTCCTGTCTCGTAACAACCACCGAGCAAACACCACAAGCACTCATTCCAGCAAATAAAATGAACAAACTGGGAAAAGTTAACTAGAAAAATTTGAGTACGGAGTAAGGTTATGATGAATCAAAATAACATTTACTTGAACGAAGCACGACCGGTTGAAAAACAACTTTATCAGAGATAAGAGAGCAAGGTAAAATCCGTCTGTCTATCGCAACGTCCAAGGACTGACTATCAAATCAAATAATTTATTTGCCATACAATAAATACATATTCAAAACATAATAAAAGAAAATACATAATTTTATAATCAAAATTCAAAATCAAAATCAAAATCAGCTGTGTCTAGGGGGAATCGCTAACTGCCTGGCCTTGACCTTTACTTTGAAGGGTGTGCCCTGCCACTTGTTGGCTACTTATCGTAGCCCCGGTAGTAATAACATTACTTTCATTGATGCGCTTCGTAACTACTTAGAAGGTATAAGGGGTGATAAAACTCTCCAGATTTTTTGTGGAGATATCAATATTAATATATTAAATCCTGCATTATGCTCCGCGCAGGAGTGTTACCTCGATATGTTATATGAATTAGGATTTGTGAGCTATATTAACGGGGTGACTCGATCTGCGGGGAGCTCATGCATAGACCATTTTTTTGTAAAAAATGATAAAAATATGAGAATTAAATCAGCAATTTATGAAACTGCAATTACTGATCACTACCCGACTTTCATTCAATTTAGCTCTGGGCCACCCAATGGTCAAAGCCATGTAAGTAGGCCAACATACCGGGTTACTGATTGGAATGCTGTAAGGGAGGAATTGTTAGCAATAGATTGGAACTGTGTCACTAATGATCTAAACGACATTGATTGCTGCACTACCACATTCATTAATATAATAAAATCCACTATTGAAAGATGCAAACAAATTAAATTAGTGACTGCCAAAAACAGGAAGATTAAGCCTTGGATCACACAAGGCTTAGTCAAGTCCATTAGGCACAGAGACAGGTTGAGTAAAAGAGTTTTAAAGCAGCCTTTCAATGTTGAACTGCGCCAAGAATATCGCAATTACCGAAATTTGTTGCATCTTGCAATAAGAAGAGCCAAAATTAACTTTTATAAAGAAGAAATTTCAAATGCAGGCAGTAACCCCAAAAAGTTCTGGTCGATAGTCAACGATTTGGCGGGAAGGCCCGGGGTGGCGGGGCGGTTCCCACTGGATCAGTTTCATCAGGATAGTACACCAACAGATTCTGACATTAAACAAATTGCTAATTCCTTCAATAGTTTTTTCTCCAGGGTGGGTGCAAACCTGTCTAGTGCAATTCCGGAGCGAGGCCCAGACCTTGTGGTCGATGCAGTTCATGGCACTAACTTAACATTTGAATTGATGCCTGTAACTCAGCAGGATATTCTTACAATTGTGGGGGACCTTCAGGGTGGCTCCTCTCCAGGACTGGATGGTATTAGTTGTAGATTCATAAAGCAAAACATCAACGCAGTGATTAAGCCTCTCCATTTCATTATCAATAAGAGTATTCGTACAGGTAGATTCCCAGATGCTTTCAAGATAGCCAAAGTTATTCCTTTATTTAAATCTGGCTCTAAATCCATCATCAATAATTACAGACCCATATCTTTATTGAGCATTTTTGCTAAAATTCTAGAAAAAGTCATAAAAATACAGTTACAAACATACTTGGAAACTAATAATTTAATAACACCCAATCAATATGGATTCAGATATAATCGTAATACATCTAATGCAATGTTTGACATAACTAAGGAGATTGTGCAGAAGGTCGGCGAGGGTGATCATGTATTGATTACCTTCCTTGACCTTGCCAAGGCATTCGATGCGGTAGACAGAGATAAGCTGCTCCTTAAATTGAAATGCTGTGGAGTAAGGGGGATTTCTCTCGAATGGTTCCAGAGCTATTTATGTAACCGTAAACAGTCAGTTTGTATTAATGGAGTCTGTAGCGAGGCAGAGAAAGTTGACTATGGAGTCATTCAGGGTAGTACCTTAGGCCCGCTGCTTTTTTTGGTATATATAAATAACTTGTCTAAAGTTGATTTCAATAGTAAGCTATTTTTATTTGCGGACGACACAGCAATTGTTTCATTTGGGTCTACATGGGAAGATGCCTTCGAAATGGCTGCTAAAGACCTTTTACAGGTCAAGAAGTGGCTTGACCAGAATAAACTCACTCTCAACGTTGATAAGACCAAGTACCTACCCATATACTCCAAAATCAATAGTGCCCCATCACAGGACCTCGACCTCAAACTTCACTCATGCGATGATTATAAGTCGGCCACCTGTGGCTGTGGGGTATTGCAACGCGTGGAGCAATATAAGTATCTTGGACTTATAATAGATCACAGACTGAGTTGGGCTCCTCATGTTGCATACCTAAGGCAGCGGGTTCGAAGAATGATATATGCATTCAGACTCCTGAAAGAAGTTCTTCCTCTTTCCCATCTCAGAGTAGTTTACTTCTCATACATTCAATCAATAGTTTCATATGGCATCCTGGCCTGGGGAGGGGCCTCAACGGCTACCTTGGAGCCCCTGGCAGTAGCACAGCGTGCAATTATTAAAAACTGCCTGAACAGGAATAGTCGCTACCCAACGGAGTTAGTTTATCAGGAATTCCATGTCATGGATATCAGACAGATTTATATTAAAGTTTTAGTAATTTTCATCTGGCATAATAAAGATACAATTTTCATTTTATCAAACCACATTTACAATACCAGACACCAAAATAACATTGGCATTGTGCAGCCACGCCTGCTAAATAATTGTACCAGGACTAACAGCCACTATCTATGTCACATTCTGTACAGGAATATCCCAAACCATCTGAAGCAAATGGAAAATGTTGTCAGCATTAGCACCTTTAAATGCCACCTTAAAAGGTGGCTGTTTGAAATTGGTAGGGACGCCGCATCGCGGCTCATCCAATCCGCCTATATCCATTGAACATCACCCCTGGTTGTGGGTGTTCGTCTGGATATGCGGGACTCTGTATGTCTCTTAAAAATATTCAGATCGTACTACATTTTTTTTTCTTTTTTCAGTACCATATATGTATGTATGTATATGTATATAATATATATATATATGTATTTTTTTTTTTTTAACTACAGATGTTTGGCTTCAACAGCATTAAGTGCTCTCCGCATCCTCTAAAGATATTTTTTTTTTATTTTTACTCTACTTTACTTATTCTATTGTTTTTTATTATAAATCTTCAACTGTCAGGTTGTTATAATGCAGTTCACGATGCTCATTCCCCACACCCAGACTTGTTGTCTTTGTGGGGAATATTCACCATTTATCTAATGTTTCTGCTGCTGTGTTACTTTTTTTGTGAATAAAGATCATTTGAGTTTGAGTTGAGTTGAAAAAAAGTATAAAATAATTAAAATAAAAATTAAGCATAAATAATACCAAAATCATAATTAGATTCTCAATGGTAATCCGGCATCACCAGCAAAAGGAATCAAGCCTTGCCCGCTGGTGAGAGTTGCAATCAGCTAGTTACATTGGTTGTTTCCTAGTTTTATACAATAATAGAGAAAAAAATAATCCACGCTTTAAAATATGCTTTAAAAAATTAGATTATGCCTTCAATTGAAAAGAAATAGTTTTCTCTTATCCAACTTTTTAGTATTTTGAATTAATTTTTGCTTCCAGATCAAAAGGTAATTCATTTATGAATCTTGTACTTATATAAATGAGCTGTCTCCTAACTACTGCTAGTTTTGTTTTATAAATTTTATATTTATAGGTTGTATTTGGTCTTAAATCATATTGAACTATATCATTTAATAAAAATTTGTTTTTATACTTTATTATATATTTTGCTAAATTTTTCAAGTACAATTGCCTTACAGTCATCACATTAAATTCTTCAAATAGCAGATTCGTTGGATGAAATCGAGGTTTATTCAATATTGTTTTAATAATACACTTTTGAGTGATAAATAAGTTATTTAAATGACTATCGAAAGCCCCACCCCAGATTGTTATCCCATATTCTAATATGGATTGCACCAAAGCAAAATATACTGTTTTTAAATCCTAAAGTTTGAGTATTTTGTTAATTTTATAGAATTTGAAAGAAATATATTTGAGTTTTTTACATAAATAAGCTAAATGAAAATGCCATTTTAGGTATTCGCCAATAATTTATCCCTAGATATTTTAGGTTACTTACATTTTCAATACTTGGACAAACGCAGAGATTCTTGTCTGTGCAATCAGAGTGAAGTTTAATTTTTAAATGAATACTAGGCTTTCCTGCTGCATTTGCTGAGAATGAGACATATTTAGGTTTTTGAACATTCAAACTCAGAGTGTTCAATTCCAGCCATTTTTTAATTTTACACATATCCCTTTCAGCAACCCCGAACGCATCATCCCAGTTTTTCCGCGCGAAAATTATAGCTGTATCATCAGCAAATGATACAAGTTTACCACATTCTAAATTTAATTTTAGTAGGTCGTTTACATAGAGCAAGAACAAAATAGGAGATAAAACGGTTCCCTGAGGCAATCCAAACGAAGATAAAGTGACAGAACTTTTTTGAAAATCTATTGATAAAATTTGTGACCGGTCTTGCAAGTAGCTTTTTATTAGATCAAGGGCGATTCCTCTAATTCCCATTTTATCTAGTTTGATGAATAAGTTGTTGTGTGGAACTGTGTCAAAGGCTTTTGACAAATCAAAGAAGATTGCCAAGGTCTTTTCATTTTTATTCAAACTGTTTGAAACAATGTTCAAAAAATAGGCAAGTGCATCATTTGTGCTTTTGTCCTTTTGGAAACCGAATTGGTTCATATGAATAATATGATACTTATTAATATAGTTCAATAAACTCTTTATTATACATTTCTCTGCTATTTTTGCTATATTACTTGAAAGACTAATGGGTCTATAGCTGCTAGGGTTTTTTTTATCTCCACTTTTAAATAAAGGTTTTAAATTAGCGATTTTGAAATGATTTGGAAATATTCCTGTGCTAAAGATTTTATTTATAATGTAAGATAAAGGAGTTGAAATATATTCTGCTATGCGTTTTAATGTAATATTACTTAAGCCATCAAAGCCAGGACTTGAGCTATTTTTTAAAGTTTTGATTATTTCTTCTATATCTGCGGAACAAATTGGTTTTATGAACCAAGAATTTTGAAAATGGTGATCATGTTTCTCAAACTGTAACTCAGTTTCATCATTGGTTATCTCTATATTTTGAGCATGTTTCATTCCAACCGATGCAAAATAGTCGTTCAAAGTATTCGCATTGATGCTAATTTTATCTCTGCCTGAATTTTTCTCATTTATAATATCATTAATACACTTATCTATTTGATTTTTATAGTAATTTGTTTTAGCAGTTGTGATCTATTTATTTAAGACTTCTCTATATTCTTTTAAATCTTGTTTTATTTTAATGTTAAAAGGCTCTTGCTTCATTTTTTTATACATTTCATCTTTAACATTTATTGATTTTATTAATCCCGGAACAATCCAAAGTTTTAATGCTCTATTCTTATGAGAAACCTTCTTCAACTGAGTTGATTTATCAATAAGTCTGTTAAGAGCATTTATAAAATATTCAACCATATCATTGACATCATCAAAAGCACCATTTACTATAGACCAACTTTCCTCAGCCAATAACTGTCTTAAGATGTCATAATTGATTTTCTTCATATTCACGGGAGCTATTCTATCCTTAACAATACAGTCTACATATCCCAGATGAAGAGAGACCGAAAAATGATCTGAAACATAAGTTTTCAAAATATTTCCCATTTTACAATTTAATTTTTTATCATTATTTCTTAAAAAATATGATCCAGACAAGACATCGAAGTCTCTGTTACTCTTGTATTTCCATTAATATAAGACTTAAATCCGTTGCTACTTAATATATCTATATACTCAATAATGAGCTTGTTATTTAAACTCATGTTCAAGTTCATATCACCTGCTACACAGACGTCAATATCTCTTGGAATTGATGTTATATAATTATCTAAACTAGTTAAGAATCTAGGAACATTGCAGCTAGGGGATCTATACATGCCAATCAAATTTAAATATTTACCACTGATGGTTTTAATAATTATTAAGGCATATAGAGTTGCATTCTTCAATATCGCAGTCTAATGTAGTAAAGTTTAATGTATCTTTCACATATATACATAAACTATCGCATTTATTAACTTTTGAACTTTTATTAACCACCCTGTAACCTGGAATGTTGAATGTAAAAGGGATATTTTCATTCATCCATGTTTCTGTAAGGATTATTATGTCGTAAGAAGCTTGACAGCTTTGAATAATACACAAAAATTCATTGAAATTTCTGCCTAAACTACGGACATTCATTACATAAATATTGAAAAAAGTTACATCTTTATTTTCACTAGCAGGTAAGTAACTTAAATAATCATCTATTTCATTTGTTGGATTATTATCACCATCATACAAATTAAAAAGTTCCTCTACATCAAACATCGCGAAAAACAAAAACCAATCAATAACAGTCTATTTTTTCTCTTCCTGCTCCAAGTTCGGTCCTATCCACTTTCCGAAGTCTCGTTTACAATCCTCGATTCCGCGCAATGGTTGTCCAAATCAGCCTTACTGGAAATTCGAATGGGTCTGGTCTCTTCATTCTCTCTCATGAAAACTTTCCCATTTCTGGTCCATACGAATTTGTAGTTTCGATTCTTCGCAAATAATCTCGTTGAATAAAGTAGTTCCTTATATAAAGGTGAGAGATTCTCGTTTATGTACACGGGTCCGTCATTCAAATGTTTATTCACATTCACAGTTCTTAGTTGCATTTGTAGATCGCCTCCATTTTTATTTCCTTCATTCATTTTAGCTTTATCCTCAAGCTCTCTAAGATATTTTCTATAATTCTGAATCAAATTATTTCTTACTGCACGACTAGTGAATCTTACTATGATCGGTTGAATTTTGCCCTTGGTGGCAGGAAGTCTATGTGCAATGTCAATTTCCTCTTCTCTGATATTGATATTGAGACATTTTGCAACATCTTTGACAATCAAATTCACATCTTCTCCTTTGGTAAATGGCAAGCCGTGAAGTTCCAGATTATTTGCTCTCGTATATTGTTGTAGCTCATTTAGTTGTATTTCCATATCGGTCATTTTATTTTTTAAGCAGTTGTTTTCTTTAATAATAGATTCGTAATCAGATTTATATTTCTCGATTTTAATCTTGTATTCATCCATCATTGACGAGACAAAATTAACAGACTGACGAAGCTCCCCTATTTCATCCCTGATTGATTTCTTTTCTGATGAAATCGTTTTTCTGATCTCCTGAAGAAGTTCATCCTTGAAAGTTGAGGGAATAGTGTTACTATCCATATCGAATGATAAATTACATTTACAATTTTGACACTTCCACTGTTTCTTTCTCTGCTTTGGAAGCTTCTTATAGTTTAATTCGTCAAATGCAACACACTTGAAGTAGAAGTGCAATGAACAAATGCTACAAGTGATTATTTCTTTTTCCGTGTATTTTTTATTACAACTGCAACTGCATTTTAACATAAGGGAATTTTTCATCTCAGCATTTTTTAAATTGTATAAATAGTGAGCAAGGGAAACACCAAAAATGAATAAATTACTCTCTTTAAAAAATCGGATAGGTTATTGAAAGGATATTATTAGGAAGAGCCTAGAGAGCGATCAAGGCACTGGTTTGAGACAGGAAGCTCCTGGTCAATGAATTTTGGTCTTCAAAAGGAAAAGAGAGATTAAAAGCTAACTTGTTGTTATCTACCTTAGATAATGATAGGATAGGCTACACTTTCCTTATCTCTTACAGAAAATACTACGTACCGGCCTCTGTTCATGTAGATCACTGTTCAATGAAAACCAAAAAAGTAAATTATTTTCTTTTCCAATGATAATTGAAACAATATGTGAAAGAAATCTTAAAGAGCAGAATTTTATATTCACAACAACACAACACACTCACTAATTTCACTAGAAAATCTCCACAAAAATTTATAGGAGAAACAACCAACGATGCTCACTCAATCAATTTTGACTCGCAACTGAATGATATGAGAGGCGAGACTGAACAAAGGCAAAATAAGCTACTTTAAGTTCGTTAAAATTGAGAATTTCTCCAAGCTGCCTGAATGCAAATATATATTTACGTAAGGTTTTCAATTGGAAGTCAATATGTTGTATCCACTTAAGTCTGGAATCAAAAATGACGCCCAGATACTTATATGAAAAAACTTGTTCAATACTTTGACATCTGCACGAATTATTTAAAAAGTCATTACAATTATGAATTTTAAGACCCTCTAGATTGTAATCAGTTGTATGGGTTAATGCAATTGGCATGAACTTGGTTTTAGATATATTTAGTGATAATATATTTTGATCAAGCCATTTTTTAACAATAAGTAGATCAGATAAAGCTCTATTTTTGGTTTCAAGCCAAGTGCTTCCCTGAACAAGTATTAAAGTATCATCAGCGAAAAGGAAAATTTCGCCATTCAAAGTTAACCGAGAGATATTATTAATATAAATTGAAAAAAGTATAGGGCCCAGGGTACTTCCCTGGAATCTGGAATAACAGTTTTGCAAATATTGGGTAATGACAGTGATTCCGTTTCAAATGTTTTCCTTTGGTTCATATATTGGTGTAGGATATGTACTGTCACCTTCCTATAGGAACACGTCTATGATGTGTAATGTGGTAATGCCATTGAAATATTGTCTCTATTTTATGAAAAATACTATTTTTTCGCGATAAAATCAAAATTCAAATTCAAAACTCGAAATGTATTTATTTTCAAAACTAATTTAAGAGGTAATGTGAAAGAAGGCTGGAGAATCGTTGATAATCTGATCGGCGAAACGAACACAAAAAAAAGAAGTAAATCGAATAAAATCAATGACAGGCGCATTGCTGAGTGAAAACATAGAATTTGCAAATGAATTGAATAAACACTTTGTTAAAATTTCAAGTAATACGCATCAAAAACCCAATACTACTCACACAAATCAAAAAAACTCTGATCATTCCAGAAACGAAGTCCCTTTAACGAGCAGTCGCTCATTCTCATCAATGTTTTTCATGCCTGTATCGAGCCATGTAGTTGAAAATATTGTAAAATCTATGAAGACGAGAAAGGCTCCTGGCTTTGACAATTTAAGAATTGATTTGATAAAAGATGTGGTTGAAAAAATATCCTCCATCCTAAGTTATCTATTTAATCTTAGTATGACCTCAGGAAAATGTCCCAATCAACTAAAAAATGCCATAATTGTTCCAATTTTCAAAAATGGGGATAGAGAAAATCCAAACAATTACAGACCGATAGCACTATTATCTGTGTTTGCTGAAATTCTGGAAAAACTAGTTCGTATCAGGTTGGTAATTTTTTAACAAAAGAATGTTTTTATAGTAAGAACCAGTTTGGTTTCCAAAAAGGGTGCAATACTGAAGATGCTATGCTGTAACTAACTTCCGAAATTTACAATGGCATAAATGAGAACAAGAAGTATGCTAGCCTCTTCCTTGACATGTGAAAAGCGTTCGATACGGTTGAACATGATATATTATTCACTAAATTGTGCAATGCAGGAGTGAGGGGTGTGTGCAATGCCTGGTTCAAAAGTTTTCTGGGGAATAGAAATCAACAAGTTAAAATTGGCGAAGCCCTTAGTGAGAAAATGTCTATTACTTGCAGTGTACCTCAGGGATCAGGACCACTGAGTTATTTCTTGTTTATATTAATGACTTGTGCAACAGTGACCTCCATGGAGCCATAACTGCATTTGCCGATGATACCGCGCTGAGCTATTGTGCTGATAGAAAAGACCAATTAGTTCAAATGCTCACGAAAGATCTACAATCTTTAAGCTCATGGTTTCAGACGCTGCTAGACCTAATTTGTGTATTTCATTGCATACTGCTTCTTGCAAATATCCCTACATAAATTGTAAATGCAATTCCATAACTGAAGTAAAACAAACCAAATACCTTGGAATAATTATGGACTCAAGCCTCACTTGGTGTCAGCATATTAATAAATTGAAAAATCACCTCAATTCAATATGTCGGAAGTTATATCACATCCGCTATCTCTTTCCTGAATATATTTTGCGTTCTCTATATTACGCGCTGATAGAAAGCAGATTACAATATGGAATCGCAGTATGGGGTGGTGCATACTATTCCATTATCAAACCACTTATTGTAGGACATAAGTATGTCATGAGGACCTTAGCTAAGAAGCACCGTATGACAAGTTCATATCCCTTATTCAAAGAATGGGGTTTTCTCCCACTAAGATATTTATATTTCTATAAAGTGTTGATGATCTTTTTTATTAGAAGTGGTAAACTTAATCCAGCTAGTAGCACCTATAGCTTGAGATCGACAGGGAATTGGATTCCACCCAGACCCTTTAAAGAAATCTGTCGAAGACACTACCTATATATCTCACCAAGAGTGGAAAACATGTTACCCTTGAATTAGGTTAAATTAAAAGTCTGGTTATTAGAAACGAATGATGTTGAAGTCTTCTTCAACAAATTAACTTGAATCCTGATGGAAATAAATTTGTTAACATAATTTTCTTAAACTCCAAAATCTACAGTTGATTCCAATAGTGTATAATTCAAGTAAAGGACTGATTCTGAATTATATTGACAACACAAAATTAGTTAGTTGTAGCCCGACCAAGCACCGTTACCACAAAATAACAAATTAAATCAAACATTTAATATTTCAATGTAAATGATACATAAGTTTACCTCAGTTTATTATTATCTTTTTGTTCATATACAAATTATAAGTGTGTTTCTGGTTTATTTTTTTATGCTGGGACTCCCATATAGGCCTTTGCCTCGGGAGTACCTAATTATTTCCTTTCAGGTGTTTGTGTGTGTGTAGAAGTGATATTTTTGTTTTTTTTTCACGACATTGGCTATGTACAGACTTTTGTATCACTTGACTATTCATACAGTGTAATTAATATTATTTTATATAATATTTTTTTTGTTCTTTTGTACACATCCTAATGGAAATAAAAATAATTAATATTATTAAAATGCTCTCATCGCTATTGCATTAACCATGTTACAGTTACAAACCCGTCCATGATATATTAAATAATTATTCTTATTTTAAACTGTGGTGTGAGTTCAAATCATTTTTTCATAAACTTATTACTAGTAAGCCCCTGGCTGGAGTACTCGCTCAAAATGCCTCTGATATTCTGTCAGCTGTTCTATTGAAAGCAGTGGAAAGTCAAGAAAAGTTTTATTGAGTTATAAATTGCATCCAATTGATAATGAAGCTGGCAGATCTTTGTGATTTGTAAAAAATAAATTAGCCGATATGAGGCCAGATATTTTTCTTGGGCCACTCCCGTGTCTCGGATGAATATGTATATGTTTAGCCGTCGTCGATCCAGGCTGTATAAAAGCAGTCGTTGAATCATGTCAGATGCTCTGAAATTGATCAGGTGCGACCTGAAAACTAAGATACCAGACCTGAGCTTTCCAGGTCTCTCATAATTAAATTTTTATCCTGTTTGTTAATTATTATCAATAACATTGTTGTAGATAAAGGAACGCCATACCTCATATTCAGCAGCCGTCATGAACTGAAAGGAGTTGATTTGATAACATACAATGTGAAGCCTTTGATATTAAATCTAAAAAATACTATTGCTTTGGATTTTTATCATGGCAACGAGACGGATCTGGTCTATTGGACTGATGTTATTGATGACAAAATCTACAGAGGCTCACTAATCGGGGGCTGTGAGTAAATTACGTTTATTTTAAAATTATTTATATTCAAGTGTAATAACTTCTATAAAAATACATGTTCGATTATAATTAATTATTCATTTCCGAATAAACGTTGCGAAAATTACTCGAGATTTTTTAAACTACATTTAATCAATTCTCCAGTTATTTCCAAGCTAAGTGTGCGACTATTTATTACATGAATATATAATTGTACACATTATTTGAATACATTCACACAAATAAATATTTGTAATTTTTCTGCTAATACCTTGTTTTGACAAGGTAGTAGTAAAATATTTTCAATTCACCATTTATTAATTTAATAATTTTGAAAAAATCAACTGCAATAGATTGCATCGAAGCAATTATTGTAGGGCCTACTCTAACAACATTTTGCTTAAAAATTTCCCTTTTCAATCAAATATGTAATTTTATTATCATAATATCAATTTGATGTCATATCACGTTTTGAATAATTAATCATTTATTGGAATTAAAATCATCAGGTGAATTTGTGAATAAAATTTATCACGAAAAATAAAGTCATATCAAGTCTAGGCATTATCCCTAATGGAGTGTTGGCTACTTCCATGAAGTAAAATGAAAGACTCTGATACCGTTTCACCATCTGAATAAAATTAGCTTAATATACGAAATTGAAAAAAATAATTATGAGATCGTATTTGTCGAAAACAACCAGTATGAAAACTTGCATTGAAATAATTAAAAGTTGGTTAACAGAGATAAAATTCTAACTATGAACAAACACGGAAAACTCAATCATTTGAATATATTAATAGTTCATAAAATATAATAAACTCCTCAGAAAAAATTCATAATCATTTATACCGAAAGTATAGTGTTTCCACTTTTGAGGAATCAATGTAAGTATTCTAAACTATTGAGGTTTTGTGATAATAAATTCAACAATCAAGGAAGATTTCAAACAAAATTATTTTGAAATAGAGTTTTATTAAATTGAGGAACGTTAATGGACCTGTGTGATCTTCGTGAAGTAATATTTTAAATGGATGTGAACTCCATAAAGTATTAGAAAGTAATATTATGTTATGGGAAGAAATATTATATTATGGAACGGATATATGTTGTTATTATTTGATTATGATATGATATGTTATTGTTGCAGCTTTGGCCAACATTGAAGTGGTTGTCCAGACTGGATTAGCAACAGCTGAAGGACTAGCTGTGGATTGGATCGGGAATAACCTTTACTGGGTGGAATCTAACCTAGACCAAATTGAAGTAGCCAAATTGAATGGGAGTTTTCGTAGAACTCTCATTGCAGGAGATATGGAATCTCCCCGGGGCAATAGCACTTGACCCTAGATATGGGTGAGTTCAAGACATTTTTATCTGCAATATGCAATTTATTTCACTTTATGATATTTATTTACATATACGAAGATTGCATTACATTATATGGAAGTAAAATTATCCATTAAACATTAAAAACGAATTCACTACCATTCTCCTAGATTTTCTACACTATCATTCCGTAGTTTTCATAACAGGCTGTGAATACCAAATGGGAGTGCATATTCCTGATATAGTCTTGAAAACTTTCAGATTGTAAAAACATTACTAATTACATCCATTAATAAATTACTACAACTCCATTATGAATATCATCATCATCATCATCATCATCCATCATGGACTAGGCTTGTAAAGCCTGTTCCGGTGTCCACCGCTTCCTCGGTCTTCCGACGTCCCTTTTCCCATCCAACTGTAACTTCCAAGCTTGTAGTGGAAGACGAGTTGGTGGCATACGGCGCAGGTGATTTGTCCATTTTAATCTGTATTTTTTAATGATTGCTGTTAGTGGTTGCACATTGCACTCACTTCGAATTGTTTCATTACTTATGTGGTCTCGTCTCGAGTATCCTTGAATGCTGCGCAGAAACCTCATCTCTGATGCCTGAATTCGTGAGTCATCATTCTTGGTCTTTGTCCATACCTCACTACCGTATGTCATTAAAGGGATGGCCATTGTCCTATAGAACTTAATCTCAGTCTCTTTTCTGGCCTTACCCTTTAATGTTCGGTGAATGACTCCACAAATTGAGTTAAACTTTCCTATTTTCTGAGGTATATCACATTCTTTCGTCATAGGATACATCACAGCCGAGATATTTAAAGTTGCTCACCTGTTCCATTATTATATTATTCACAACTATTTTGGAACGTAAGGGCCACTTGCCCCGAAATGCCATTACTTTCGATTTCTGAGCTGATATAATCATTTTGAAATCTGTACTTACAGCTTGAAGCTCATGAATTGACATCTGTAGCTTATCCTCACTTTCCTGAACTATCACTGTATCGTCAGCAAACATGAGAGAGTTGAGGAAGACTCCCTGCCCAATTTTAACACCTGAGTCTACTCTTTGTCGCCAATTGCTCATCAGCTCGTCAATATATATATTAAATAGCGTAGGTGAAAGTGGGCATCCTTGTCTAACTCCTTTGTTTATGATCAACTCTTTCTCAGGTTCACCTTTTATACTTATCAGAACAGATGTTTTTGAATACAGTTCAGCAATGATAGTCACCAAATGTCTTGGGTAGCCTTTATTCAACATTATTTCCCACAAGAGAGTCCTATTGACATTGTCAAACGAATATATTCGTAGAAATTTCATTATTTAAAGATTTACTTTGTTAATTTGACAGATTGCTATTCTGGACCGATTGGGATCAGAATTCTCCGCGAATCGAGAGATGCAGCATGAGCGGAGACCATCGTCATGTCGTCGTGTTTATTGAGAAGATGTCGGACGGTGCATGGCCCAATGGCCTCACATTGGACTACGAGTTGAAGCGCATATACTGGATTGATGCAAGGTCAGTCAAAACCATCACAACAGACCAACACTCATGCCTCCGCTACACTCTCGCCGAGTCGCTCGTCGAATGTTCAACGTCTCCGATTGACACATTAATCGGAGTGAAGGCGAGTGGTGGCGTAGTAGCCAATCATATTCTCGTCTTAATTTGTACGAACTCGGCTAGAGTGAAGCGTCGGAATCGAAATTCAACAAACATTTTTAACCTTATCTTTGCTCTGAGTTTAAATTTCTGATCATCGTAATTTATGTGATGCTGATAATCTAATTCCTTTGGTGAGCTATTCGTAGGCGATAGCTATTTCAAATGTAATCTGTAGTTTTCTTTTCAAATCTAATCTTTAAAATTTAATCTCCAGAATCAATTTTAGTTATATTCAGTTGATAGGAAAACTGAGAATTGGTTTCAGTTGGCTGTATTTGCATCATCAGACATTTTACTTGCCTTACTAAATCTCCCTGTATATCTATAGACGAATGTAACATGCTTGATTTAGTTTTAATGTTGTTTGTGAAGATCTGATTTGATCTATGATAAAATATTGTTACTGGTTTTCTGAACTGATCTTCACTCAGGTTAGGGAGAATTAACTGTATATATTGTCCTGTTGACAGTATCATGCATATTACATATTTAATTCATGTAATCTTACGAAATGTGCCTCCTGATATCAGGCAACCTGGGAAATTCATAAGAGAGCCCTACATTATTGTGGTTGGCCTCCCTGAATGAGGATGACTGTTCGAGTCTCCTCAGATCGGTCTACTCTAAAATATCCATCAATTCATTTTTTAGCATTAATGTGTGTGTGCATGTCCTCCCCCTCTGTATTGCGTGTGTGTGTGTGTGTGTGTGTGTGTGTGTGTGTGTGTGTGTGTGTGTGTGTGTGTGTGTGTGTGTGTGTGTGTGTGTGTGTGTGTGTGTGTGTGTGTGTGTGAGTGCGGAGTTAATTATTATATCGTATCATATTTTTTTTTCTCAGTTTCTTTATTCTTTAAGCTATTTTTAATTCCTCATATAGTATTATTCTTCGTTTTCCATTTGTAATATTTGCTCAAATATTTTTACCTTGTTTTTAAGTATATTAATGTTTTCTCAATTAAATTCTTATAATCTATCCAATACTCAAGTGGGACATTTTTGTTTTATCTCCTTTTATTTATTTATTTTCTATTTTTTAATAATAATATTCGAACTCATGACTCACAAACCTTAAGGTTCATGTGAGCGTAGTTTCAATAATTGTGAACTTTTACTTATTCTATTGAAATTGAAATTGATTTATTTTCTTCTTCTTTTACAAAAATACAATATAAAATGTGAAGAAGGCTCCTCATATGGGCAAATGCCTGTGAGTGAGGAGCGAGTTCCAAATACAATTGAGTATTCTATACTTGTAAGAATAGAGACAAATCATAGAAAAGAATCATAGAAGTAAAGATTTTAGCTTTTAGAATTAATGATAAATAACAAGCGACAAAATACCTATAATAAAATCTAAAATGCCTATGAGTAGTATAATACAGTATCTTTTCAAGTAGGTAACTTACACTTTTCAGGCTTCGACGTAAATGGTTGCCAACATGCACTCCGAAATACACACACACACACACACACACACACACACACACACACACACACACACACACACACACACACACACACACACACACACCTCATAATCTATTGACATACGTAGAAATAACATAATATTCTAGTTCATTACAACTGAAACTAGAGATCCACTCATCAACATTTTTTTAAAAAATACCAATTCTTTTATTTACTGGGTTTTTTATATTTTCGGGTAATTTGGAAAAAAGTATATAGATTTTATAATGGGATGATGTGGAGGTGATTGTTTTTAGTAAGCGAGGAACAACGGTACCGGTATTTAAAGCAGAACGGGTCTGATACGTGTGAGGGATACCCGTAAACAGAGTTGATTTGTGTTTAAAAATGTACATGATCGAGGCTTTAATATAAATTTAGCTGATATTGTTAACTTTGAATTCATTTTACAGGGTTTCGGTGGGGTACCTTCTAGGCTTATTCAATGCTATTTTAATGATAAGTTTCTGTACAATAAGTAAAGGAGCAATCTGATTCAGGTTTGAAAAAATGTACATGAATTTCCTAATTTTATGTCTAACCTGTTGAATGTGTGAGTTCCATTTTAGTCTACTGTCAAAAATTACACCTAGATATTTATATTCCGACACACGCTCGATAGAAACACATTGAGAACAATCATTTGGAGTGTGACAATTATGCATTCTCAAGCATTGATCAATTGGATCATCATCAGCTCTAATAGAAATAGGTGAGCATTTTGTTTTATTTAGGTTCATGGTGAGTCTATTCTGGTCGAACCAACGCTTAACAAGAGTCAGACCCCGCTCAGCTGTACCATAGACCTCACCCCAGCTATCGCCCTCCAAGAGGAGCGCCGTGTCGTCCGCATATAGGAAGATGTGACCATTATCAATCTTGACTTTACCCAAGTTGTTTATGTATATGAGAAACAGCAAGGGGCCAAGTTTGCTTCCCTGAATCACTCCAAATTCGCTGTTCCTATACTCACTCACCTAGTCAAGAATTGATACCACTTGGGATCGATTGCTGAAGTAGCTCTCAAACCAAGTCAGAGCTTTTTCTTGGATGCCTAAGCATTTCATTTTTTCCAGAAGAATTTGCCTATCAATTGTATCAAAGGCTTTGGCCAAGTCGATAAAGACCAAAAGCACCTTTTTATTATTTTCGATTCCTTCATGCATTTTTTTGGTTAGGTGGAAAAGATCATCGTTAATATTTTTATCTCTTCTAAATCCAAATTGATTTTCAAAAAGTACTTTGTTATCCACTAAATGTTTTTCAAGCTGTAACCTAACAGCTTTTTCAATTATTTTTAAGATAACATTAACAAGATCTATAACTGTTAGGTCTATAACTAACACATTGATTCTTTGGTCCAGCTTTGTAAATTGGAACAACTTTTCCTATTTTAAATGCTTCCGGAAAAATTCCGTTGGAAAAACTTATGGGTTTTTTAAGAATGTCCACATTCCTCTTGATGATTGAGGCAGGTTTATTATCTATTCCTGGAGCAGAACCCCCTTAAGATCAAGAATTAAGTGGACCACCTCCTGAACAGAAATTTGCTTTAAATGGAAGTGTGCATCAACTCTGAAATCGTCATTGATTACTTCATCTGTTACATGGGGAACAGCTCTGGCGAGGTTGGCCCCCACGTTCACGTAGTAATTGTTGAGTTTATTGGCGGCTTGTAAGATATCATTAGGCTCAATATTCTTATTCCCATCTAAAAAATTAGAGATAGGAAACCCCTATACTTTCCTGTGTAAACCAGTGATTTCAGATATGCTTTTCCATAGTTTCTTATTGTTACCACGTGCATCTTCAATTTGATTTTGAAAATAGGTCTTTTTAGCATTTTTTAATAAATTAGAAAGAACATTCCTGAAATTTTTAAACTCGTTTCTTAGAATAATGTTGAAAGGTTGTTTTTTCACTTTGATACTTAATTTATCTCGGTGTCTAATTGATTTGATGAGTCCACTAGTTATCCAGGGTTTGACCTTGAAATTTTTTGAAGAAATATTCTTGATTTTAATAGATTGAGATAATATATTTTTTAATTTTTTTATGAGGATATTATAACTAGCATTAACATCATTACTGTTCATTACGTCTGACCAATCATCAGCAGATATGAGTTGAGATGCCAAATTTTCATTAATATATTTTATTTGTTGCACATTACGTACAATTTTAGTACTCTTGTTCATCTTTGAAAATTAGCAAACAGTCTGTCAAGTCACATCTTAACACAGCAGACCTTACTGAATCTATGTTCTTACTATCTGTGAAAATGTGGTCTAAACAACTAGCAGTCTGTGGAGTTACCCTAGTAGGCAAATCAATGCAACTCACAAAACCTTCCTCGCACATACATCGAGATACCTCTGAGACATCTGATCCTGGTTTCTTGGAAGTATGCAGCAATTTATGTCGCCCATAAGCCAATGAGATCGATCTTTGCTTCTGTTAGCCAAATATAATTCAAGACTCTCTATGAAGGGCTCAAGCCCTGCCGAGGGACTTCTATACACAGCGAGCAAGCACAGCTTCTCACCACCGAAAGATATGTCTAATTTAAGGCATGTTGCACCATAGAGATCTACCTCCTCATGATTGACACCGAAGCATTTATTTACATACACAATCACACCATCATTTTGATTACGACTATTCTCATTCACGAAAACATCATACCCATCCATACTCACAGTTACACCCTTAGCATCCATCCATGTCTCCGTTAATAAAATATATCAAAACCTCATCAATATGTTTATTGTAACTTCTAATATTTAGACTTAATATATTTATGTTATCCAAATTATTCTGATCTTCTGAGAAGAAATCAAAATTACCTATATCTTCATATGCTCTTGCATTAACATTTCTCAAACTGGCTAACTCATCAGAGAGATCATCCATCTCACCGAATGAGTCAGAAGAAAAACGTAGCCCACCCGCTCAAACAAAAAAAAAAAAAACAAGGAAATCCAAATAAAATATAAACTCATTACGAAATAAAAGTGTTTCTTTTTATATAAAAATTAAACCAATAGGTATCGTAATAGATACCGTAAGGTATAAAATGAGTAATTAAAAAAAAACAATATAATCATTACAATGGTGGGAAAAATATAACAGATACCTATCTCTGACATAATATTAAAACAGCGTTAATCAGAATAGCTCAGTATATTGAAACGGAATCGATAACGTTATCCGGAATTAAATGTGAAAAATGTTACGAAATCCGAATGAATAATATTTATCTATAAATTTTTAATATATTACTTACTGTACGTTGTGCAGAATAATTTTCACAATGGAAAAAACGAAAAATATATATACTGACCTATTAACCAGATACCTCTACTACTTATAATTGAAAATTCTATCAAGAATAAGTTTCTGTAGTAGTCCATGCAACATAACGGTAAGAAAGAGAAAATAGATTATCTCATTTCGAGAGCTGATAACGATAAGGAGAGCTTAGCAGCCGAAACTGCATTGAAAATACAAAATTCAACGAAATTGTAAGATAAGACCTCGTAGATACAATGCAACACAAAAAGTAAATTAAGAACATTTTAACGAAGGTATAGAGTATTACAATAGATAATGAGGTAATAAAAACAAAATCATACAATAAGTACTCATGCAACAAAAGACTGGAATTGCTATAGCAAGGATTGTAACCATCCACCAAGCTGAGTACCATGAAAAGAAAAAGCTGGGAGAAATCTAAATGAACTTGATAGAAAAAAATAAAATAGAAAATTTGAATCATTCAATTATTGATTACTCACATCTAAGTATAATGTAATGCCACCTTGAACTAGCTCACAGTTGAGTATTCTCGTTTTGAACGTCTTTTACACATCGTGCAATGAAACCACGTTCACCCTCTTTACGTTTGACGAACACTTTTCCATCACGAATTCGCACAGAGAATAGTATATTCTGTTCTACTCTTTGCCGAGCTGCGTTGAAAATGGTGCGTGTGTGATATCAAACTTCTTATCCACACTAGCGATGCTATTATCAAGAGAATCTAAACGTATAGTGATATTGTTCAAACTGCTATGAATGTCACGACTGTCGTCTTTCAGGCTTTCGATTGCTTTGAGAATTAACGATAAATCACTAACTTGAGATTCTGATTCTGGACATAATGATTTCGGTTTGCTTTTATACTCATCACACTTCCACGATTTTTTAGTGTCTGCATTCATTTTCAACTGATAACAACAGTTATGTTGTTACTTTTTACTTGAAGTAATCAACTGTTTTAATGCGACTGCTAAAAGGATGAAATGATTCCTTACAAACTGAGCAAAATAAATAACAAAATAGTAAACAAAAGTTTTTGAATTGAAGTTTAATATTGTACTGAAGTTTAATATTGTACGCGAAAGAAGTTTCAATAGAGGTTAGAAATAAATCGAGCAGGTATCGCTATCAAGAAGATAAACGATCCGTCTTCATCGGCAGTCGGAGTGGAACTGATATTGTAAATGTACATTGTATGCTTGTATTTTGTCGGAAACAAATAAATTCAATTCAATTCACATTTGATTTATTTGAATGTTTTTGTGTAGAATCGACTCTATCTTCACCGTGACATATGATGGAGCCGACCAGAGAGAAGTGATGGGCCAACATGAAACGCTGTCGCATCCGTTTGCGATTGGCCTGTTTGAAGGCCACGTGTACTGGACAGATTGGCGAACCAATTCAGTGATGCGAGCCAACAAGTGGAACGGCTCTGATGTCACTGTCATGTACCGTACGTTCACTCAGCCCTTTGACGTACAAATCCTCCACTCTAGTCGGCAGCCTCGCTTGAGTGAGTCAAAACCATCAATTTCAATTCAACAATATAGTTGTGTTGTGTGTGCTTTTCCATAATGAAAAACACAAATTGACCATTTCAATAAAATTGGTTGACAATTTCAATTCGTGCTTTTCAATTTCAATTTATTCAAGTCATACATTGTACTAACACAATTCAAACAGTTGTCATTTGAATTGAAAGTCATAGAGTTATAATAACTCATATGGTGCATCTAACCGTGAACATACATTAGATATGCCCAGGCTACACATTTAAATCAAGCTAAAAATCTAGATCTAGATGATGAAATCAATGAATGTACTAGATCTAGATTATAGTGAGTTCCGCGTTATAATTGCTGTATTTGATTAAGATTGGTGTTGCTATCATTGTCTATCAATCGTCAAAGCAGATATTCTTTCTTGCTCCTTTTCTAGCTCCTCAACGTTGTCAGATAGTTTTTCAAGAATGTATAAATATAATTAACGAGCTGGTAACCCGTGCTTTGCAAGGGTCTATTTTAAAACTTAACAAACTGAAAACTTGACGTGATGAAATCTAGAAGAATTGAAAATAGTCCTATAAGAATCCTCGGTTGATTACGAATTTATATGCAACATCTCAAGTAAATTAGTCCTGTAGTTCAGACGTGATGATGTGTCAAACATAATTTTCCTATCCTTTACAGGTGTATACGTGTATAAGCCAGTTCTTTCTTTCATTATAGCATAGCAGATGATAGATATGGATTATATGTCAGTATCTTTGAATTAGAATAACTTTTGAAAGGTTTGAGATATCGATGTGTGGTTTTCACCATATTTTCTCTTGAAATCCTGTATCGAGATCATATATCATATGACCACCTTCTAATTAAAAAAATGAAGTTGGATTCAGAATGGCGGCTCAAAAATGGTGGACGAAATTTGGGTCGACGGGAAACCTGTTTTTATTATTCGAATAGGATTCCCATTCATACCTATCTTCTAATTTCCCTTTTAAAAGAAATGTACAGCTGCTTCCATACAACAACTGGAAGCATGACAAATTGAAAACTTGACAAACTGAAAACTTGATGTAATCAAATCTTGAAGAATCGAAAATAGGCCTATAATCATCCTCGGTTAATTAAGAATCTATATGCAAAATTTAAAGTTAATCAGTCCAGTAGTTAAAACGTGATTATGTGTCAAACATAATTTTCCTATTCCGTACGTGTATAAGCCAGTTCTTTACTTTATTATAGTATAGATTATTATGTTGCTTTGGCATGTGATCAGTATAAATGTCCTGTAACATCTAAAGGTGCGACCACACATGCTGAACCGAACCTTGAACCGCGCAGCAAACCGTGCATTCCGCCGAACATCGCGCCTTTCAGCGAACATGAGCATGTTTCATAAAGTTAAAAATCAGCTGTTAAACATTTGCCGTACCGTACTCCGAACCGTTCGCCGTGCCGCTCGCCTCAGTTTTAACTGTTCGCCGTACCGCACTCCAAACGCAGAACTTTTCAGCCAATCAGAGTCCTCCATTACAATTCGCCGTGCAGTTTGCTCTACAATTTTGGCTATCCATCACAAGTGTAAACATGCGAACACGTTCGCGAACATGAATACAGAAGTATATGGGCATTTTTATATTTTGATTAAATTCATGTTTTGGACAATTCATTGTTACGAATGATAAATTGATAGGACCTAATCAATTTTTCAATTTTTCAAACAGTTTATTTTCTAATTCAAATAAAATAATTTCTGGAAAAATAATGAATGGATAAATACCAATATTGAAATATTGTTGATCAAGAATTTAGTACAACGACAATTCATTCAACTAATTCTTTACTGTTGAAATTATAATCATTTTTTATTGTTGATCAATTCCATCAACTAACCATGAACTGACTGAAATAAATACTTCAATTCTCATGTATTTAATTAATCGAATTGTATTAAAAATCTACATTGTAGGTCATATCTGAATTCACAAAGAGTTCGATTGTTGTTGGCAAAAAACATGTTATTCAGCGCAGAAATTATTGTTATTTTACTAAATGATAAGCTAAGTTGGATAGTTTCCCTTTTAGGGGGAGTTTTGACAACCCACAAAACTGATTTTTCATTTGAAGATATATCGAACAGGTGCATAGAACCTTATTTTTTTGTTCAGCTTGCCAAAATACCCCTCATTTCAATATTAAAATTTTAGACTGACTGTACACTGAGTCAATCATTCTATCAGGGCTCGAATAATTTTGGAATTGTAATTAAATAAGAATGGAAGAGAATAATTTATATATGAAAAAATATCAACACCTTTATTCAAAGACATATTAACTGCATGCGCATTCATATCACCGATACAGCATTGATAAAACTGTAGACGTTTATTTAGCACTTTGTCCCAAAAAACTGTTCTAGATGGAAAATTAATAATCCATGCCACGTGTAGGCCTATACATTGCATCATAAAAACGAAGTTTCAAAACTATGTTTTTTCTAAAGGTGCATTTTCGTTTGGGCGTAAATTTCCGCAGTCGACGACGGCAAGCATTGTTGACATTCATATTGTCTAAATTTCAAGTGTGCTAAAACAGTTGAACAAATAACTTCATTTTTTTGTATTTATTATTGAGGAATCAAACATTTCTAATAATGTCAACATATTGCCATTTAAAAGTATAAAACAGTTTAAGCTCAACCTGCCCCATTAAAACATAATTGAACATAATCTTTTAGTTTAATATAGACAAATTGAAATCCACCCAATCTGAGATTCTCTCCCTGTCGTGGTCGAGGACGGCATTTACGCACTAAGGAATACCCAGCTTAAACACATGTTTTTGAGATAATTTCTTAGATGCTGCTCTTTCACATTCACCATATTTACACATTTACAGAGTTTGTAAAATTAAAAATATTTATTAATTATCAAAACAATTCAATTCAATTCAATTTATTTTATTCACGTATCATACAATTTTAACAACACAATTACAATTATAAAATGAATATTAGAACCCACATAGACTATACGTCCGTGTGTGGGAGCAGTTCTTAAGATTAGTTGTGTTCAATAAAAAAAATATTGGGCTATAAGTATAAGATACATACGGTAAATGAAATGAAAATAGATTATATTTAATATATTTTTAGGATTAATTATATGAAAAAAAATCAATTTGAATTTGAGAAGGAAGAAAAGACAGATCCATTGGAAGAAAATTAGACAATCGGCTTGTAATAATACCTATTTTTATAATTTATTAATAATTATTATTTTCATCACACCAGAACAGCCGGAATCGCTTTTTGCAAAATGTATTTGGTAAGAAAAACAGATTAAAATTTGAATTTCAAACATAAGGTGATTTGATTAAATTCTCTGCATCCTGCGATCCAACATACATTAACCATTCAGAAATTCTGTGCTTTAACACTACAGTGACTCGGCCCGTCCCAGCCTCAACTATTTCTGGAGGAAGGTTTCTATACAGCCATTGCGAAATGTAAAATGAATTGTGCCTTTGCAAACTGATACTAATAGTAGGATTAAATAAACGTGACATTGTTTGGTTTCTGGTTAGATGACTGTGTTGAATCTCTCTGAAAAAAGTGTCCTTATTATTGAAAATGTAAATTACTAAAGTTTTTATGAAAATCTGCCTAACATTCATTACTGGAAATATATTGAATAGTAGATTGGTGGGAAAACGCTGGTTTTTTTGTAATATGGTTTTAATTATCAACCTCTGGGCGACCGACAGAGGCTCCAAGACCGCCAATGACGCACCTCCCCACGCCAGAATGCCATACTGCAGCAAAGACTGCACATACGCAAAGTACACTGTCCTGCAGCGATCCACAGTAAGCACTTGGCCCAGCCGTGAGAAGGCATAGATTAATTTTCTCAAACGGTTCTTTAGCCCTTGTACATGAGGAACCCAGCTTAATTTACTATCCAGGATGACTCCTAAATATTTATAATGAGCAACCCGTTCAATTATGCCACAGCCGCTGGCCTCCGACTGAGGATCGTCACAGTTGTGCATCCTTAACACATAGCGATCACAGTCAATATCTTGTCGACCAATAAATGGAAGATGTTTGGTTTTTTCAATATTAACTACTGTAAGAGAGTTATGGTCAAACCAATTTCTAATTTTGGCAAGGTCATGGGATGCGTGCTTGTATGCCTCACCCCACGTGCAGCCCTCAGATACCACAGCCGTATCATCCGCAAACAAGAACAGTTTCCCTTTAATTTTCAATTTGCTTATATTATTAATATAAATCAAGAACAATAGAGGGCCCAATGTACTGCCCTGGACTACTCCGTACTCTATTGGTAATAGTTTGCTAAGAGATCCATTGATTGAGACAATTTGTGAGCGATTCCCTAGATAACTAGTGAACCACTCCAATTCTCTATTTCTCACTCCTATTGTTTCTAGTTTTTTGTAAAGCTTTGTCCTATCAATCGCATCAAAAGCTTTTGCTATATCTAAAAATGTAATCAAAACCTTCTTCTTATTTCCTAATTTTGTAGCTATCTCTTTGGTTAGGTCAAACAAAGCATCTGAGGTGCTTTTGTTGGTAATGAATCCATATTGTTCGTCTGCAATAATATTTTCCCTAACAAGGTATCTTGTGAGCTGAACTTTAACACATTTTTCTATTATTTTACTAACAACTGTAAGAAGAGAGATTGGCCTATAATTGCTTATTATTGACTTTGGTCCTGCTTTGTAGATAGGGATAATTTTTGCTGTTTTTAATGATGTTGGAAATTTTCCTGTATTGATACTCAGAGTTATGATGTGCATTAAGGGTTGTTGTAATTCATTAAAGTTATTTTTAATCATTTTAGTAGGTATACTATCTAACCCGGGTGATGAGTTTCCCCTAATACTGTTTATAACACCATAAAGTTCTTCTGAACTGATCGGCTGTAGGTTGAATACAGACTGAGTAGCATGATCAGCATCATCCACCTCGGCAGGTCCTACTGGGTTCAGAGCCTCCGTCAGTTGTTTTCCCACAGAGGAGAAATATTCGTTAAAAGAATCGCTTAAAGTTTCAAGCGCTGTGGCAGCCGAATCACAAGTTTTGTGCCCAAAAGCCCCGACTGGAAATACCTCCTTGCCAACTGGACGCCCTGAAATCTCATTGACGATTTTCCAGAATTTTCTTGGATCGCCAGCTGCGGAATCTATCTTCTTTTTATAAAAGTTATTTTTAGCATTTTTTATTAAAGAGTGAAGCGAGTTCCTATACCTAATATATCTTTGTTTTAGATCGAGATTAAAAGGTTGGGCCCGCACTTTTTTGCTAAGTTTATCGCGCATTCTAATAGATATTACTAATCCTGACGTAATCCATGGTTTTATCTTTTTATTCTTTGAAGTTATCGGGGTACTGCTTGAATTAGACTCTAAAGTTGTTTTCAAGATACTGAGAAATGAATCTGTAGCTTTGTCAACATCATTTGTATTTAAAACTTCATCCCAGCACTGAAATTGCAAACAATGTTTAACTCTGCTCCAACATACTTTTGAATGAAATTGATTACTATTGTTATTGTTATTATTTTTACAGGTTATTATTACTACTACCGGTATTATGAATTATGTTTAAGCAGATAGGATAGTGATCGGTTATTTCGGATTTTAAGATAAAAGATGATAATTTTGTTCTGTTGGGTATTTTTGCAAAAATATGATCAATACAAGTATTACTATCAGGCCGGGTTACTTTATCAATACATGAAATTAAGCCGTTTGCATACATCACCTCCATGTAGCGATCTAATTGCATATTTGGGGTTGGATTAAGTATGTCACAGTTAATATCGCCAATCACTGCCGAAAGGCCAGCGTTATCAAAGTTCTTGCCACAAAAATCATTCAAGGCATTTGTGAACAGCAACTGATTAGAATTTTGACTGCGATAAATAGCGAGGAGATTGCAAGGCAGACCAAACCAGTCGAAAACAAGATTCAGGCAGGTGGCAACCCCTCCCAGACACAGCTCAGTACACGAAACAGACAGGGCACTATCAATGTAGATAACAATACCATCATTATTATTGATACTATTGAATGATCTAAACACATTGAAACCATCGATGTGTATTAAATCAGTATCGTAATTAAGCCATGCTTCAGTTAGAATAATGCAGTCGAATTTTACTTTGAGATCTTCAATCAATACTAAGAATTTGTTGAAATTGCGATTATAGCTCCGGATATTCTGGTGGATAATTTTGAACGATTGAGTATTATCTATCTTATCTTCCTGGCTAGCCTGATAAAAACTACCTGTATCTTCACAGTATAAGCACTCTACTAACTGGTAATCAAAAATTAGATTCTGTTCAATCATAAAAATCAATTCGAATGTATCCTCTTTCGGAAAGCTGCTAAAAAATATAAATAGAATTATAAGAGGCCGATAGCTTTGTTGATGATTAACAGACTTTACTAAGTTAGAAGCAAAACAATATACACTGAAAAAATAAATAAATGTGGGTATTTTCCAATTTGAAGTTTTTTTATAGATCTAAGCAATAAGATATCATACTTTCAGATAGTGATAGCCAATTCAAGTTGTTTTCATAGATTAAATTATTCGCTCACAACTAAAGTTAGTATGGTCGCCTACTTGAGTAGAACAATTTGAAAGACTGAAACATTTTTGCAATATGTTTCACTTTGATCTCTCCTTCAAAATTGTAAATGAACAAGATAAAATAAAATATACATGTTAATAATCATTTCAACAACTGAATATCATCTAAAACTGTTCGTTAAAACTGATTAATGAATATTAAAAACGAAAATGCAATGAATCTTTCTTGGATTTCCACTTCATTAAACTAATTGAGGGTTTCGGAAAAACATTTCATGATATAATATATAAGACATAAATAAAATAAGAATTAAGTTACCTCTGTTAGTATGCTTCTAAATTAAAACAAAAAAGTCTTCAACTTGAAGTTATTTAACGTTCTTAAACTCAAATAATAATTCAACTTGTCCTTAATCAACTATATTCATAAATCAAAATAAAATCTAGTATTATTGATTTTATATTATCATTCAATACCACAATTATAAAAATAATACCCACCAATATCAGTAATGTAAAAAATAAGAATATTCTCAGTGTAACTCAGATTCAAAATCTGATGATTACCGTATGCTATTTAAATTAAAACTAGCAGTCCCATCGCTCAAATACCCGGCGATTACTATATAAAACAAGTATGAATAGCATTGTACCTATTGACTAAATTTAAACTGTTCCAAATACTTGGGAATTATTAATACTATTGAAGAAGTATTAATATCAAATGTATATAGGCCTACTCGTATTTTATTATTATTATCAGTCTCCTATGCACAGTGGGTGAAGATAATTATTAAAAACTCACAGTTTGATCGATTTCGATACTTAAGAGCCTGATCCTGAAGCCATCGCATTCGTGTTTGGTGTAGCCGCTACATCATCACTTTTCGCATCGTGAGCAGCGGGGTGTGACTCGGTATCGGCAGCCATCAATTGTTGCTGATTTTTGTCCAATAATTGTTGAAAGAACTCCACATGCTTTACTCGCTGTGGGTTCGTGGTCGGCGTCCGCTTGACCAGCACTCGTCCGTCGGCGACCCATGCAGCCGCCAGTTTGCCGCTCTTCACTTGACGCCTCGCCTCAAAGTAAATAGCGTTGTTATTCTCAGTGAGATGGTCGTTGATGTAGATATGTATATTCGGAAAAGAAGGATGCAGTTCTTGGGCAGACATTACTTTCCTCGCTCGCCTTGCGTGAATCCACTGGGTTTTTGTCTGTCTTGAAACAAAATTAACTACGATTGACGGTGGACGATTATCTCTCATCTTAGATGGTAAACGATGGGCGGCAGACACATCGTAACTGTTAAAGTTCACTTGTAAGAGTCTAGCAAGTTCCCCAAGTATTTGAAAAATATTCTCACCTCGCGATCTCGGCACACCAGCAATAATAATGTTATTTTTCCTGGTTTGCTGTTGTAGGTCTGACACTTCATACTTTAACAAATTAAGTTGAGTATTTAAACGTTCGTTTTCAGTTCTAAGGTATTTTACTTGCGAAGTATTTTGCTCACACTCTTTTCTCACACCCTCGAACTGTGACTTGAGTGATCCTAAGTCTTTGACAACACTTGCAATGTCCTCTTGCATTTTTTTAAGAGCGAGTTCTGACGAGTCACTGTGCTCGTTAAACTCCTCGCGAAAAGAAGCAATTGTCTCAAGCACTGACTTTTCACTGTTACTAGTGGGTACACAGACACTGTTAGCCGAGTTAGGAAGTTTCATACATGAATCGCACTTCATATTTTTACGCGTGTTCACTTTATTTTTGACGTCGCCCGAAACACATTGAGCATGAATGTTGACCGAGCATTCGCTACACTTTATAATGTCTTTCACTAACATTTCTCTCCCGCATTTTCCGCAATCATCACCCATTATGAATAAATTTGTGAGAAACAGAACTGAAAATAATAAATTGAGGTTATAGATTGGAGCTATTGGCTATTGTTAGGTTGACACAATTCTTTCCGAAAGCGGATTCAACCGGTCTAGTCTCGTTTAAGCAGGAGCTTCAGCAAACGATCCGATCCCATCGACTGACTGATAAGAACTGTATATATAGAACTTAAATAAGAACTGAAATATATAGATTAACAAAATCTCCATTCTCAATTGTGAAAATTCATTATTTAATAATTGAAAGTTATATTTCCCAACGAATAAAAGAGAATTGATTACTTCGAACATCTTTGAACATGAATTAACAGATAATATTACATCCGATATAGCGGTATCAGCTATCTTCTATAGAAGGCAGTGACAAGGCAGAGAATCAGCAACGCTGTTCTCCTATCTTTCTCCACTGCTATTATAACGTGGACCTCACTAGTCCAGTTATATCGTTACAACTAGTCTATAGCAACTATAACAACTAGTTCTAGCTATTGGTAAATTCAGTTGAATAATCAAGTGCTAGTTCTAGGTAGATGTAACTATAGTGAGGTCCACGTTATAATGACAGTATTTGATCAACTTTGGTTTTGCTATCCTTGTCTATCATTCGACAAAGCGGTGGTACTATCCTTTTCTAGGTCCACAACGATGCCAATTATGTTTTTAACAGTGTAGAAATATAATTAATTAATGCAGAGAATTGGCCTTACTATTCTCTACTTGAATATACTGATGAAATGAACAATACTGTAATTCTGTTTCATCACTTGTTTGTTTCTTGCTATTTATAATTAGTGATGGCTCAAATGACAATTGAAATTTTCCCTGTTATGGTAGGCTATTGTAAAATACGTTTGTTAGTGTAGAATGTACAGTTTGTTACACTAAAATTTATAAAATATATATCACATTGAAATATATCCTATTTGCCTCGATTGATGTCCACCTTGCTGTTTGAAATAAATCATTTGAACTAACATTACAATTTTATCTGTCACAGTGAGGGAATGACGTGTGCATTTTTGTGTATGTTACGATTAAATATATAAACATAAGTTTTCTGTTGTTTTCGTCTCGTTACAATGGAATCTATAAAACATATTTGCCTCGATTGATTTTTATTATTTGAGCTGACAGTTACAATGTTTTCCTTTACAGTGAATGAGAAGGTATTGTTGTTCTCAAGAACGAATGAAATAAGAGGAGTGGATCTGTATCAGCCTTACTACCATACGATACCGACTATCAGTCTACCCCAAGTTCTTTCGCCTTCGCAAGTTGATTATGTGGCTAAAAACAAGTCGATATTTTGGATTGATACAACGATCAGTGAGGTTAAACGATCGTCATTGATCGGTGGAAAGACCAGTACAATAATTGACACAGGTAACAGCATTCTTTTATTAAATATCAGCTAAATTTTTAATTAACAGAATAACTTCCACAAATAATTATATATATATATATATATATATATATATATATATATATATATATATATATATATATATATATATATTACATTTGAGTGTTTCGCGGATGGATATATTATATGTAAAAGAATTAACCGGGTACATCCGTTTGTTTTGACTTACTTGAGTCTGACGTTTCGTCGCCATCGCAGACGACATCTTCTGAGGGTGGCGTCGAAATCCACACCTCAGAAGATGTCGTCTGCGATGGCGACGAAACGTCAGAATCAAGTAAGTCAAAACAAACGGATGTACCCGGTTAGTTCTTCTACATATATATATATATATATATATATATATATATATATATATATAGTCAATTTCAGATTAACAAAACAATTACATTAACAAAAATATATTCTTCTTCTCTACAACTTGAAAATAACATATTAATTTGTCAATTGCCAGGTATATCAAATCCTATGGGCTTTGCTGTGGACTGGATTGGGGACAACATGTTCATCGCTTACAGCAGCATCAAGGAACCATACACTATTTATGCTTGCACATTGGATGGAGAATATATCACTACCATCTATTCTGGACCAAGCATTGATGAAAGTCCATTCGAGGTAAGTACCCTTACTTCTTTTATCTGTAATTTTGTACTTTGGTTAAATTTTATGAAGATGGAAATTACTGAGATATTGCATTTATTCAAATTAAGCTATTGATAATTATTATCTATTAATTATAGTTCTATTTATTAATAAGTTGATAATTCGTTTGATAATAATTATAAATTTGATGTGATGCAATTTTTTGTAATTGATCATCAGTAAATCTCATCAACTACACTAGCCCTACACCACTAGTAAAGCACTGTTTTTTTCTAGGCCACCGGATGTAAGATTGCATGCGCAATCTTTTCACTCTGTACAATAATTCTTCATTTTCTCGTGATTAACAGGGCTACAGAATACGGGGTCTGGCAGTCGACCCTCATAGGGGAAAAATCTATTGGAGTCAACAGAAAGTTGCCGGTATGAACGACATAGAAGCAAGCAACATGGATGGCAGTGACCGGCATACCATCACAACTCAAAGAGAAAATAAAGTTCTGTCTGCAGTCTGTAGTAAGTACTTTTTTACAGACTAAAACTGTTATGTACCCCGTAATGACAATTTGCGAAACAAGAATAGACTAGAAATAGAAAACATTTTGAAATGTTTTCTATTTCTAGTCTATTCTTGTTTCTCTCGCCTATTTCTTGTTTCACTCGCTTCGCTCGCCTGCATTCTTTTTTTAACTGAGTTGGTAGCACTGGGCTACTGAGTAATGTTGTTGAGAAATTCGCTCCGCTATTTTTATAATTTTACAGTGGTTATTTACTAGCAAATGTGAAAATCATGTAGTTTAGAAGTTTTTAGAAAGTGTGAAGTACCTGTTCTTTTAAGAAATCCATAACTGCAGGACCGCTTGATGACTAGAATAACGCGGATCACACACGATTTTGAACACGTTGACTCCATTTTTCTTTAACGCTGGCATACACGTGCTATTTCTTGTCGTCTCGATTTGACTGAGTGGTTCGTCTTCTCTACGATTCCATCGTAACTGCTATTGACATAGCTTAAGTTGTGATAGAAAGGGTGTTGGTTCTAATCTTATAGATAACGCGATAAACTGTTTTCAATAGTGTTATCTATACTGCTGACTGTAGTGAAGTAGATTCACCAGCTGTTTTTTGTTTACCTACTTATATATACTATATAACTACAGATCTTATTTATGTGTAACCATGACAACAAAGTGCGGCACTTTAAATTAATTTCATCTACTTGAAAGCTATATCTCGCTCTTGTGATTTTCGCAAACTGACGTGGCTACAAGGCCTTTAATATATTGTTTCCTTTCCCTTTACCATATCAGGAGCTTCCTTTTACCGCCTTGATAGCTCTCTCGGCACTTGTCAATTTTCCTTCCAGTTTTCCTTTCTCTCTGATACTTCACTTGCACGAACTTTATAGATCGGGCATCAAATAAAGCTTTGAATCACAGAATAAGAACACCGCACAATTACTACTGTAATATATTATAAGTATGTTCCCAACAATAAATAGATCTTCAACACAAAGGGGTAACGATGCTATAGAGGTCAACGGGTTCAAATTCAGAAAACAACGTACAATGCTAGACGGAAGAGTTTCGTGGAGATGTCTAAACAATGGCTGTCCATATACTTTGAAAACAAACGCCCAGGTACATACAGTTTTAGAAACAAGCGGGAAGCACGATCATCCAGCTCCTGATCTGGCCTCCGCAAGTACCGTCATCAATGACTCTTCTGTCAGACAATCAACTCCTCTGTGCACGGATAAGTTGCCATCCACTCCTGTCAGTTGTAAGGGTATTTATTCACCTCAACGAGCAATGTGCGATATGGGTGTCAACACACCAACAGCAAGAACAGTCTCAAACAATGAATCGCCTAGTTTGCGTGCAATAGAGCTTCTACAGCAGCGTGATGATATGATTGCGTATTCACAAGACTTAAAAATGCAAATTGAATCTCTTCAGAAACAAGTTGAAACACAGAGGGAACAGATCAAGTCAGTAACGCTGGAATTTGAAAGAGAGAATGGAGATGTTAAAAGTCAGCTAAGAGCAATGTCAGTGACAATTGAAACTTTGGAGGCTGACAACAATGCTCTGAGGAATGAGAACAGCTTGTTAAGAGATAGCTCTAATAAAAATAAGAGCTTGCGTTATAAATCCATGAATAATGGTAGCAAACAAACCAAGTCGAGTAATGGAATTAAACCAAGTCGAACAAGCATTTCAAATTCAAATGTCGATAGTGATGCTGTAGTTTCGAAAGAGTGTGAACCCAGTCCAGCCACTCCTAGTCTCACGGTTCACCACTACGCTGACAGCCAGGGTAGAGATGTCGGAAGACACTTCAAGAGGAAAAGCAACTTGAATTTCACTTCATTTGTGAAGCCTGGGGCCAGGTTTCTTGATGTCATGCCGGATGGTTTGACGGATTTTGGCGGAAATGATGTGTTGGTGATTCAAGGGGGTACCAATGACGTCAGTAGAAATGAAGCCAAGGACGTTCTGATTGCTTTACGAAGGAGTCTGGTGGCTCTCTATGGAACCAACGTCGTCGTGATCTCGATTCCACATCGCTTCGATTTGGCGGACTGGTCTTGCGTCAACAAACTGATTAAAGAGACTAATATTGCTATTAAGAAAATATGTAATCTGTTTCCTAATTGTAAGTTCATTGATATGAGTCATTTGGGGAGGAGATTTCATACAACTCATGGCTTACATCTCAATGGGTTCGGTAAACAAATGATCAGTGATAGTATTATCGAGTGCGTGCAAAGTAATTTCATAAATACAAATCCTTATTCTGCTATTCCACTACATAATTCTTTTTTAGTTTAAACTGCCTCGCATCGGAGAGGGCCCCATCTAATTCAGATTTTAATCAATTAGTCATCTCCGATTGTAATTATCCGCATACCTCCCGTCTGACAGGGTCTGAAAATTTTGAGATGAATAATACTGAAGCTTCTAAAAAACACAATACTTCTATATTGAATTTAGCAATGGATATTAATGTTCCTCTTGACAATTTGACACCTCACTCGCACCCAGCTACTAATGTATCTCAAAAGGCGAATGATAGAATCTCGATTTTACACCAGAATGTGCTACACTTGCCCTCACGCTTAGACTTGTTGAGAATTACCTTGGAGGAGCTAAAGCCTGAGATATTAGCTATCTCTGAGCATAAAATGACAGAGGCTGAAATAACTCGCTTGAATGTACCCCATTATCAGATAAGTTCTCAATTCTGTAGATCGAAAAATGTGGGGGGTGGAGTTATGATTCTGGTTCAAAATGAAATCTATTCAAATTGTAAGCCTGTGATCTTGCCGGCAATACAGTCGATCACTAGCGAGAAAGAGTTTGAGTGTTGCTTATCTCAATTTTCAATGAATAAGTTCTCGTTTGTGTTGGCATGCTTGTATCGAACGCCTCAACACTGTTTTTTAGAACCATTTTTTGAAAAACTTGAAATCTTGCTGGAAATTTTGTGCAATAAATACGAGAATGTTATATTGGCTGGTGATATTAATATTAATGTCTTAGAGAAAAATAATGTGTATAATAAATTCATCAATGTTCTTAAAATGTACAACATGACTTATAAAGTAGATTTTGCGACCAGAATCACAGCTACATCTGAAACAGCTATTGATAATTTTATAACAAATATTAATAACGACAATTTAAGAGTTTCTGGAATTATCACTCACATATCTGACCATGATGCTCAGCTGTTTGAGATCATTCATATTAAGAATGCTATTCACCAAAAACCAATTCGTAAATTGTGCAGGAAATTTGACAGTGGTAACTTAAATGTATTTTTTATGGATCTGCTAAGATTGGATTGGATGAAGGTTTACCAGTCTCCAGTGATGCTAAAATATGATGTTTTTATCACAACTTTTTTGTATCATTTCAATATAAATTTTCCAAAACTTTATATCACTGAGAAACAACCAAATAAAAGAAAATGGTTGAGCGTGGAGGTGGATAGGAAGAGGAATGAATTGTTAGAGATTGAAAAAATGTACAGACATACTAAAAGCGAAAACTTGAAAAATGAGATTAAATTTAGAAAGAGAGATCTTAATCATAGTATAGAGAGGTGTAGGCAGAGATCATTTGACAATAAAGTTTCTATTTCAAAAAATAAAAATAAATTAGCTTGGAACCTTATAAATTCAGAAGTTGGTAGAATCAAAGTAAATAACCATTCAAATATGTGTGTTGAAGACAATGGAAATCTTCTAAAAGATCCTTCTAGCATTAGTAATTGTTTTAATGACTTTTTTGTGACAGCAGTAGATAAATTTGTAAGACCGAATATTCCTGATAGGCCTATAAACACATCCAATCATCAAAACTGTGATTCCACTCTTAAATTCAAATTCAACTATATTTCTGAGTCAGACTTGATAAAAATAATAATGTCTTTCGAAAATAAACTTTCCTCAGGGCCGGACGACATCCCAATCACGGTTGTTAAAGCAGTCTTACCTGCAATTATCAAACCCCTGAGTCATTTGATAAACTCATCCTTAATATCTGGACACTTTCCAAATACTTTGAAGATAGCCCGGGTATTTCCTATATTCAAAAAGGGTAATGTCAAGGATCCAGCATGTTTTAGACCAATATCGATTTTATCTGTTTTCTCAAAGATATTTGAGCGGGTAGTGTATATTCAATTGATGGGATACCTGGAAAAAAATAATTTAATAGACAAGGAGCAGCATGGCTTCCGATCGGGGAAATCCACGGTAACAGCCGGAGTGGATTTCATCGATTCTATCATCAGTGCTATAGACAGGGGAGATAAAACTATAGGTACGTTCTTAGATATGAGCCGCGCTTTCGACAGTGTGAGGCATGATATGTTGATAGACTCATTAAACACCCTGGGAGTGAACGGTAAGGAGCGTATTTGGTTCTCCTCCTATTTGAAAGATAGGCAGCAATTCGTAGAGATTGAACATATAGATGAAACTGAAACGCTGCGCTACAAAAACAAATATCGCTCCAACATTAGACATTTGAATTATGGTGTGCCTCAGGGGACAATATTGGGCCCGCTGTTATTTATCTGTTACATCAAGGGGTTGCCTAGAGTTTTCCAAGAGCAAGCTACTTTGTGTCTCTATGCAGATGACGCTAATGTCATCTTCTCAGGTAATACATTGCAAAGTGTAGAAGAGACATCCGCAACTGACCTTTCTCTTATGAATAAATTTCTCAATGACAGGAACCTTCTTCTAAATGGGGGGAAGTCAGTCGTAATTTCATTTTCGACGAATCAGAGAAAAAATGAAATTTGCCCAAATGTCCTTATTAATAATGAAATGTTGGAATTAGTAAACGGTACACGATTCCTGGGTTTAGAAATCGACAGTAATTTATCCTGGAATAGTCATGTTTGTCAGGTAGTCAAAAAAATCTCCCCTGGGTTGTATGCTTTAAGACAAATGTCAAATAAATGCAGTCTTCCAACCATGAAAACGCTTTATCATTCATTGGTACACTCCCATCTGGCCTATGGTTTATGCATCTACGGAGCCACGACCAAAAGCAATCTTGATAGAATTCTCATTCAACAGAAAAAAGCACTCAGAATAATGATGAATCTAGAAAGAATGGACTCTGTAAAACTGGTTTTTTCGCAGCTTGGCATTCTTACAGTTTACGGACAATATTTATTTGATGTAATCATGTATGTTAGGAATTACCCTGTAGAAGAGCTACGGAATGAGACTCATGGGTACAATACTAGATTTGGGAGGATAACGGAAAGACATAGGTTAGAATTTTTTAAGAAAAAGACGCACTACATGGGAAGGAAATACTTCACAATGTTGCCTTTAGAATTACAGGCAATAGAGAACATTAAAAAATTAAGTATAAAACTCAAGGAGTTTTTAATATCATTGTGTCTGTACTCCCTGCAGGAGTTTGCAGATAGCACTTTGCGTTTGTGATTGTTGAATATCGATTTTTGTTTATTTATATAGGAGGTTTTAAGACTTACTCTTCTACTACATTTTATGTTCATGTTGTTTGTGTATTGACGCTGTTCGTAATGTACCTGTACATGTTTATGAATAAAGATTTTTTCAATTCAATTCAATTCAACTTTGCTTCCTCCCATCAAATATTCAAATACAGACTTCCAGGCTCTTTCCAGTTGACTGAACAATGCATTAAAACGCTGGTAAACGTCGATTTTGGTTTATATTTTTTAAGATATGATAATTATTATATTTCAGGTCTGTTCTCTATCTAGACCAAATAATGAGCAGACCTTACAAAACATTCATATCCGCCCTTTCAAGTTCCAATCTAGTGTAGCCTACTTGAAAAATCGCGGGGTCCAGAGTTCAGACAAGTGCAATCGTTCGTGAAAACCCGTTGACAGAATTTTGAGAACCTCTCTAGACTCTAGCTGAACCTCTGTAACGGATCTGAACGTTTCTTGTTCATTTGTTCTAAAAAATCTGGAAACCGCATAAAACGCTGCAAAAACACCGATTATCTTTGATGTTCTCAATTATTTGTAAGCGCTCTCAAATTAACATTACTTCTTGTACCTTAGTTGAACTACTGCACCAAATTTCAAACTTTTCTGGCAATCACTTATTACTTCTCATAAAACTGAAAAATACTTTGAAATTTGTACCACCTGTTTTATTGTGTTTGTTTTTGTAATAGTCTTGTATGTGTTTTGTGTGTTTGAATAAAATTGAATTCAATTCAATCTATTTGCCATTTTATAAAATAATACTATCATAATTTTTCTGTAGTGCATCCTTAAACTGTGAATATAAAACAATATAGGCGATAAAATTTAAAATCAATAAAAAACAGAATTCTTCAAACATTTTTAATTATTTTAATGTCAAAGCATAGACAATTAGTGTGTTCGCTAGCAATGAGTTGAGATTTTATGAAAAATAATATATTCAGGAGTATTACACACAAAATGTTTTCATGAAATAAATTAATTATGTTCTCACATTTTGTAACATTGAACATCTCATATTTATTTTCAACATCCCACACCACACATGAGCAAGTTCTTTTACGGAGGTTGTCTTTATTTATTAAATTTTCTATAAACACTTTCATTTATTTTGCCAACATTTTTGTATAAATTATTTCATCTTAAGATTAAAAAGTTATTTTTCAAAAATTTAGATTTCACCCAGTCATCGATTAGAATAAAGAAGTTAATATTTATTTTATGTGTGAATTGGTAATCATCCCACGTGATTCAGCTCTACCACTTTCTTTTCGCCAATCTTTTTGTTCTACTTTCCTATCGATTGCGTTCAATATAATTGAATTACTGTTTTATTTAACAGGTTTGATAGTCGATCATGTTGATAACAGACTCTACTGGGTGAATGTGGAGTCTCAAACAATTCAATTTTACAATTTCATCGACAAATCCATAACAACAGTACCATTACCGGCTGGTACATCACCTTCAGCCGCTACAATATACGATGGCTTACTTTATTATGCTGATTTGAATGACTCTGCCATACATTCTGTCCATAAAACCTCAGGAAGTGGACATGAAATCATCCGAAATAATACCAGTGAGTACTCGTATTCCTTATACTTGTATTTAAAGATATCGTTAAAACTATCGGGAAAGGGCTAACGTTTTTGAATAAGGATGTTTCTGCCTTGGGAGCTCGATCAAGACTGACTCCCACTTGGGGATGCCAATCCCGTACCTTAATTTCAATCCCGGGATTTCGGGACTGTCAAATTTTAACCCCGGGATCCCGGGACTGAGAGAAAATAATTTTAGATAGGCAAAACAATGACACTTATGACACTAATGACACTTAGCCCACTTATGTTCATCTGGTGATAGCATTTTATGAAGAGGATTTTGGTGGGCTAGTCCACTGGTATGACAATTCCTCAACCTTCACGGCAATTTTGTTGAAGAGTAATCATAAGGGAAGTAAATTTTCCTGAAAGAATTATTCGTCGTTTTATGGCCAATCGGAGGTTGAAAAAAATGTCCCTCGTAAATCCAAGAACAAATTATAATTGAACTCTTTGTTCTGATTCATCAATATAATAGAATACTTATATAAAATGCGTATCAAATCTTATATAGAACGAATTATTATAGATCAATGAAGAAAGACAAAGGGTAAACAATAAATAAGTATATTGTTAAAAAATTGTCATATGTTTGAAATGTTTTACTATATATCATTTATATTAGTTTCAATAATTTATTTGATTTATTTTAGGTCACGTGATGTCATTGAAAATTTACGACCCAACAGTGCAAGCCGGAGAAAATGCTTGCTCTATGAATCGAGGCAACTGCTCCCACCTCTGCTTGATGGTGTCTCAAACTAGTCGAGTTTGTAAATGTGCTACAGGCTATAAAACCGATCCTAACGACCCAACAAAATGTATTGGTGAGTATATTTCTAATAAATTAAATATAATAATTTCTCCAGCCACAGAGGACCTTTCTAAGATCACTTATTGAGGCTGTTCTTATTGTCATTAATTCTACATTATTGTTTTCTATACGGTTAAACCTAGTTTCCCCTCAGCATACGATTTAATCATTTCTATCTGTTCTGAAAAATTATACGTTGCTATTTTCAATTCATCAGGATAATACACTGAATAACATTTTTACAATTGAAAATTACTTCTAAATTGAAAAAATTACTCCAGAAATTTTTAAGACAAACCATACATTCATTCCCTCACTTGCAGCTCAGCTTCTCAACTGAATGAAACGACAAGAATTTCTCACAAGCATTTATTTATTGAAAAGCAAATTTAAATACTGTTTAAGTTGCTGAACTATTATCAAACCATAGTGAGCCTAGGAATCTTGGAGTTCACTAAAAATAGATAATGATGTTAGCAACCGAAACTTGTGTCTCATTTGTTAAAATAAATCTCTATTTTTTCCAATTGTGTAATATGCCTAAAAATATTTTATTCACAGATAAGATACCGGCTCTATACTTAGACTTATAGCTCTATACGTATGTGTAAAAAATAGCTATTTATCTTCACTCGCAATAGAGCAGATTTACATAACGAGATAAATAACAAAATCGTCCACGTGATCAAATTTACCGCATGCATTTTAGAATTGTTACCGGTTCTACACGTCTATGTAACCTGCACATCTTTACAGCGATTCTTTTCAGGATAATCATCTTCTGTGCTTTAGTTGTTAGTGTTAATAGAAGAATCATGATAATAGGCTTAAGGTGTATGTTATTGCAAATATTGTAAATATTATTTCATAAAATCGCTTCTCTTGTATGGGCTACTTTTTTAAAAAATATTGAAAAAGAATATAAAAACATGGAGTACCCTCTTATTGACTTATTATTTTTTCCATTAAATATTAATTCATTTCGGTTTCAAGCAACGTAAACAATAAAATTGATTTGATTTGATATTCTGTGGAGGAACTGAATTTGAATGGAATTGATATACAGGCGTTGAAGAGCTACTCATATACTCGATCAGCTATGAGATAAAGGGCTTGTCATTGGACGAGGCGAGCAGAAACATGAGCGACGTCCTGGCTCCGATCTCCCGGGTGGCAATGGCTACCGGAGTGGACTTCGACGCGGAGAGTGACTACCTGTACTGGGCAGACAGTGACCACGGCACAGTGTCACGCATCAAGCGAGACGGCACGGCCAGACAGGTTGTGGTTGAGCCCTTCGACTCAGTCATGTTTTCAGGCATGTTCGATGCCTTGATGGAGAACTCCAACTCTGTCGATCTGTTATCGGGATTGGCGGTTGACTGGATCAGTGGTTAGTATCACATTTCGTTCAGTAGCTGGTGCCCGTTCCATAAGTCACAAGTTCAATTCTATCTATTCATAATACAAGATAAATTTACAGAGACAAAATATTCTAAAAACAAATTCGTGAATATTTTCCCCACCTAGACGAATCTGTGTGTGGGGGAAGATATTTGATATCTAACAAGTTAAATTATACTTACAATTAAATTTGAAAAGACTTTTGTGTTTCTAGCAAAATTCACCTGTCTTTCTATATTGTAATGTCAATATCTCTTCATGTCACATTTGATTTTTTTTTTTAATATTATTAGTGACGGTCACCTATTATTTTTTATAATATTCGGTTCATTTTTTTTTAATAATCATATTGAAAGCTGACAAGTATTATCACAATTTCGAAAAGGCAGAAACTGATTGTTAATATGCTGACTTTTTCATGTGAAACTGAGTTTTTGAAAGTGAAGCATAAATATTGATAAATTATCTAGTAACAGATGATTGAGGATTGAGGAATATTATTTCACTATAAAAACACATTATATTCTTCAATAGTAACAAGTTGTTATTACGCTATAGTAGCCGCACCACGAGATGGCATTTGAAATGATGTAAGAAGGGTCGATCTCGTGATGCGGTTACTAAATAAGGCTAGTTTTCCATTCCGCTAAAATTTATAGGTGAATAAGTCGCTAAAATTTATAAGTGAATGACAAAATAAAGAGTTAATGTATCACAGTTCGAAATGGATCAAGGAATCATATTTAATTCAAAAAAATGAATTTTTATTAAGGTGCTAAGAATTATCCACCACAAACACATGCATTTCGATTTCAATCAGCTGATGCTATGCTTACTAATGGTTCTGCGCACACTAGACCTCGCTCATGAATAAACTTTAAAACTAATAAGAAGGGCCAGTACAGTAAGTACAGTATATTGAGAAGATTTAGCAATGTCATCTATTATTTTCTCCATTGAAAGTGCTAGAGACACTGTTTCCAGGGACACCGGACTTATCAAGGATGTACCTTTATATCGTCTCTATATTTACAATATTAACATATATTACAACTTTTCTAAAAATGGAATATGCAGTAGGCAATTTAGACGATGAATCGTCTCACAGACGAAAATGAGACGGAAAATGATTCTAAATAACATAGGTTAGTTGGTGACAATGACAGGAGGTTGATAATGATGTTTTTCATGAAATTTGGATTCAATGTTATGGCTTGTTATGCCTATGCAGAATGATTTAATGCTCACAACTCGGTTTCCGATCTCATACTAAAAGGAAAACAAAAGACTTGACACTGTAGAGCTACACAAAAATGCAAAAAATGCACATTTTTAAAAGCGCATGCGCTACCTCATCCACTCTTTCACAGATAAGATGGAGAAGATAATCCTTCTACTTTGTGGCTCTTTCATGAGCTGTCGCATGGTCTCATAGATACAGCGCGAATTCAAGCGAGACTACTACACCTCAGAATTTTACATTCATTCATTCTGCATTCATAAACTGATGCACTAATGTGTTTATAGGGCATTCGCATGGTTTCTCTCTTAAATGAATGAGTCTTTCACAATTTGAATAGGCTAATTGACCGAAGCGAAGCTGAGGTCCTAGTTTCGACTCGATCGGCTTTTGTCTGTTTGTTTGTTTGTACCGCAGTTACAGTCGCAGTTATTGTCCGATTTGGATGAAATTTGGTATACAGTTCTTTGAAACAAGGTGCAGAAACGAATGTGTAACGATTTTTGGTAAGACCTCCGGTTTTTTGTAATATTTAAAAAACCGTAGAATAACCTCAAAAGTATCTTTGAAGATACAGCAACTCATGTTCCTACTTTTTCGCAACCACTGTTACCAGGGCATGGTGTCCAAGGCAGTTAGAGCGTAGTTTATCACACCGTGGGACCAAGGTTTAAATCTCGTTCCGACCAGATTTTTTTTCAGACGATACTAATTGTTTTATCTTATTCTAATAATATATCATTATAGAATTATCATTATGACTATATAGAATAACAATATTGAATCATATTATTATTATTATTATTATTATTATTATTATTATTATTATTATTATTATTATTATTATTATTATTATTATTATTATTATTATTATTATTATTATTATTATTAAATTGATTTATCAAATTAATTGGATAAATTATTTTAAAAAAATCTTTAATATCAATACATAAATAACTATTATTATCTATGTTACAGATAAATCAACTATTTTAGTTGTAGACAATATTATTATCATAAAAATTTATTTAATCTAAAAGTTTTATTCATAACTATCAGTTATTATTTAAGTTATTTTTTAACTGAATTTTCAGTTTATCAGGTACAATAATTATTGTATTGTATTCATTTTTTGTGCATTTTTGTGTCGCTCTACAGTGTCAAGTCTTTTGTTCTCCTTTTGGTATAAGATCAGAAACCGATTTGTGAGCATTAACATTCTGCATAGGCATAACAAGCCATAACATTGAATCCACTTTTCTTGAAAATCATCATTAGCAACCTCCTGTCATTGTCACCAACAAACCCATCTTATTTAGAATCATTTTCCATCTCATCATCTAAATTGCCTACTGCATATTCCATTTTTCCGTCAGTTGACCGATTTCTTATAAGTAATTATTAGAAAAGTTGTAATATATGTTTATATTGTGAATATGGAGACGATATGAAGGTATCTCCTCGATAAGTCCGGTGTCCCTGCAAACAGTGTCTCTAGCACTTTTAATGGAGAAAATAATAGATGACATGGCTAAATCTTCACAATAATATACTGTACTTACTGGCCCTTCTCATTAGATTGAGAGTTGTATTCATGAGCGAGGTCTACTGTTCGCAGAACTACTAGTAATAATTATTGTACCTGATAAACTGAAAATTCAGTTAATAAATAATTAAAATAATAACTGATAGTTATGAATAAAAGAAGTTGGAGATTAAAGAAATGTTTATGATGTTAAATATTGTCTACAACTAAAATAGTTGTTGATTGATGTTTTTATGATGATAAAAATTGTCCACAACTAAAATAGTTGAGTTATCTGTAACATGGACAATAATAGTTATGTATGTATTAAGAGCGTAAAACTCAACTTTATCACTCGAATTACATACACTAATTTTTCTACAACTGCAGTATTAAAATCCAATGCAATAAAGTTTTTTTTTAAATTTATCCAATTAATTTGATAAATCAATTTAATAATAATAAGATGATTCAATTTAATTTTTCTATCTAATCATAATAATTTATTTAATAATGATATATTATTAGGATAAGATAAAACAATTAGTATAATCTGAAAAAAACTGGTAAGAACGAGATTTGAACCTGGGTCCCACAGTGTGAGTGTCAACGCTCCAGCTCCCTACGACACCATGGGTTGGTGATTTTGAAGGCGAAAAAGTAGAACATGAATTGCTGTATCTTCAAAGACGCTAGATACGAAAAAAACTTTCTGGATGGAGGTTGGTCTGCGGTTTTTTAAATTACAAAAAACCAGAGGTCTTGACAAAAATCGTTACACATACGTTTCTGCGCCTTGTTTCAAAGAACTTGCATACCAAATTTCATCCAAATCGGACAATCTGCGAGTGTAACTGCTGTACAAACAAACAAAAGCCGATCGAGTCGAGACTAAAACCTAAGCTTCGCTTCGTTCAATTATTTCTATATCTTACTGTTTCTGTACGAATGCAGATAAACAAGCTGAACATCAGGTGATGAAAAGCCAAACGCGCGTGTTCGTGGCGCTTGAGTCTGTATGCACCTATACATTCTTGTAGAGTAGAACCTCTATAAATCTCTATAATGTCGTTCCTAAACACAATGGAGAAGCACAAAAATAATTTCTTATTCAATAAGAGTGAATATTAAGGTGCAAATCCTTAGCGAAGACTAGCCGCGCGGCACATAAGCTATAAATTCATCAGATTTAATTACTCAGTTGGAATTTTAAATGCAATGTAGTAGCCAATTTTCCTATTCATCTGCCACCATAACATTCATACAACATGAACATCCAATGAATCTTTAAATCTATTGAATTTATAGGCTCTCCTGCCGCGCGGCTGGAGTCGTCGCTGAGGAATCGCACTTTTAGGAAAACTGTTAATATTTTCAAACATCAAAAATATATTTTCTATTTTGAACATACATTTCAAAAAGAATGTAAGTTATTGGATTTATATTGAATAGATTCTGATCCTATCATAGATTTTCATCTGTAGCTCTTTTCAAACATAATTTTGCTTATTCGCTGCCCAAGTATGAAGTATTAATGTATTTTACGCATTTTATCCACCATACGCAGTTGTTATCGTGCCGTGGTGCCGAGTAGTTGTGTTGAATTCCTGCTGCTCTGTGATAAGATTGCTGCTTGTTTTTCATTTTCGGTTTTTGTATTCCTTAACCTAACACTTTTATAGTTTAAAAACGTTTTCAAACAGTAACTGATAAATACTCCAAATTTCAAAAAAATAATTTCTAACAGTAATCTTTTAATATTTTCTGTTTTCACCGTAATTAATATCAGATTTTTTTCGTATTTATAGTCTATTAATAATAACTCTATCAACAACAAATTAATAAGTGAAATATCTCTTTTTAATTAAGTAATAACTACTGTTTTTTGTTTTTTATATTTAATCCATTTTTTAAATTTATCCCAAATAAATACTATTTTGTTACATTGATAACTTTTTAAGAACACGAACTTAATACGCTCTGATTAATTCTAAAGTTCTTTTTGCCAAATTTTTATAATACGAGTACAACTTTTCAGCTCTTCTTAAACTGAATTTAAATACACCAAATTGCCCTTTTCATTAACTAATAATTATCTTAACAATATAATTAAAAATTCTTAGAGTATACCGTGTTGCTTAGTTATAATAAATTTAAAAAATATTTAATCTATTATTCCTATTTTGATTCTTCTTTCTAATCTGTTTCCAAGTTTTAATTGTAAAGCTTCTCAAATTCTATAGTTTCTTTTATTCCTGTTTCAATCGGTTTCATTGGCCTTGAAGTTTGGGTAATACTCGTGTTTTGTCTGAATTTCTTATTTCCAAGCACCCTATTTTCGCTTAATTGCTTATAAGCCTACTCTTTTCAGCTTTATTTGGCATTTTAAGCAAACTAATTTTCATGAAAGGAAAATAATTTGTTTATTGTTTCTGTATCGCAGTGGTCCTTGCAAATATTGTGCTGAGGTGAATTTTTGTAAACTTGGCACAAGCTTTGCTCTGGATTTTGGTGGTCGGGCTTGGTCTGCAGGGGGACAGAGCACGCGCGATCATACAACAGCGAAATTTTCCTAAACTATAAATGAGAGCCTGTGTAGGTGGATCGTATTGGAAGTAGGAGTGTTGGAGAAGTCTGACTCTTGCATTGTGAAATAGTAGTAGTCCTTATCAAATTTATCTCTTGTTGCGATAATCAATCACTTTCAATTCTTCACTCAGAAATAAAAACGTTTTCAACATTCTCTCTATTTTAATCACAAAGACTGTCAGTTATTATACTTTGACGTTTAAGAAGAATTGCAATCTCTTTCCCTTTTCTAGAATTTAATAAAAAATAAATAAATAAGAATCAATCAATTTAAAGTTTTCTTTTCTATTTTGCTGCACGTAAACATGATGGTTTTGTTTTTCTCTTTCGCATGTCTAGAGACTAATTTTTGCTAGAATACTATTACTACAGCTAATAAATAAATTGTTGTTAATTTGATAACACTTTTTCGTAATTATGATATATTTTCGTAGTCCAGTATTATTATAATTTATTTATTATTATTATTTTTTTGCTTCTACTAATATATATCTTTCTATTGTTACTGTTTCCCTATCTTACTGGTTATTTTGTTTCGTGAGTCATCATCGCAGTTAACTATGACACTCAAAATAATAAGAACTTCAAGTGATCAACCAGGAATCATGTATGAAGGGTTTCGTTTTAGTAGACCTGTTAAGCAGAAGACAGGTGTTATAGTGTGGCGGTGTAAGTTACTAATAAGCTTTGTTCATCCACTATCAAAACAGACTCGCTCAAGTCGACTGTTGTCGGAGAACCGAGTGCTCATAATCATAAAACAAAGTCGGCGGGACAAAAACCATCAGAGCAAAATGAAGCAGAGGAGGCTGATTGTGATGCAGCGGGTGATTCATCATTTGGTGGGTCACCGCAAAAAACACCTGATGATGAGACGCCATCCCTAACAAGCTTGCTCTCTCCCTATGTTAAACTCACGCTCGATCCACCTAAATATAAATCCATATCCGAAGAAAATAATTATCTTAGACAGAGAGTAGCTGAATTGGAGTTCATGAAAAATGCACTAACAGATAGAGCAGTTGTCTTGGAACACAAATTGATTGATTTAGAAACTGAATCACCTGCACATACATCGGAAGCGGTTTCATCCCTAAGGGAGATGAGACATGACAGTCTGTCGATGTAATTGAGCATGCAAGGGATCTCGATTCGAGATTGAAAGCTTGTGAAATGGATAAAGAGAGCGAGATTGAACACTATAAATCGTTGATGGATGAGTTGAAAAGGCAAATGAGGGAGGAAAGGAAGAGAGAAAATCAAACTTTTGAGCAGAGATTAAGCGAGATGAGGACTACAATTGAGGTTTTAGAAGCCGATAACAGTTGTCTTCGAGCTAAATATAAGACAATCCAGTTAAATTACGAAGAATTGAACAATTTTTACTCGCCAGGTCAAACAATTGCAAATGAATCTCTGAGCGGCGGAATTGTGCATACGGAAAACTCATTCAGTATTTTAAATCAGTTGGAAGAACCTAGTGAACCAGCCATAAATAAGATAGCGAAAAAGATTGAGGAGAAAAATCATGCTGCAAGAAAAATTGCAAACAAAAAGAGAGTAAATTATAAGAAAAGAGTCCTAGTAATGTCAGACAGTCATGGAAGAGATATAGGATGGAATTTGAATGATGAAGTGAAATGTGAAGGCTATGAGGCAACTGTCCTTTCTAGACCTGGATGCTCCTTTAATACGGTAATTCATGATATTGACGATTTTACTAAGGATTTCACAAAGGACGACACTGTGATTATTTTAGCAGGGACAAACGATGTAGTTGACAGAGTGGATCAACCCACTAACCTGAATTTTGACTCAATAAAGAGAATAGCTGAGAATACAAATGTGGCTATATCAACGATTCCGTTAAGGTATGACAGACCTCTAATGAATGTAAATGTGAGTAGATTAAACACATGGATGTTTGAGGAGTTTAAGTTAATGAGTGATAATAAAATTGGCATGATTGATCTGAATGAGCTAGACATCACAGATTACTCTCGCCATGGCTTGCATTTCAACAAGCACAAGGGCAAACCCAAACTCATTCAACTCATAAAAAAATATTTAATAGGCAACCAGAAAAGCACTGAGACATTTATTGTAAAGGAATCCGAATTTTCAACAAGGAGCTGTTCCAGTATTCCAATTTTAAATGATATTTCTGGAAATTATTTTTTGATACTCTGGACCTTTAACTGAATCAAACATTACAGGAGTATGCACTATCATACATCAGAACATTCAATATATGAGTAATAAAGTGGACAGAATAAATGTATTTCTTAAGAGCTGAAAAGCCAGATGTAGTAGTTTATACTGAACATGGTCTCAAAGAATTTGAAATAACGCAATTAAGCTTTGAAGGCTATAGCATAAGTGCAAGTTATTGTAGATCTTTACACAGGAGTGGCGGCGTTTGTATCTTGGTAAAGAAAAACATTAAAGTTCAGAAACTCTCATTCTTGAATCAATTCTCCACTGAAATTAATTTAGAAATCACTGCTGTAGAAATAGGAAAAGGAAAAGGGAAAATTGCTGTTGCTGGAGTATATAGATCGCCCAGTGGAGATTGGAATGATTTCCATGACAAAATGGACACAATTTTGCAAATCCTAACACCAACGTTTAATAGGATAGTAATTGCAGGTGATTTTAATGTTGATCTCCATGTGAAAAATCCTTTAAGTGATGCTTTCAGAGACCTTTTTGCTGAAAACGACCTGATAATAAAAGTTAGTGAATTTACCAGAATCACAAGAGACTCTCAGACTATAATAGATAATATTATAACAAATATAGAGGATAGTTTTGTTGCAGTAAAAAATTCTGAATTATCTGACCACCCTTTTCAATCTATTAAAATGTGGGGCGATCATTTTGTATCTCCGGATAAGAGAGTTATCTCAAAAAAATTCGAGAGATGTAAGTGATTGTAACTTGGTTTGTCTAAATATGCATTTATCAAAACAAAAGTGGCAGGAAGTTTATAATGGAAATGATCTCAACAAAAAGTGTTCAAATTTTGTACAAACTCTGAAATACCTTTATAATGTCTGTTGTCCAATTAAAAAAGTTATAATAAGTGGAGGAAATATCAAGAATAAATGGATTAATGATGAGCTCTTGCAGTTGCGAGATAATGTACGAGCTGCCTCTAGACACTTCACACAAAGTAGAGACCGTGCACACCAACAAGAGTATATTAGATTGAAGAAGTTTTATGCAAATGAAATTGGAAAGGCTAAGCGTAAATTTACAGCAGATTCTTTACGGGAGTCCAACAATTTGAATCTTTCTGTCTGGAGGGTGATAAATGAAGAGAGGGGTGTGTTGAAACGGAGGAATGAGAACTGTTATATAGACGAAGTTGTAACAGAAGAGGGAACGGTTTTAAGAGGAGGCTTTGAGGTTTCCAACTATTTTAATACATTTTTTCAGGAGGCTGGCATAAAGAATAATGTCTCTGTACAATTAAATGACAACATTTTTTCTGACTCCTATGATGACAGAACAAGTATTGTGAATAAATTCATAGCTGCTCCTTTTACTAGAGAGGAGATGGATAAGATATTAAATAGTCTAAAAGGTAAAAAGTCAACTGGTCTGGATGGGATATCTACTATGGTGTTGAAGTCTTGTAAAGAATATTTATTAGATCCACTCACCCATTTGGTAAATGAATCTTTGAAGTACGGTGTACTCCCTGATAAATTAAAAGAGTCAAAAGTAGTACCCATTCACAAAGGCGGTGAGGGAAACGTTGCAAATAATTTCAGACCTATTACTCTTGGGAATTCTATTGGTAAGGTTTTTGAGAAGTGTATGATGTTTCGCTTTGTTGAACATCTTGCTGAAAATCAAATTCTGGCCAAGGAGCAGCATGGGTTTCAGAAAGAAAGATCCACAAAGACGGAAATTGTATCCTTTTTGAGGATATAATTGATATGATGGATAAGGGTGAGAAAGCTGTTGGAATTTTTCTGGATCTAAGCAAAGCTTTCGATTGCGTTGACCATTCAATTTTGTTAAGGAAGCTGGAGTTGGTGGGTGTGAGAGATGTTGAACTGGAATGGTTCAGGTCCTATCTCCTGGATAGGTCTCAGTGTGTGGAAATAACAAGGGAAGTGAAAGAGAAGATAATTCATTACTTATCGGATAGAGTATCAGTGAAGGCTGGTGTACCACAGGGCTCTATACTTGGCCCTTTGTTGTTTTTGCTATATGTAAATGATGTGCCAAAAGTTATATCCCAGGATAGAGTTTTAATGTATGCCGATGACACATCATACATTTGCAGCTCTCAGGATGCAAGTGTGTTAGAAATAGAATCTTTCTTGAACATTAATGCCATAGCCCAGTACCGCTCTCAACTCAAATTAGGAATTAATGAATCAAAATCCCATTTTTTACTATTTAAACATAGAAATAATTCCAGGATAGATCAACTTATTAATGTACAGATAAATGAAAAAATGTTAACCAGCCTCATTTCGTGAAATTCCTAGGGGTTGCTCTGGATCAGCATCTCTCTTGGGATTTCTATACTGATCAGCTCTGTGGGAGGATTGCATCTGGAGTCTTTGCACTCCGACGAATAAGAAGATTGAATGATACCAAACTCACAATGGTAGTCTACCACTCACTCATAATGTCACACATCCGCTATGCCATTATTGTGTGGGGTGGGTCGTGCCAGAATTTGGAGAGGGTGTTCAAGCTCCAAAAAAAAGCTGTTAGAGCGATCAAAGGTATTATGCCTTTAGAGTCCTGTAGGAACCACTTTAAAGAATTAGGCATACTAACCGTTCCATCTATTTATATCTATGAGGTGATTATGCATGTTAGAAGACAGACAATGACTAGAAATGCTGATTCGCATGGATACAATACTAGAAATAGAGGAGACTATGCTTCACTGTAAGACAGAACAGCTCTTTTTGAGAAAAAACCTACATATATGGGACTTAAATTTATTAGAAAGCTTCCTACTCACTTGAAAAATTGTGAAGATGTCAATGTTTTTGAGAAGGATTTAAAAAGTTTTTTGATGCTTGAAGTATTCTATACCACAGAAGAGTTTGTGTGTAGAGAGGGTTCCTTTGTGTGATTTTTTTGTAATACTGTATGTATTATAAATTTTTGACAACTCCTATACTCTGATTAGAGTCTCTGGGAAGCTTTAAAAACAAACAAACAAACAAACAAATCTATTCACAGCTCACCTTTTCTGTATGACTTGAAATGTAGGCAATCTTTACTGGACGAATCCGCAACAGAATGCAATCGAGGTGAGTCGACTTAACGGCAGCCACAGGTTTGTGGTCCTGTCGACGGGTTTGAGCTCGCCTCACTGCCTCAGTCTGGATCCCGTCCATGGTCTCATGTTCTGGATTGATGGAGGTCAGTTTCCACGCATCTCACGCACAGCGCTCGACGGGTCGAACCGCGCTCTTCTCTTGAACGCCACCAATCTAGGGGTCAACGATATTGCTCTCGATGTATTGGTAAGTTTGCTCTGTTCTCCAACCTACAGGTGCGCGCAAAGTGAAGCGGGAAAAGGTCTCCATGTAATGGAGTTCGCCACAAAGCATTTTGTAGAGGGAAGCCGCACTGCTTTTACACGCGGCGTTTTTTCTCATTTAAAGAAATGTTTGTACTGTATTATCATTCATTCCCTCATCATCACCTAGACTTAAAATACACGTGGAGAGTTGCCTCTGAAAATACATGAATGAATAGAGTTTTATAGCTGGTGATTGAAGCACCACTCGAAACATAAAGTCGGTTGTCTTCACGTGAGGCCTCTTTTCAAGCTCTAAAAAAGAAAGCCGCAGGTGAAAGCAGCGCAGCTTTCCTCCTTTAAATGCCTGATGGAGAACTCAATTATATGGTGACCGCTTTCCTCTTCACTATGCGCACACCTTTTGTTATCATTTGCTACACTGTAGGATAGAGAAATGTTATTTTAGTTATCACTTCGTTATTTTTAATCATTGTACTATAACAAAATCCAATTGAGGAGTCGCCATCAATATCACTCTCAATCTGTCGGTCATTTTGCTCTCTTATCAAACCTTAGTTATCATTTGTTCATGTTACTAAGGGCCGGTTTCCGAGCTCGGGATCTACAAGTTCTGGACTTAAATAATTTAATTATTATATTAATAAATATTATAATTATTTAATAATTATTTTAGTCCAGGACTAAAATTAGCGCTCGGGTCTAAATCGACTTTCTGAGTCACGATTCTATCTTCTAAACTCCGGGGTCTATTAAGGGCCGGTTTCCGAGCTCGGGATTTAGCTTAGTCCTAGACTTTAAACAGCTGGAGTCAGAAAATTGGTTTTCCAAAACGGGGCGTAGTCGCAGCTTTTATAACAGTAGTTGTAGTTTTTATTTTCTCATTTCTATAAATTGGAAACGTTTTTCCTTGACGAAATTAGACATTACTAAGTAATTCAACATAGCTGAAACTTTACACTATTTTCTTTTTATTTTATTCTGTGTTCAATTTTCTAGTTTTTCGAAATTTAATTCAAACGTGACTATGACAATGACTGCGACTACGCCCCGTTTTGGAAAACCAATTTTCTGACTCCAGCTGTTTAAAGTCTAGGACTTAGCTAAATCCCGAGCTCGGAAACCAGCCCTAAGTTATAGCATAGAGAAAAGATAGCATGCTTTCTTTTCTGTATGTTTATATCGTAGACCAGGTTATAGAATTGTAATGGGGTATTTAAATTTGGAATATATTGGGGTTATATTATGTATGGTATTGTGATGGTATTATAAGGTTGTGAGAACAACCCTAGACATTATGGTAACAATTTATAATAGGGGAATCGCTTGGCTTGCGAGAGGTTAAATTGATCTAACTCTATAACTCATGAGAAAGGAACTATATTTTAAAATAATAAACAAAACAGTTATATTTTGGAGAACTAAGTAATCGATTTAATCAAATTGTAACTCAAAATGAAACTGGAAACTTAAATAAAAATAATATTGAGAAAACTTTTTAAACAAACAATAGAATAATTACAGGATTTGCCTTCAATAAAAAAGATGAATAATATATAATAATAAAATTGATAATATTAGCTCACTGAACTCACTGAACCAGGAAAATGGTGTCTCGGAAAAGAAGGGTAGAGCCGGGCCCGATTATCTGCAGTAGATAGCTCCAGGTCCCGTCCTCGTAACCGACTGACTAGAGCCTCTCATTTTTTTCATAATTTTACTTGTCATGAATTTTCACCGTCGTCAACAATTTATCTATTCATTGTGAAAATTCATGACAAATAATAAAAATTATGTAGTTCTATTACATCCCCGGGTCCCCCTAAACTTCGACCCGAAGTTATCGAAAAAACGGCATCTCTCTAAGTTAATTTTTACACATTTCAATAATATTTCAAAAATTAAAGTCAAAATTACCGCAAGCTAAAATTATTATTATTATTCACAATATTATTCTAATTGGATATTTATATGTAACATAACTTTCAATGAATACCTTAAATCTATGTGAGTGCCAATTCATAAGCTAAATGCAAGTGATATAAATTACATTATAGTGAACTAATTCATAAAAATCAAACTTAGCCTAACACATCAATCAACTTCAAATCAACAATTCAATACATTCATATCTGAATAAGAATTGAATGGAAAAAATTTCAATTATATTGATGAATAAAATTAAACCTACAAAATCTACGAAAGTAATAAAATTGAATCATAATGCAAAAATTAAACATCAAGTCCGAATAGTATTCGAGTAAGCAAAATAATATTGTGGACCTTGAAAATAAGAATAATAATAATAATTGAAATAGTTTATCTTCTAATCTGGGAAAATATTTGAATCGATAGCATAAAAGAGTAAATGGATACAATAATAGTGAATAAGTAATTATTATTTGCATAGTTTCCTATATCCTAACCCATTATTTTAATGATTTCATTACATACTACTTTACTAAAACACAATATATTCTTAAAGCTCCTGTGGGTAGTCCACAATTGGAGTACGTTTCGGGACTCTCAGTTGATTTGCTTTCTTCTTAATATAATTTTGAAGACATAAATACAAGAATATAACAGTTATCAGTGTTTGCCAGACAATAATAATATAAATGATCAGTTTATTGTTCACCCCTAACAAATCAAAGTTATTTGGCATTTCAACATGATGGAAAATGTCTTCTGAGAATGAGTTGTGCTCTTCAAATTTTGAAAAATTCAAGTGCCAATTTTCATTTAAGATTTCCGAAAGGTTTAAGTACTGAGGCAGAGTCTCATGTTTAAAAATTGGGATGCTCAATTTAGATAAATTTGTCCACATGTGAGGAATTAAGTTATTAATAGCTGGAGAAGGATGGGAACGGGAGTCGCAAGGATAAAGAGTGCTTATCAGTACGTCGCCGTTGTCGTCTTGAAGTTCGCAGTTGCAAGGGATGTGGAGTGATAGGGTTCCTGGACTGTTGCTTGGGACCTCAGTTGTTGAGTTTTTACAGCGAATTGTCGTCTTTTTGCCGGTGTTGTGGAATAGGAAGGTGTCTTCTCGTAGGCGAGTGATTAGGGTTTGATTGTCAGTTGCTTTACAATCAAATTTGCAGACTTCTCGTAGCTCCGATACGTCTGCTTCTGATGTTAGAAGGTGGAGACAAGTGGCTTGGGTGGCGGAGTTCGACATCTTTTTCCTCGGAATCAAGCAGAGGCCTTTCTGCTTGAACTGGCAATCGTCTTCTTCGTCATCTGACAGGATTTGCAGTTTATTTTCTTCTCTAAGTATCAGGTGATGTTGGGAGGTCAAACGGCAGGTATGACCATTCCAATGAAGCGGGATAGATTGCAGGTGGAATAATGAAATAGTTGAATTTTTCTTCTTTATTGGTATTTTGAGGGTAACCAATAGTTCGTTGTCGGATTTTCTGCAGGATGTTAGTTTCAAGTTTCGAATTTTATCGTTGTCTTTTGTTGATATGGTGAAGTTTCTCTTGTTTATTTTCTTTTCGAGTTCTTGAAGTCGATTGTTTAGGTCTTCTTTTGAAATGACGTGATGAGAAAGTTGTTGATTGTAGCATCTCATGTCGATTTCATTGTAGTTGTTAGATAGAGTCATCATATACATGAAAATAGTAGTCCTCAGTTGTGTTTTCAGTACATCGGTTGTAGTATTCCCTTTCTGAAACTTATTCTGTTGGGTGAATGATTCTTGCCAAAGAATAAGGTCATGCTTCATGTTGTTCAATACTTTCTTCACGTTCTCTGCCATGCCGTTCATCTTGCGTGTGTTGTCTATCAATTCGACATGTTCAGCGTGAACGAAGTCTTGAAGATTACTGAGATGAGAAGTGATGTCGGTTTCGGTTTTCACGTATGCGCCCAATTCTTCGTCGGTAGCTACTCCGCAACACCAGTTTAGGACCGCCCCGATCGTATCGATAGAGCGTTCGCGGCGTGGTAGTCGATTTTCGCTCTCAGCTGGAGTGTTGTCGTCATCGCTGCCAATGTAAATGCCGTCTTGTAGTTGTAGAAGTTGCAGCTCCGTTCGATGAATCTGATCAAATACTGCACACTCCGATGAGGAAGGGAAAGGACATGAGTCAATTTTTAAAGGAGTACTCAGAAGGTTCCTCATAACAAATAAAGGATTTGACCTAGGAATACTGAATGTTATTGGAACTGTGGACTCGTAAAATACTACATTGTGAATTTCTTTAAATAGAGCTCCGTGAAAAAGAGAAATTTCTTGAGACAATACCGTACAACATATTTCTACAAATGCTAAGGAACAAAGTATTATGGTATTCATTTTAAAAATATTATATCAGTTAGTACTCTATATTAATCTATCAATGAACAGTTCGTATAAGATATCAATTTTATAAACAATAATTACTAGTAAAATCCCCAAAAACCCTACAAATAGATTATGTAAATGGTCAAATTAATAGCTATTTCTTATATTCCAATCGTAATCACTTACTGGAATTGATTATTTCATTAACATCAATACAGATAATATTGTTATTAAAATATACGTTTTCACATAAATAATCTTATAAATAAATAAATTATTATATCAAGAATCATCCGTTTCTGAAAAAGAGAAACATTTTATTACATACGAGTCAAGAAAATAATATTCAAGCATAAATCGTATTTGATGATTTTCAAATAGCATTCATTCATAAACAAAAACGTGAGAACAATTCACATCTTTTAATAATGAATCATCGTTAGAATGTCTAGTAAAATTGTCTATCAGAGCTCAATTATATTTCATTGTTTCATCGAAGTAGAAATCCAATTAATTAATTGATTGATTGAAAACTGCATACTATTGTGATTTGAGAATCATCTCGATATCTAGTCGTGAGAAAATGGATTTGATCGCTTCACAAGTCAATACTGATCTCGCAAACAAAATTCTCTAAAAATTCAGTTGTAAGCATGATATTGTTTTTCAATGATTTGGAAAATAAATAAATTACATGAATGTTTCATCTCGATTTCTTCTCATCAATTGTCTTTTAAATTAATGAAAGGCAAAGATTTAGGATGAGCGAGGTATAATTGCTAGCATAAAGAAAAGTGCTGGAATAAAGAATACAGTTAGACAATAGAACAATAAACACTTAATTGATGGGATCTCGTATGAAATATTTTTTCAATTTATCTACATGAAAAGCTACATTTTTATAAGTACCTCGTAGCGGAAAAAATATCTCATAGACTTCATCTGTTACTTTCTTTACTACTTCATATGGGCCTGAATATTTTTTGACTAATTTCCTAGACTGTCCTTGTCTTACATCAGGATCGTGGACCATAACTAAATCTCCTGGTTCAAAAATGCAATCTGTTCTATTCCTATCGTAATAGTATTTCTGTTTTTCTTGTGCATCTGATAAGATTGATGGTATCTGTTCTCGCACTTCTTTAAGATTTGCTAATCTCGCGTCTAAATGATAAGTGACGTCGTCATTTTCGGGAAAGATTTTCAAATCTAAAGGAGTAGTGGCTTCAAAACCGTGCAATAAGAAAAAAGGTGTATATTTCAAAGAGCATTGTTTCGAAGTATTGTATGCGAATAAAACTTTCGGCAGCATTTGTACCCACAATTTCCTATTATCGGCTACGTAAGCTGTTAGCATCTCTTGAATTGTCCGGTTGGCTCTTTCGGCCAGACCTTGACTTTGGTGGTGACTTGATGATCCTAATATGTGTTTGATTCCAAGCTCAACCATAAGGTCATCGACTTTTTTATTTACAAAATGTGTACCTCTATCGGATCGAACTTCTTTTGGAACGCCAAATCGGTATATTAATTTCCATAAGCATTTAGTGGTATTATTTGCGTCGGCGTGTTTACAAGGTTCAGCTAAAATATATCGGGTCGTTAAGTCAACAATCGTTAGAATGTATGAATAGCCCATTGAGCTCTCTAACGGACCGATGTAGTCCATCATGATACTTGAGAAAGGCTTACTATCACACTTGATGGGTGATAAGAAACCTTGAGGCTTCGTAGTAGGGGTTTTTCTCTCTTGGCAATTTTTACATGATCTTACATAATTCGCAATGTTTTCATACATATTTTCCCAATAATATTTCGATGATATTTTCTCATGGGTTTTATAAATGCCGGTATGTCCACCTGTTAAGGAATCATCATGGAATGTTTCAAGGATTTTATTGATAAGAGATCGGGGTACGAGAAGTTTCAATTGATTGGTATGCCCATCAAATTTCTTCAGATAGACAATGTCTTTTTCGATCGTGTATTTTCTCGCCTTTCTAATCGTAGCTGTATCACTATGATTAGGGTTTCGTATTGCATCATATATTTTTCTTATACTCTCATCATTTTTCTGTAAAGTCTTTATGTCTATTTCTTCTATTTCGAATATATTGTAGTTTTCGTCCTTTGTGAGATCAGTTATATCCTTCTCTAGTGGATATCTACTCAGGGCATCAGGTACGTGCATTTGGGCTCCTGGTTTATATTTCAAATCGAACGTGAACTCCGTTAATTTCATAAGTAACTTACTGACTCGAATACTGGGGTTTTTCCAAGTTTTATAGTATTGTAAACTAGCATGATCTGTGTAGATTGTAAACAATCGGCCAATTAAGTATTGTCTGAAATAATTTACACAATACACTATTGATAGAAGTTCAATCTCTCCTACTGCCCAATTTTCTTCATGTTTTGTCAGTTTTCTGGAAACAAAAGCTACTGGATGTAATTTTCCATTGTCATCAGGCTGCGAGATAATGCCCCCTATTCCAACTCGAGAAGCATCTGTGTGTACCACTACCTCCTTATCATTATTAAAATGATGAAGTACGGGTTGTGATAAAAGTTTGCTTTTTATTTCCGAGAATGCGTTCTGCTGATCTTCTTCCCAAGTGATTGGTTTATTCTCGTTATTTTTAGATATCAGATTTGTTAAGGGTCTTGCAATTATAGCGTAGTTTTGAATGAATTTTCGGTAAAATCCACTAAGACCAAGAAATGCTCTGACATCTTTGACAGTTTTGGGTATAGGGTATTTTTCGATAGCTTCCAAGGTTTCGGAAGCGGGTTGTATCCCTTCCTTTGAGACAGTGTGTCCAAGTACTTTAATTTTTCGGTAGAAGAAGTGACATTTAGATGTATTCAATTTTAGTCCTACGTCTTGCAATCTTTTCAAGGTTTTCTCGAGCTGTTGATATTGCTTATCAAATGATTCTCCATAGCTAATGATATCGTCCAAGTAAATCAAAACTCCTCTATACAAATAATCATTGAATACTTGGTTGATTGCTCGTTGGAAAGCATTTGGAGATGTTCTAAGACCAAAAGGTAGTCTTTTGAACGTGTACAGCCCTTTATGAGTTGCAAATGCTACATATTTTCGACAATCTTCGTGTAATGGCTGTTGGAAAAATGCTTGTCTGATATCTAGGGTGGAAAAGTAATCCGAATTGTCAAGAGAATCAAAAATTGTTTGAAGAAGGGGAAGGGGATATCTATCCGGTAATATTTTCTCGTTCAACATTTTATAGTCTACAACCAATCTGAATCCACCGTCTTTTTTAGTAACTAAAAATGCGGGAGAAGCATAATGACTCTGGGTTTCACAAACTATTCCTGCTTTTATCAATAACTCTACTTGTCTGTCTATTTCTGTTCTTTGAGCGATAGGTAATCTGTACGGTGACTTAGCAATGGGTGTGTAATCTGTAAGTTTGAACTTGTATTCGGGTAATTTCGCTTCCTCGAAATCAATTTCGTTTGTTGAAAATAGGTGTTTGTATTTATTGATGAGTCTTTTCGCTTTGGAATTTTGCTCTGGTGTAAGATCTTTATTAATATCTATTTCACAACCCCCTCCATCGAATAGAACAGAGTCTACTAATGAAACAGATTCGTCGTAATTACAAACTTCTCCTTCAATTTCACCAATAATAGTTTCATGCAACAATCTTATATCTTGCCTTCCTAGATTCAAAATTCTAATTTCACTCATGTTTGTTTCAAAATCATCCTCATTCCAAAGCACATGCAATTTTTTATTATGTAATAACGATTCATTTGGAGTAAAATGGGATACTTTGAGCAATTTTTGTGTTAGATTGACTTTGACATTCACGTCTTTTTGAGCGGGGATTATTGTTTCAAGAGCACATTTGACGAAATTTACGGGATTGGGTATGCAGACTTCTTTTGTAATATTTGTTTCAGAATCGTTGTGTAATCTATTTAATGTACAAATCCACTCTTTATCCATGTCTAATTCGACTATTTTACCATTATCGGTCATTGAAATGATGTTATTCTCATAATCTAATTTCATTTTATATTTTGAGAAGAAGGAATTTCCAACAATAATATCAGCCTGTAAGTCTTCAGAAATTACTAAATTTACTTCGAATTTCCTGTCATGTATTTGAATTTCACTCGAGATCATTCCTGTGATCGGCATTAATGAACCATTAGCTACCGATAAAGCAATACTACTATTTTTCAAATGTTTTAGATCATCGCTACTTAAAAGATTTTTTTGAACTATGTTTACGTTCGTACCGGTGTCAATGGTAATTGATACATCTTTTCCTTTGAATTTTCCATTAATAGTAAGTACTGGGACTTGAATTCTTCTCTCTTTAGTCAATGATCCATTCATTCCAAGTTCGTGCTGAGCATGCATTTCGGAAGACAATAGCTGTTTGAAGTTGGTTTCACTTTCTATTTCGTTAGAGCAATTAATTTCACTTTCATTTGAGTATAACTGATTATTATTGGCATTGAGAAAAAACTGCCTGACAAATTCTATCGCTTTGGATTGTTCATCTTTCATTGATACAGAAGATATTATATTACATGTGATTTCTTCTTTATCAATTGAATTTGGAGAATAATTATCAAATGGAAATTCAGCGCTTTGTTTTTCAAATCCGGATCCCAAGTTCATATCCGATTCGTCTAGGCTCGGGATCCTGTATTCGAGTTTTTTGATAAGAAAAAACAATCGTCTTTCCAGTGATTATTCCTCTTACAGTATGTACAGAATCTAGTCCTATTAGGGTTGATTGGTGTCCTGTAATTGACTGATGTTGATTGTGTGTAATTATTGTTTGTATAAGGTTGTCTTTGGAAATTGTTCTGATTTGTTTCGTGTGGGAAGACGTTTCCGCTCCTATTTCCAAACTGTCTATTAGGATTAGGATTATGTGATTGTGTGTTTCTGTCGCGATCATTGTAATTATTATTGTTTGAATAAGGTTGTCTTTGGAAGTTGTTCTGATTTGTTTCGTGTGGGGAAAAGTTTCCGCTCCTATTTCCAAACTGTCTATTAGGATTGGGATTTTGTGATTGACCTACATTTCTACTCAAATTTTTCACCACAATACTCAGATCGTTCAATTTCTTCTCTAAAGTATCTACTACATTTATTTTTTGGACAGGCTGTTCGATTGAAGCATTATGCATTCCTAACTTTTTGTCTAGAAGGAAGCGAGATCTTTCATATTTGGCGAGATTTTTCTCTAAATCTTCAACTGATGCATTGTCCATGAAAGCAACATGTTGCAATGCTCCTACGTCTAAGCCTCTCAAAACATATCCTACTATTCTTTTCTCTGACATTTGAGGCTCAAGAATGTGACAAAGTTTTATTATATCTGCTGTGTATTCTGTGTATGTTTCTGTTGGTAATTTGTTTCTGTTTTCGAGTTTTTGTCTGGTTGTCTCTTCATGAACAGGGTCTACAAGTTTACTTTTTAAGTGGCCTACTGCATCAAGAAATGTCGCGTTTTCATTTTTATCCGAAAATATGTCGAAAATTGCCAATGCTGTTTTCTTGAGGTAGAGGGGTAAATACAAGATTTTATCATCCTCATCCCACTTATTTATTTTTGCTGCCCTATTGAAGGTTTTCAACCACTCGTTGAAGTCTTCACTCTTTGTACCCCCATAGCTTTCGGGTTTCGCAAAGGGTCTTTTATCATTCCCTGCCATATTATTTTCTGGAATTAGGATATTTGCTAAGTTATCGGGAGCTACTGTGTCGTAGATGTGTTCTTGATTTCTGCCTAGCTTGCCTACTATTCGCTCGTAATCGGCTAACATAGGGAAGATAATACGATCGCGTTGAGACAGGGACCCTAACTTAAGTAATCGACTTAGAGCATCTCTAGCTCCTGAATCGTGGTCCACATAAATACAAACTTTTTTTGCCAAGTCAACAGCGAATCTCAAGTATTCAATATTAACAGATTGAGGGATGTGAATACCTAACTGTTTGCCTAGCTCTAATAATTCTGATTTATCCAGAGATTTTACTTTTAAATCAATAGGTAAACGTAATAATGAAACCTCGAATTCACTAGGTGATTGTTCAGAGTCACTAGAACTAGAGCTACTCATCTCAATATAACAATAATAACAATTATCATATTTACCCTGTACGTTGAGAGAATAGAGGACATAATTATACGAGATCAAACACAGAATATAATAATTATGATAATGACCTGAAATGAAAATGTCAATAGATAATTTGAAGGCTAATCTTGTCAATTAATAAACTCTTTCTCATGAGAACGACGCCCAACACCATGTAATGGGGTATTTAAATTGGAATATATTGGGGTTATATTATGTATGGTATTGTGATGGTATTATAAGGTTGTGAGAACAACCCTAGACATTATGGTAACAATTTATAATAGGGGAATCGCTTGGCTTGCGAGAGGTTAAATTGATCTAACTCTATAACTCATGAGAAAGGAACTATATTTTAAAATAATAAACAAAACAGTTATATTTTGGAGAACTAAGTAATCGATTTAATCAAATTGTAACTCAAAATGAAACTGGAAACTTAAATAAAAATAATATTGAGTAAACTTTTTAAACAAACAATAGAATAATTACAGGATTTGCCTTCAATAAAAAAGATGAATAATATATAATAATAAAATTGATAATATTAGCTCACTGAACTCACTGAACCAGGAAAATGGTGTCTCGGAAAAGAAGGGTAGAGCCGGGCCCGATTATCTGCAGTAGATAGCTCCAGGTCCCGTCCTCGTAACCGACTGACTAGAGCCTCTCATTTTTTTCATAATTTTACTTGTCATGAATTTTCACCGTCGTCAACAATTTATCTATTCATTGTGAAAATTCATGACAAATAATATAAATTATGTAGTTCTATTACAGAATAGACACACCCCATACTGAAAGTCGATGAAGCCAACATCTACTGCCATATCGCCACATCGTGACGTCAGCATCGTATAGAAAACTTTTCTGTAGAGTTTGTTTACATTGTTTTCCATATCAGATTGTGTCTATTTCAGATGGAAGTTAATTATTAAAGAACTAAAATTTTATAATTAAGAACTTATAATTATATATTAAGAATTAAAATTATATAATTATTTTTACAGAACTTGCTGCTGGTGATCTATTTTAAACTTGTAGTTTTATTTTGTAGGATTGCTTGTCTTGAATTTTTTGGCAAATGAATTGAACAAAAAACCTTAGTATGAATATAACCTTGAAGCATGTATATTTTGTACAGCATATAAGATGTCTGTTAATAGTTTGAACAGATAATTAGTAGTTTTTGTTTTCAAAATTGTATGATAATAAACTATTAGTAACTGTCTATTTTTGTTCTCTTAGCACATTCTTAAAATATCACAGTTCTAGGTCTCAACATAGAAAGATAAGATCTATCTAATTTACAAACTCTACAGAGAAGTTTTCTATACGATGTTGACGTCACGATGGGGCGATATGGCAGTAGATGTTGGCTTCATCGACTTTCAGAATTAATATACAATGGAGCGTGTCTATTCTATAACTGGTCCAAGGATTATTATGTATTTTAGTTATAACTTCCTTATTTATCATTATATTATAACGAAATCCATTTGGAATTCCTGAAACTTGCAATATATTGGCCAGTTTGCTCTCTCCTCCAACCTTATTCATCAACATTATTATTTGTTATAATTTTCATTATCTACTTTTTATCCTACATACTAGTTGATTCAGTTTTGACTAGTCTCTCCGATTCTCTTCTCCAAACTTAATTAACGTATATTTACATTCATTAATTATTTGAAGATAAAAGAAGTTTTCTTTTTGTTATTTTTTCTTTTTCATTTTTACTTGGAATTTACAAAAACAAGCCTAACCCAACCATGCAACAAATTAATAAGAGATTTCAGGAATAATGTTAATTTTTCAATTTTTCCTCCTAATACGTACTTCATCAAGGATGGTCTGCACCACACTATCCATCAACTATTATTTTTACCATTAAAATATTTTTCGAAACAACGGAAATTTAATCTACCATTATTGGTAAATTCTTGCAATTTTATGAATGTCCTATGAAAACGGCTATTAATGTTACCGGTGGTTTCTGTGCACATTATACTAGCTGAAGATAATTAAAAAAATTCACATAAATTAGGATCCAAAAATTCTTTGTTGACAATTTATCTAGGGTGAGCGATTTCATAAAAAATTTAGTGAAATGAACCGTTGATGAAATCCTAAGAAGGTGAATTTGGAGATTAATTAAATTACTTTTTATGTTTTCTACTATGAAGAATTGAATAAAATGAGCGTTATAACCGTATATCTATTAATTTATGTGATATTTCACTTGAAACATGTATAAAGTGACTTCACTTTGCTCACCATGTATACATTGATAAATTATTTCCCTGAAGTCAATTCTTCTCCTGTTTGTATAAATTTGGTTGCGTTCGTTCACCATGCAGGGTCAAAAACTCTACTGGACCGACTCCTACACACAAAGTATTGAGTGGATGAACTACGATGGCTCCATGAGAGAGGTTCTCTTACATGGTAGTCCTCTTGAAAATCCTTTCTCATTGGCCTTCCATGATGATAAACTGTACTGGATTGATATGTGAGTATCTAAGTATTTTAAAAGTTTGGTATTTTAGTATAGTGCAAGTTAGTAGTTTTTTTGAAAATTTTCTCATATTTTTGTATTCTAGTATGTTGAAGAGTTTGAAGAATGTGAACAGAAAAGTAAAATGGAATCAAGTAAATAAGCGAAAAATAGAGCTATAGACAGCTATAGACATTTTCTCCATGAAGGAAACTATTTTTCAATTCATCAATAAAAATCATAGACCAACCATAATAGAATCAATTTAAAATAATTTCAAGGTAAATGAAGAAAAACATATGCATGACTTGACCGAAACATTTAAATTGACAATTGAAGAGGTTAATGGTGGGATGAATGGGCAACACTTTGACTCATCTCTGCATTTCAGATAGGGAAATAATTCAATAGGATGAATTCGATAAATTAAGCATAAACTTCATGGACATGAATTTGGAGTCCTTGTATTTGGCTATCATAAACTGAATGGTAAGTCATCCTTAGGATCAGATAGGATCAGACCACAGAATGTAATAAACAATAAACAATATATTATACTTGAGACTAATACTGTTACATTTGATTAACAGAATTGCTGAAACTGGAATTTATTGTCTTTGATTTTTTTGTGATTTATCAACTTTCAAGATTTATCAACTAGATTAAATTTTCCTACATTGATATTTATAAGACACATTTTTGATCATTTATCTCTGATTTGATGTCTGTATTGTATTTTGCAGAGTGTATATGAGAGGGAGCATCCTATCAGCTCCAAGCAGGAACGTATCCAACTTCACTGTGCTCATAAATGGCCTTGGTGAATCGCTCAAAGATCTGGCCGTATATTCTAAAAAGCATAGGCAGGGTACCAACCCTTGCGCTGTCGATAACGGTGGATGTGAAGAATTATGTCTCTTCAATGGCACTTATCCTGTGTGTATGTGCTCACATGGACTTGTTGCCGAAGATGGAAAGACATGTAAAGGTTAGTCGTGTGACATTCAATTTCATAATGTGAGTTTCATAATGAAATAAAAACACAATATGTTGTACTTTGTACTTGAATATATAATTTGTATTTATTGATACAAAATCCAAGTTGAATTAAAATTATAGTTTGAGTTTGATTGTTTTGATAAAAAAAATGCAACACATCTAATGACAGTTTTCAGTTTATTTAAAAAATTTATTGGTAAAAGAAAATGAGAATTCTATAGCAATTTACAAAATTATAAGAAAAATACTTCATTCTATAGCAAATTCTAATTGATGATAGAGAAACATTATGACTGGTTAGTTAAATATTCAATATTTCATTGTCTAGAACTCGCCCAAACCTTAGATGTCAGAATTAAAAGGAGTCGAAATGGACAAAAAATCCTCGTTTTTAATCAATAGAAAAGAGATTTATCAAGTTCAAGTGAGTTTTAGACAATCAAGTGATTGTACATGTTATGTCCAGAATCATGTATTCTATGATAGAATTAAGTAGGTATCCTAGTTGAGAAATAGTACCTAGTATCTAAATCCCAGGTAAACCTAAAGCTAGTACTTAAAGTGCCTAGTACATAGATATCTAGTATCCTAGATTTAATATCCTTGAAATATGTTTCAAGTTGTGAAATCAAGCTCTTATAATGTTTTTCTTATATCAATAACAGTAGATGTTACAAACTTCTAACTGGTTTTATTGAATTTCTCAACAAATTTTAATATTGTAAATAATCATTTTAGTTCCCTCCTTTAGCCTGCACAAATTAAAAGAAAGAAGTTCATCTCCATAACAAAAGTTTTTGTGGGCCTATGTGTCTTTTGTTGGCACTGTTTATACATCTTGACTTATGAAATAGTCTTATAATTATTCTAGCAGCTCCATGTAGGTATAATATTCAATCAATGTAGGTAGAAGAAAGAGATCGTGGTTGTTTTATAACTAAAAAGCAGATTGCATTGTATTTCAATCATACAGTTCATATTTTTACAGAATATTCGAGTTTTCTAATGTACAGCAGAGTTGTAAGGATCGATTCAGTTCATATGGATACAGGAGCCAATACTATGAACTCTCCATTCCCAAGCATTCAATCCAAGGAATTGATGAAAAATGCCATTGGACTCACTTTTGACTATAAGAGACAGACGCTCTACTATTCAGATATACAGAGAAGTGCTATCAATGCGGTCAATTTTAACGGATCCAACCATCGCATTGTCATAGATCGTGAGTAATTACCTCAAATATATATATTTTTTATTGGCCATAAGTTGAAAAAATATTTTAATTTGAAAAAGCCTTGATTAAACTATTTTTAAGCAGAAAACTGTTTACAGTGGGAGAAAATATTTTGATTTAAGGCAATTTTATTTGAGGAGATTGGGAATAAATTCCAGGAATGGTATTATCTTGTCTTTGTGCTCATTACAATAGTTCTATTATCACTATCTATAGGGTTTTTTATTTCGTTTCCTATTTTAGAAATTGAAAACAAACAGTGTGTCAGATATTTTGAGATGCCATTTTGCATGTAATATGATGATGTTAAAATGGTTGCGTGGTGGTGGGGATCCGAGGAGTCCATTTTTCCATTAATCTGGCACACAAATTGGGCTGAATTTTATTGATGGCTTGAGTAATGTTGATTTTTTGGGCATTGTTGGTCCACGGCTTAATGTCATAGACCTGTAAATAAGCATAGCACTTCAAGAAAAAATTTAGTGGAGTCAAATTACTCGATCTTTGGGGCCAGTCGATGTCGTCTGCAAGAAGTTACCATGTATGAAAATCTCACATACAGAATGTCAATACGGTAATTTATTGTTTTGGCACATTGAACCGTCTTGCTAAGATCGCATATTGACCTCATCTATATAATAATAATGAGGCTAATGCCCACATAAGCTCTTAGGCTTGTGCGTGGGTAATGAGTGAGAGGGATGATGAGAGATGTCGACTACTTATTAGGTAGTTGGGACCGACGACTTATCGTCTCCTCCGAAAGACGATGTAGCCGTATCTATGTGATTATGCTGTGGTCAAAAACTCTTTCCCCCCGGTCGAGATTCGAACTCGGGCTATTTTGATTATTAGACCGGCGCGATATCACTTACTCCAACGAGCCACCCATCGTCGAGTTTAGGTGAGATGTCGATAATCATTCGCCTTTCGATGTCAGAGAGGCGGAAATCTTTTGCTTGATGACTGTCGCTGATTCTCCTGCACATTTCCATGTACATTGAGATGTACATTTCCATGGGATCTTGTGATTCATCTTTGTACGGGTGTTTTTGAACCTTTGCCAAAACAGTTTCCTCAAATTTGATCATCACCTCATTGCGATCAGTTCTCTTGGTAGGACGATTATTGCGACCATAAAATGGTCGAAGCTTTTGAAACATTGCTTGCATAGAAGAAATATTTTTGATAGAATAATTTCATCATTTATACTTGTTATTGGATGCTATAACTTCTTATGTTAATTTCAATATTGATCTTCTAAAAGAAAACAGTAGAGATAAGAATACGTTTTTGAACATTACGACGTCGAATTTATATAAATTCGTTTTTGACAAGCCTACTAGAATATCCTCGTTTTCAGCCACTTGTATTGATAATATAATCACGAATTACAATGTGGAAAAAATTCATGGAAATATAATTGACCCTGGTCTCTCAGACCATCTGGTTTTAAGTGTGACTCTAGAGAACGGGTTTGCTGTGGAACGTCCTGTATATAAGTCGGGCAGATGTATAGATAATAAGTCACTCAATTCATTCTACGAACTATTAAATACGGTAAATTGGTCACCCTGTTTCAGTAATAATGGTGGTGAAAATGCCTTTAATGCTTTCCATTCTTTATTTTATAATTGTTTTACTGAATGTTTCCCGCCCAAGAAGTTTAAAGCTACAGTGAAACACTTCAACAAAAACTGGTTGACTAATGGAATTAGAATTTCATGTTCTAGAAAAAGAGAACTGTGCATAGAGGCTAGAACTAATAGGGACCCTACATTTTTGAATTTTTTTGTCACCTTTCAATTTCAATTTATTAAAAACACACAAAACAAGACAAAACAAAATTACAAAGATTTACGAAACAAATAAAATGTTACAAATATAAAAAACCATGGGCTTAGTGTTTGGGTGTGTTGGAGAAGAGAAAAAAAAGAGAGGAAGATACCTAGCCAACTATGGTTTCCCATGTAATAGGCAGGCAAAAAAGAGAAGTAATGAGGAAAAAAGGAAGGGAGAAATGGGGGGAAGGAAGAAAATAGAGGAATAGGTACTCAAAATAAAGGTAAGCGAGTCCACTGAAAAATGAAAAAACTAATGAAAAAAAAATGCTGGAGCAGAAATCTCGAGTCATATATCTAAATGGAAGAAGAAATTACTGTATGTCCAGTTTTTTATATCCAGTTTAATTTTTCCGCTGATCTTATTGTCCATGAGAAAGTGATTTGGAATGAGGTTTATTATTTTAGTAACTATGTAAATTAATTGCCTCCTTATACATTCAATATTAGTGTTATAGGCTACATATTTGTTAGCAGTGGCCCTTAGATTATAATAATTAAGAGTAGAGTTTATTGTGAGAGGAAAATCGGATCTATATTTTATTAAGAACTCAATTACGGTTTTTATGTATAATTGACGTATAGTCATGACCTCAAAATCACTAAAAACCATATCCGTTAGATAGAGCCTGGGTTTGCTTAATATAGTTTTAATTATCAGTTTTTGTGCTACAAATAATTCAGCAATATGACAGTTGAAACAGCCTCCCCAAACAACTATGCCATACTGCAGAATTGACTTGACTAGAGCATGATACATCATTTTCAGGTGGTTCTTATTAAGAATTCTGTTAACTTGGTGAAATTTAAAAGATAAATATCTAATTTCTCTACATATGTATTTAATATGAACATCCCATTTAAGGTTTTCATCAATTATAATTCCCAAATACTTAGTATTATTGACTTTTTTAATGGTGGGACAATCACAATTACCCAAGTTTAAATTGCACTGAGAATGTAGTCTCAAATCTTGATTCTCGTTAGGCTGCCCTACTCTATTTGCAGAGAAAGTTATGTAATTAGTTTTTTCAATATTTAAACTTAAGGTATTCTTATCTAACCACTTCTTAATTAAAAGCATATTATTTTCAGCTATAGTATGAACTTCATTCCATGAATTACCGTGAAAAATAGCTGCAGTATCATCTGCAAAGGATATCACAGTTGAGTTTAGAAGTCTTAAATTTAAAAAGTCATTTACATAGAGTATGAAAAGGATGGGAGAAAGTACAGTACCTTGAGGAAGACCATAAGAAGTTAAGTTAGTTATACTAGATTGATCATTTATGGTTAGGGACTGGGTTCTATTACTCAGATAGCTTTTGAACAATTTAAGCGAGACTCCTCTGAAACCATAGGACTCCAGTTTATTGAACAAAGTATTATGAGGTATTGTATCAAAAGCTTTGCGTATATCCAGGAAGACCGCAATAGTTTTCTTATTTGAGTTTATTATATCAGATAAAGTATTGATGAACTTTATTAGAGCGTCAGATGTACTTTTACCATTTTGGAAACCGAATTGGTTCTTGTTGATTATTTTGTTAAGATTCAAGAAAGAAACAACTCTTGACTTTATTAGTTTCTCCATTATTTTAGCAAGGTTGCTGATAAGACTAATCGGTCTATAATTACAGGGATTAGTCGGGTCACCTTGTTTGAATAGAGGTTTTATTTTGGCGGATTTGAGGTGCTCGGGAAAATATCCCTCCTCAAAGCATCTATTAAAAATGAAAGCGAGAGGTTGAGATATAAAATTGGCTATTTTCTTCAGCGTAATATTACCTAGACCATCAATACCAGGACTGCAGTTGTTCTTTAGATTTTTAATAGTTGCCTCAACTTCAACTGGGCACGTTGGTCTCATAAAAAACGTGTTATCGATCTGTATTGCAGGAAATCGATCACCAGTATTATCAGGGATATTGATAGTTTGAGCTTGTAATTTACCCACATTTGTGAAATAATTGTTGAGGGAGTGAGCGTCAAGTTCAGTACTCTTTTCCTTGATACTGGCCTCACCTATAACTTCGTTTATGCACTCCCACAACTTCATGATGTTGTTATTACAATTTTCAATTTTCCCTTTATAGTAGACTTCCTTTGCATGATTTATGATCTTATTCAAACCATTACGATAAGCCTTATATTCATTCTTCAAGATATTGTTATTAGGATCTCTTCTGAGTCTAGAATGCATTTTGTCCCGCTTGATTATTGATCTTATGATGCCTTCAGATATCCAGGGCTTCAGGGGACGAAGTCTGTTTGGTATCACTTTTACCTTCTTGCATTGATTGATGAGACTGGTCAAACGATCGACAAATTTATCCATAATAGTGTCAATGCTTCCATTCACGGTATGGATTTCTCCCCAATCTTCATTCCTTATGCGTTCCAATAGTACATGATAGTTGGTTCTAGTTAATGTGTTTATCAATACGTTTCTATTATCCTTATTGATAGGAACCTTCACCAAGTTCAGTACAACCGCGTAGTGGTCAGTTATGGTTGTCCTAAATATAACTCCTTTAATGGACATAGAATGGTTGCCTGAATTTTTATAAAAAATGTGGTCAATGCAAGAATTTGTTGTGGTTGTTACTCTGGTATCACCAGTTATGTAAGACTTATAGCCATTACTATTGAAAATATGCAGATAATCTTGAACAGGAACACTAGTTGAATGTGTATTCATATTCATGTCTCCCGCCACACATACATTTATTCCATTAGGAATTTTACTGATTTCATTACTCAGACTATTAAGAAAATTATCAATATTTTGATTACTTGGTGATCTATAAACCCCAATCACCTTCACAATAAAATCATCAATTCTTAAGTCAGCACTAACTACATTGGCATCAGTGATATCGAGTGAAACTTCATTGAATCTTATGCAATCTTTTATGTACATGCATAATCCATCACATTTATTCTGTTTAGTGTACTTATTTATTGCCGTATATCCAGGAATGTTGAAAATGAACGGCATATCTGCAGTCAACCAGGTCTCAGTTAATATTATAATGTGAATATCAGTTTTCAATTCATTGAGGCAGCAAATAAACTGATCGAAATTAGCATTCAAACTACGTATATTCATAGACATAATATTGAAACACTCAGTATCTTTATTTCTGTCCTCGTGAAAGTGATAGTTCAAATAATCGTCGATTACATCTGTTTCATTTTCTGTTTCTAAAATATTAAGAACTTCTTCAGTGTCACTCATAACTTATATCATCAGGTCCACTTCTCTCTTCCTTGTTCCATTTAACAAGCCCCCCACTATCTATGAATTTAAGTTTCTTAATTAGTTTGTCCACAGCATCATCTACAAGACTGGTTGTTAAATACCTGAAAGTTTCAGTGTGTCTAGACAAGGCAACAATCGCATGGGGCATGCTGTTATAGATTTCATTCTCCTTGTACTTAATTCTGATTAGAATAACATTTTTATGAGTTAGCCCTTGTGCTTCGTGGATTGTGTGAAGTGCAACATCCTCTCTCCACTTTATAGTATCATCCACCATAAGTTTTTCCTCTTGGGTGAATGTTAATATCAAAGTGTCGGGTTGTATCAGATGGTATTCCCCATTTCTGTAAGTAGGCAGAATTGAGATAGCTCTTTCATTAAGCGTCGTAATATTTTCATAGACAGTGGAAAGGACAAAACAAACATCGATAGGACATCTACGAGTTACCGTTTGTTTTTTAAAAGGTTCGCAGAATTCTGAAATTTTATGCCATCTTGTGGCATAATTACTTCTCTCAATGTAGGGTATTTGGTTTGCGTCACCAACTACAATTATTTCTGAGGCCTTACTCAAGTAAGCAATAAAACCGATGTAACCCGCATTCATAAGTAGAGCTTCATCAATAAAAACTCTATTGTATGTTTTATTATGATTATGATTTATTATATATGAGCCAACTGTCCTGTAATCAAGCTTAAGACGATTACAATGTTTTCGACCATACCTTTCAATGACAGTTTCACGGATTGCTTTAATACCTGCCCGTGTTTGAGTGAGTACTAGATCCTTGCCAGGCTCATGATGCGAGACTATAAAGTAAGATTTACCACAGCCGGGAACACCGTCATACCATTTTATTTTAGGAAGTTTACACTCATGAAGTGTTATTCTATTTATAGTTTTTATTAATTCGCTATTCAGCATAAGTGTAGTATTACGTGTGACTAAAACATATCGTTCTTTAGTAGAGAATTTTAAAGTTTCCTCTTGAAATTCTACGTATGGAAGTACCCTGCTCCAAGCAATATCCCATTCGGTATTTAGAGTTTGTTTTGAATAGGAATCTTGTCAAATTATTATCATAGATGTTCATATTGTTATTCAGGACGCTTATTAGTTCATCACCTGATATTGAAATGTTTCTATGCGTGACCCTAAGAAGAATATTTTTATATGTTTTAGCATTTTCGTTATCAGTGTTTTGAAGTAGGGTCCGTAATTCAATCATAGAGTTTATGAATGCTTCACGTTTATTATTACCTTTAAAGAATCCCACAGGGTACTCAACTCCCGGACTATCAGATAGCTTAGGTATATTAAGAAAATTAATTTCACAATAACCTCGATAATAAAAAATAAACTTCAAATCTCTAGCTCCTATGACAGTACTCAAGAGTTCAGTGGCAGGAATATCAAGAGTTCAGTGGCAGGAATATCAAAATAAGTTTCACCCAGATTGTTAAAAGAATCAATTCCTATAATCACAGGGTAATTGAATTTACTCCAATCATTTATTCTATTCAAAAGATCAATAAGTACCCCATTTTCACCATCATTTAATATGAAAATAGGAATGTTCTTATCAGAAAACAAAACTCTTATACAATTAGAATCCAGTAACACATTCAGGTGATTCCATTCTTCAAGAGAGAAATACTTTTTATTTCTAAGCAGAGAGAGACCTTTGGATGTTTTAATAATATTTCCTATTTTTGTAAAAGATATCATAACATCAACCCTCTTACCAAAATTATAAACCAGACTTATCTTACTTTTATCAGTATTAGTTGTTACGCAGAAACTATCAATTTTGTTAAGTATGGAATTTAAAGTAATCATTTTGTGTTGGGTTGATTGCTTGATTTTACTATCACTATTATTTTTATTTATCCTCAGTATATTAAATATATTTCTTTCAGATTCCATAATCAGTTCTATCAATTATTTGTTGTAGCGCTTTTTGATAGGAAGGGCACTCTCTGTCACCTACTTTGTGATCGAAAGCTTTTATATCATTGCGGCAATTCAAACATGAGGGCTTTTTGTCTCTATTAGGGCACTCTTTAACATCATGTCCTGTAGTGGAACAGTGAGCACAGGTGGTTTGTGCTTATAAGAGTACAAAAGTATATTGACCTGAGAGTATATTGTACCTATAAGAAAATCTTGAAAAAAATAATATTATTGGCCAAGCAGAAAGCCAATGAGAAGATCATCTCACAGTCAAGTAATGTCAACAGAGGAGCGTATTCTGTTGTCAGGAAAGAATTGGGGCTGTCGAACTATAGTGAGCAAAAAATTGAGTTAACTAATGGAAATGCTAATGTTTCTGATCCAGTAAGGGTTGCATCTTTGTTCAATGAGTATTTTTTGGAATGTGGTACTGAACGGACGAGCTCTGCTGGGCTGAGTCATGAGAAGCGTTATCTAAAAAAAATAGGTAGACAATTTGGCATATTCAGATTCAGAGCTATTACTGAGAGTGAGTTGAAAGGAGCGATCTTGGGTTTGAAAAATACTGGTTCATGTGGCTGGGATGAAATTTCTTCCAGGGTAGTGAAATGGGTATGTCCCATTATATTGCAGCCTCTCACGCACGTTTTAAATGTGTGTCTCAAGGAAGGGATATTCCCACAGAAACTAAAATTCGTTGTCATTAAACCCATCCATAAGAAAGAAAGTAAAAAAGATGTAGAGAATTATCGGCCTATAGCATAATTGACGACTTTCTCCAAGATTTTCGAAAGGGTTATATTTCAACATAATGTCTGCTTACTTGGAGAGTGAAAGAATATTTTATAATAAACAATATGGTTTCAGAAGGGGTGCATCAACTAAGTCGGCCACGTTTGATGTTATATCCGATTTGTTGGGGGCTCTGGATGGGTCGCGGAGGGCTGTGGGTGTCTTCTGTGACTTATCCAGAGCGTTCGAGATGGTCGATCATGAACTCCTTTTGAGTAAGCTTGAATTTTATGGATTTAGAGGTCATGCAGAGGTGTTTTTGAGATCCTATCTTGTGGATAGATACCAGGCTGTGAAAAATGATTGTGATGGCTCTCAGGTGCTTTCTGAATGGCAGATGGTTAAGCGAGGGGTTCCTCAGGGCTCCATACTTGGGCCTACATTGTTCAATATATTTATCAACGACTTGTCCTACAATGTTGATGGTAAATTGGTGTTGTATGCTGACGACACAACAATCTTACTTGAAGGAAGCAACTATCAAGATGTCATGGAGAAGGCTAAGATTGCCATGCAGCAGCTCAATGGATGGTTTTATGATAATTCCTCGAAGCTTAATCGAAGCAAGACAAATTTTATTAAGTTCTCTATGAGAGGTAATGAGAATGATCCAGCTATTGTGGGATGGGAGTGTCCTGCTACTGATAAGACAAAGTTTCTGGGGATTGAATTGCAGGCAAACTTGAAGTGGGATGGTCACATAAAGAAACTCCAGAAAAGGCTTTACCATGCTCTCTTTGCTCTGAGGACTGTTGAGTCGAATTCAATGTCAAGACAGCTCTAAAGGTTTACCATGGGTATTTTCTTTCACTTATTAGATTTAGTATTTTGTTTTGGGGGGCTGGAAGAATTCATTTGAACAAAAACTTGAAAATGCAGAAAAAAGCACTTCGGACTTTGGGGGGAGTGGGTCCATCTTTCTCCTGTAAGACCATATTCAAGGCACTCCGACTACTTACAGTTCCAGCGATATACTTCCTTGAAGTTGTTTCGTTTGTGTTCAAAAACAAAAATATTTTTAATGCTAACCGACTTTGTCATACTTATGAAACACGAGGTAAAAATTTCATTTCATTTCATTTTCATTTCATTTATTGACACACTTTACAATTTACAATAATAAATAATACACAAAACATTACAAAACAATAATATAAAGTGGTTAGGTAACCTCATTTGAAAAAACGTGTTGAGGCACCAAAAATACAGGATTATTCCAGTTCCCTATCCATAGACTGACTCTTCTCGAAAAGGGACCGTATTATTCAGGACTCAAGTGTTTTAATTGCATTCCCGAGGATATAAGGCTGTGTAGCAGCTATAAGTTATTTGTTTCAAAGATAATTAGGACACTGGTAGAGGCTTGTCCTTATACCATTGAGGAGTGTTTTAGAGCATTCATGTGACTCCATTCTAAAAATGACATGTTGTATGCCACTTGAGCACCGCTCAGAATTTGTGGCTTCACACAAAAAAAATATAATAATAATAATATAATAATAATAATAATAAAATTTGGCAAGACATACTGAATATATGATAGCCAATTTGACACGTGTAGCTTCAAAGATGTGAATACCCCTATTGAATAGAGATGTTTTCCATTTTTTAACTTTTTTATTAACTTTCACGTTTTGTACGTTTTTTCAGGTCAAGGCTCAGTGGAGGGCATGTCTTATAACTCAGTTGATAATGTCATTTATTGGACGTGCAATAACGATGCCACTATAAATAGGTTGAACCTTACTGAGCCGATTCCAAAACAGGCAGAAGCTCTGATCAAGCTCGGTGTCAATGATAAACCACGGGGTATCGCTGTCGATGCATGCGATTCGTGAGTACAATAATTATTATAGACCTACCTTGCTTCACTCAATTATATCAATATCAATTTTTTAATATTTCCGATAGTGAGATTCACTTCAACTTGTCACTATTAGTTGAATGGGATGCAGTGATGCCCATATAACTGAGCACATCTACTAACCCCTCAACTCCTGGCCACCTGAATATAGAAGAGATTATTCGTATATGTAATTCAGAATTGTTGATGTGAAATGAACATGTGCAATGCATCTCCGCAAATCAGTAATAGATATTATTCTCATATACTATTCTCTGGTATGTATGATTTCATGTTACTACATGACTAATCGCAACTTTTTGCGATTAATCTTCAAATTATATTTTGCTGTTCATGAGTGTATCACGTAGCTACCTACTCTAAAAATTCAGTCAAGGTTTACAAAATTCTCCAATCGATGGAATGATTAAAATAGACTGTTGAGTTGAAAAACGAATCTCTCGCACTGTGAAAGAAATATAAATAATATTCATTAAAGAAAAAGATGATTAGCAACACATTCCTCTGAATTTGGAGAAAGACCACTGACCTTTTGAATGGAAGCATATACTTTAACATTGTGCTTGTTTACAAATTTACAATTTGCTACTAATACAGTTTACAGATTTGCATCTTGCTATGTAATTAATAAAACATGGTCAAGTAAGAGGCATAGTTGAATAGTTGAGCTAGGCTTATACACGCAATTTTGAGACAATCACTTTTAACAACCTTTGTCAAACCGTTATGATTTTTCAGAGATTACATATCGTGCTAATATATCATAATATCGTGATAACATCATATTATGTTTCAATTTGCTTTCTGGGAACTGCTGCTGTTGTTCATCTTTGTTTGCACACAGTGCTCAACTGAATGTTTAAAATGCCATCATGTTATTGCGTTAACTGCATTCCGTCTTCATTTTTAATTTCCAACTCAATTAAAATATTTATTTTCAAAACTGATATTACCTGCAAATTATAGGACCGCTAACCTTTGTTTTTGCGCGAATCGCATGTTAATTACTCTACTCTCTCTCTCTACTCTAATTTTATTTGCCAAAAACAAAATACGAAAAAGCTTTACAAAAAATAAATATAAATTGATTCATCTTTATATGGGATGTCATTTTTTTAAAGTGTTTTTATAAATATGGATTCACAATTAAGCTCATGTTAATTTCTTTTGTTAGCTGTGATTTAGTTTCAAATATTTACACTTCTTTTATTCTTCTTGTTCTTCTACTTCTTCATCCACTTCATCCCTAGTAATTTCCTACTTTTTCATTTTTTCATCTCAATCTTCTTCTTCCTCCTATTCCTCCTCCTACTTCACCGCCTCCTCCTCCTCCTCATTCTTCACTCTTACTGCCTAAAAGCAGTCGTTAAGTCATGTCAGAGAACCTTAAATTGATGAGATGCGACTTTGAGCCAGTCAGGTCACTCAACATTTTCTCATTCTCATATTCTTATGTTTTGCACTTTTTTATTCTCCTTATCTTTCTGATCCGATAATATTATTGGCAAAGTATAATGTGATTATTTTTATTGTCTAGCCGGGTTTATTGGACCAACTGGAACTCTCACCATCCTAGTATACAGCGATCATTCACTACTATAAATTCCATAGAATCGATCATCACTACTGATATCCGTATGCCGAATGCATTAACCCTGGACCACCCCGCGCAGAAAATCTACTGGGGAGATGCTCGATTGGATAAAATAGAGAGGGCCGACTACGATGGATCGAATCGAGTTGTGAGTAGCAATATTAATATGCAACTAGTAACTAAATTACAACTTGTTCCCCTTCCTTATCCCAAGTGCAGTTCATCACACAGTATCTACAATCACTTTGAAACGAGGGAATAAATTGATTTACTCATTTATTTGACATTTTTCTTTCACCTACACCAATACTTTTGTACGATTACTATAATAACTCGCGCTTCGCGCTCGGTAGGGGGCTTCGCCCCCTGCACCCCCAGTAGGGTGGGTTAGCAGCCTCCGCGCTTCGGCTGTGAGGCGGGCTTCGCCCGCCCAATCGTGTTTTATGACTGTATAGTGTTAGGTAGCAGCCTCCGCGCTTCGCGCTCCGGCTGTGAGGCGGGCTTCGCCCGCCCAATCGTCTTTATGACTGTATAGTGTTGGGTAGCAGCCTCCGCACTTCGCGCTCCGGCTGGTAGGTGGGCTACGCCCGCCTTTTATGACTATATAGGGTTGGAAAGCAGCCTCCCGAGAGTCGCCATTTGAATTTTTGGTTGAAGTTTAGCTATGGTTATAGGCTTCTCCGGGAGCTGAACAAAAAAGCTTCTTATAAATTTTTTGTGGGAATCATATTTAAATGTGTCCCAAATATTTGGGGGCAGCTAGGGGGGGTTCCGGGGGAAAAAATTTGAAAGTTCTGGAGGTTTTCCCGTAGCCTCCAGTGTAGTATGCAACAGATTTGGTGTTCAGTTTTCACAGCGAACTCATAGTTTTGGCTGAGAATTTTTTTGTTTTGGGAAAACTTCATATTTTCGATGAAAACTCAATTTTCCGGGTCCCCATTTGAATTTGGTTGAAATTTAGCTATGGCTACAGGCTTATCTCCGGGAGCTGATCAATAAAGCTTGTAATAAATTTTTTGTGGGAAAAAAATTTGAATGTGTCCCAAATATTTGGGTGAGTACAGGAGTGCCGGGGGGAAAAATTTGGAAGGTCTGGAGGTTTTCCCGTAGCCTCCAGTGTAGTATGCAACAGATTTGGTGTTCAGTTTTTACAGTTTTGGCTGAGAATTTTTGGTATTTGGGAAAACTCCAAATTTTCGATGAAAACTCAATTTTCCGGGTCGCCATATGAAATTGGATGAAATTCAGCTTTGGCTTTACACTTGACTTGGCGAGCTGAACAAATAAGCTTGTAATAAATTTTTTGTGGGAAACGAATTTAAATGTGTCCCAAATATTTGGGGGAGCACAGGGGTGGCGGGGGGCAAAATTTGGAAGGTCTGGAGGTTTTCCCGTAGCCTCCAGTGTAGTATGCAACAGATTTGGTGTTCAGTTTTCACAGTGAACTCATAGTTTTGGCTGAGAATTTTTGGTATTTGGGAAAAATTCAAATTTTCGATGAAAACTCAAATTCCCGGGTCGCCATTTGAATGTGATCGAAATCGAACTATGGATACAGGCTTATCTCCGGGAGCTGAACAAAAAAGCTTCTATCGAATTTTCTGTGCGAGGCTTATTTAAATGTGTCGAAAAAATTTGTGGGGTTCTAGTGGTGCTAGGGGGGTAAAATTTTCGTGATTTGGAGGTTTTCCCATAGCCTCCAGTGTGTTCTCTAACTGTCTTTGAGGTTGGTTCTCCGATACAATCAGCCGTGTTGGCTGAGAATTTTTCGTAATTTTTTGTCTTTTGCAGCTTTAATATAATAAGACCAATTTGTCCAAATACCTGAAATACTCTCACAGACCTGTCCTCAAATGTCACCTGACTTGGTCAGGCAATACTCCAATGAGTTCAGGGGTGAAAGGTGTTTTAAAAGTATTTTCATTAATCCCATCAATGAGAGAGAACTGTGTAAAATTGTAAATAAACTGTCATTAAATAAAAGCTCAGGGACTGATATAATTACAGCCAGAATATTAAAAGAGAATCTTCCATATCTTTCCAATGTGTTAGTGCATCTGTTCAACATTTCCATTACATCAATTCCCTGATAATTAAAAATTGCTAGTGTTATCCCAATATTCAAAAAAGGTGACCGGCTTTCCAAAAATAACTATCGACCAATCTCTCTTCTCCCCACCTTATCTAAAATTTTTGAAAAGCTTATCAAGAAAAGGGTATTGCATTTCCTGAATTCCAATAATTTCTTTTCAAATCAGCAGTTTGGATTTAGAGAGGGCGTAAATACAGAGTTTGCCTTGCAGCATTTTCTAAAAACTATCTATTCAGGCCTGAATAGAGGACATGGTTGCAGGGCAGCAGGTCTCTTTATTGATGTTAGCAAGGCTTTTGACACTGTAAACCATAGCCTATTGTTCCATAAGTTGTGGAGGGCGGGCATCAGGGGAATAGCTTTGGAGTGGATGAGAACATTCGTGCAGGGTAGGAAACAGGCGGTTCAGATAAAGAATGATACAAGTGATCTGTTATATATCCATCACGGAGTAACGCAAGGCTCAGTACTTGGACCCATTTTATTTCTCATCTACGTCAATGACTTGTTCAAGGGTGAATTTAGAGGTCAGTTAACTGCTTTTGCTGATGACTCTGCGTTGGCCTACACAAACACTCAGGATCAGCTTAGGGAGGATATTAAGCATGACCTTAATAAATTGACACTATGGTTCACCTGCAATAAGCTATCCATGAATGTCCAGAAGACCAACTACATCCTGTTTAGTCTCACTGGTACTCAGAGTTTTGCTGTTCCTCTTCGCCTTCACGCCAGCAACTGCAGCCATGATTGCTGCAATTGCCCAATTGTTGGTGGTGAGACCACAATTAAATATTTGGGTCTCCTCCTTGACCATAATCTAACGTGGAAGGCCCACATCTCAAGTCTTAAAAAATCTTTACATTTTTACCTCAGGACGATGTATCAATTGAAGGGTATTTGCAATATCAACACATTAAAAGAGGTTTATTATTCTTTTGCTCATGCTAGAATTAATTATGGTTTAAGCTGCTGGGGCAGTACTTACTTCACAACTATGTCACCCATAATCAAGCTTCAAAAATCATTTATAAGGGTAGTTGCTGGAGTGGGGCCTCGTGACAGTTCTTTCCCGCTTTTCTATAAACTTGGCATCCTCCCGGTAAGACATCTATATGTATATAAGGTGCTCTCTATATTCTATTTGATAAGTATGAATGATGGCGTGTCAATAGATTATAGTGATACTGTAACTGACCCTCATCATACAAGGCAGGCTGATGAGGGTTTTATCCGAGGTGTCAGACCAAACTGCACTTTATTTAAAAAATCTTTTATTTTCCTGACTCCTAAATTTTTCAATCTTCTACCTTCTCCGATAAAAAATTTATACAATAACTGCAATAGAATACAGCTAATTAAAGGAAACCTGAAAAAATTTCTCCTCTCCTTTAGCCCTGAGAGATTGGAAGATCTTTACAACGTCACTGTTTAAGTAAATACTTAAAATTGGATCCAATACACTTTTAATTCATTTTGACAAAAACAATTGAAGTATATTACCTTATAGAGGAATCGGTTATAAACTATCACCACAGATATAAACATTGTTAATTATTAAATTTGTTAGATACATCAATGAAAATCATTAAGGTCTATGACTATACCTTATAAAATCATCGATATATCTCTAAAAGCAAATATACACTTAGAAAATCATTCATTCATTGAAGATCGTCAATTTGCTAAATTTAATCAAATGGCTAAATGATGTAAGCCTAATTCATTTGCCTTTGCTTTAATCTGTTTATATTATTGTTATATTTAAACTATTGGTTAACTTGGCCTGACTACCTCGATTTTTATCAGTACTTTTGTTCTTTGAATTATATTCAGGATAGATTATTTTTTTGTACTTTTTAGTTCTCATTATTTTTTATTGTATTTCTTTTCTCAACTTTAATATATTTTATCTATTTTCATTATTATTTATTAAGTTAAGTTTTGCTTGTTTTGAACTGTCCTTTAGTTCTGTTCAGTGATGCTCCTGCAATGCGAACGTGACCTTGTCAGCAAGGTCTTTGCATGCAGTATTTTATTTCGTGCATTAATTATGGTGTATTTTTGTAAAACAGAGTAGCTGTGCTAGATTACATTTCATCATCCTATAATGAGATTTAATACAATTAGTATTATCAGCAAATTTCATATTTATTCGTTTAAAAAGTTGTCTTAAGTATTGTTTTATTATTCTTATTTGCTATCTTTTTTTTAGTTTTGTGCGCTGTTCTGTTGTTGTAAATTGGATGCGAAATGAAGAATCTTATCTTATCTTATCTAAGACTCGAGCTTCGCGCTCCCCCCCAGTAGGGTGGGTTAGCAGCCTCCGCGCTTCGCGCTCCGGCTGGGAGGCGGGCTTCGCCTGCCCAATCGCCTTTTATGGCTGTATAGGGTTGGGTAGCAGCCTCCACGCTTCGCGCTCCGGCTGGGAGGCGAGCTTCGCCCGCCCAATCACCTTTTCTGACTGTGTAGTGTTGGATAGCAGCCTCCGCGCTTCGGGCTCCGGCAGGGAGGCTTCGCCCCCTGCACCCCCAGTAGGGTGGGTTAGCAGCCTCCGCGCTTCGCGCTCCGGCTGGGAGGCGAGCTTCGCCCGCCCAATCACCTTTTCTGACTGTGTAGAGTTGGATAGCATCCTCCGCGCTTCGGGCTCCGGAAGGGAGGAGGGTTCCGCCCGCCCAATCGCCTTTTATGGCTGTACAGGGTTGAGTAGCAGCCTCCGCGCTTCGCGCTACGGCTGGGATGCGGGCTTCGCCCGCCCAATCGCCTTTTATGACTGTATATGGTTGGATAGCAGCAACCGCGCTTCGCGCTTCGGCTGGGATGCGGGCTTCGCCCGCACAATTATCTTTTACGACTGTATAGTGTTAGGTAGCAGCCTCCGCGCTTCTACCGAATTCAAATGGGGACCCGGGAAATTGAGTTTTCATCGAAAATTTGAAGTTTTCCCAAAAACGAAAAATTCCCATCCAAAACTATAAGATAACTGTGAAAACTGAATACCAAATCTGTTGCATACTACACTGGAGGCTACGGGAAAACCTCCAGACCTTCCAAATTTTTCCCTCCGGCACCCCTGTACACGCTCAAATATTTGGGACACATTTAAATTTGTTTCCCACAAAAAATATATTACATTACATAGACAGTGTTTTGTCTGTCTGTGTGTGTGAGTGATCTTAGTATGGCAACACTCCCCTCCAGCGTCCTGGCAGCGCTCTGGCTGGGAGGCGGGCTTCGCCCGTACAATCGCGTTTTATGACTGTGAACATTTACACATGAGCGGCTACCACTATATACATGTGCATTGTGGTGTTGGTGGTCACATGGTTTTGATTTCCAAGTAACCTATCGTTTCAATCATGGAGTATACATCCTTCCAGGATTTGAAAAATAATATATTAGTGAAAAAGAAAAGAAGATTTTATTTTTAAAGGATAATACAGATAATGTATTACATATAACAGATACTGTAATACAGTACAAATAATGTACTCATGGTGGTGAAATGAAAAGTAAGTCCAAGTGACATCCACCAAAACAGAGATAAGTTCAAGGAAAGAGCTTTGTGAAGAGCCTTTAAGCTAATCATCATAGACCTGAGCTATCTATTACCTAAACTCCCTTATTTGTTTTTTTTGGGAGGTGGTTTAAGAGGGGTTCTGTTACCGAAACCCTGAAATATAGATTAGGAATCAACATTAGAAGTGATACTTTCAGTGTCAGTTAGTGTTCAATTTTCACTGTTCACGTTCACCCAAATTTTTAATCAGCTGCTCTAATATAATTATGCTCTATTCAGATAAGCAACACCATATATCCGCATATATAATTATGCACTAAGCTTACCTAGTCTAAATACAGCATTGTAATGTATGTATGGATATATGTGTGTATATAGGCATTACAATGCTGTATTTAGACAAGGTAAGCTCCGGTAATGAATGCTGTGCAAAACGAACTTTGTTGGCGCATGCGCAAACGAGGTCATTACTTTACCAGAAAGCGAAATGGATATACGGTTACCTAAATGTAGCCAGAGCGAAAAAATCAACACAGTGAAGCCAGCCTTTGGAACACTGCCAGGACGCTGGAGGGGAGTGTTGCCATACTAAGATCACTCACACACACAGACAGACAAAACACTGTCTACCGTATGTAATGTAATATATTTTTTGTGGGAAACAAATTTAAATGTGTCCCAAATATTTGAGCGTGTACAGGGGTGCCGGAGGGAAAAATTTGGAAGGTCTGGAGGTTTTCCCGTAGCCTCCAGTGTAGTATGCAACAGATTTGGTATTCAGTTTTCACAGTTATCTTATAGTTTTGGATGGGAATTTTTCGTTTTTGGGAAAACTTCAAATTTTCGATGAAAACTCAATTTCCCGGGTCCCCATTTGAATTCGGTTGAAATTCAACTATGGCTATAGGTTTATCTCCGGGGGCTGAAAAATAAAGCTTTTATCGAATTTTCTGTGCGATGCTGATATCAAATGTCGAAAAAATTTGGGTGTCTCTAGGGGGCCAAGGGGTTGAAATTTTCGTGATTTGTAGGTTTTCCCATAGCCTCCAGTACGTTCCCTAATTGATTTCGAGGTTGGTTCTCCGTGACAATCAGCCGTCTTGGCTGCGAATTTTTTGTCTATGTGGCTTTAATATAATAAAGATTTCAAAACAATATTTTTTGGAATTGATATACTGAAGAGGTGGTTTCATTGTGATTAATATCAGATTCTTCCAAGTGTTATGAAACACCTAATGTATCCTGTAATTTATATTATATTTACATGACAAACAAAATTTTAAAATAATATTTGTTGAAGCTATCTAATATAATTCAGCACAAACAGTAATATTGGTACACACAGTAAAATTTGGATAATTGCTTAAAAACAAGAGAATATTTTTGTAGTATGGACGCTTTAAACTACTTGCATGCAAGCCTGTAATCATGATCAGAAAATTTTTAGAATCAATGTATCCTACCAAAACAAACTGTACTTTGAGACTTGGATAATTTTTAAACTAGAAATTTGTAATTCATATAGTAATATATTGTATGTATTTTTGTTGTAATTGTAAGTGATATATTGTTATAATGTACATCTTTGTAACTTGTTATTTTGTTCAAAACATTATTGTTCGATAAATTTTTATTTTATATCGTCACAAAAAATTGAGTGTAAGAGAGGGCCTTCTGCGCCCAAACTATAGAAAAAAGGAATCATCCTATTCTATTATTTTCACCTCTATTCTATTATGATTTCCTCTAGTTTGAATTTTCACGACTGTTTTCTACATTTTTTCTTTTTTCAGGTGTTAACTTCAATCATGCCTCAGCATCCATTCGACATAGCAGTTTACGGAGAGTTTATATTTTGGACTGATTGGGTGATCCATGCGGTGATACGTGCCAATAAGTACACAGGAGAAGAGGTCACCATACTGCGCCGGGACATTCCTAGACCAATGGCAATTGTCGCTGTTGCAAACGACACTGATGACTGTAAGTTCCATATAAAACAAACCTTGCATGTATGTGAGTAGCAATATATATCCAAATAACATGGGAAGCATCAATATTTCAAAAGCTTACTGTTACAACTGGACCAAGCAATAAGAAAAAATCTGGTAGATCAGTGGGTTGTTGATTTCAATATGAATTTGAAAAAATGATCCAATTATAACAGTTTTTATATAGTGGAGGACCACTGCTCTACAAATAAAGAGCAGAATGAAAATGCAGAGTAAATTACCCATATTGAAATATTGATGAAAAGATTTAACAGCTAAGTTAAGTGATTGCAATTGTTGCGAAGCCTACCAATAATAAAGGTCAAATGAAAGAAAAAATATAGAGAAATGTGAGATGCAAAAGATATTGAATATATTGAAAAATACAGCAATCATGTGCAACTGATAAAGAAGAGGAATACAAACAGTAAATGAATGAATAATCATCCAATTATACATAAAATATGATTATGGATAAGAACTCAAAAACAATAATACTTTTAAATACATGGTTGTTTATTATGTAAACCCAAAATTGAGTTGAAATTGATTCAAATCAGATTAAAAGGCAGTCACAAATAAATTTATAGTACCTAAGTACCTATTTGAGTAATGGTTGTACATGATAAATTGAAATAAGTTCAAATTCAAGGTAAACAAGATAAATGACCTTGAATAGTAATAATTGATATCAATAATGATTAAGATTGATATGTAGTCAAGATTATAAATTCACAATAAGAACTACAAATAGGTTAGGCCTTTATAATCAATAAAACATTTTGTAATTGATTAATAATTTTTAAATAGAATAATGCTAAAGACTTAATTCAATGTGCAGAATTGAAGGATTGAAATTTGATAGTAATAAATCAAATCAAATCAAATTTATTTGTTTCCAGCATTTACAGTATAAACAATATATAAAAGGATATGATTGAAACAACACTCACATGGACACGCAGTTCTGTTTGTGAGTTGTTTGAGTTCGTAATTACATTATTTAAATTATTATAACTTGAGAGAAATTCCTGGAAATTAGATTTGGCTAGGTACATTGTATTGAAATGAAAAGAATAACTTAAATAAAGAAGTAAATTGAATTATGATATTTTAGATAATAGAAATTATTATTCAATCATAGAAATATTGTAGCACAACTACACACATACAACTCACACATACAGGGAGGGGGAAGACAGCCACACACACACCACACATATACACACACCATTCTAATATATACACCAACATTCTAAAATGGCTGTTAAATGCATTTAAATTCATTGGTTGATTACTGATTGAGGTAGAGAAGATAAAAATTGGAAGCTCAAAATAATAAATATATAGAGGAATAAAATTTGTATAGAATATAGGTTTACAGTAGAATAATTTGAAGCGTAAGCCTGGAGTTTAATCAACCGCGTTTGCGCGCAGCGGGGCTAGACGTACGCAGATCTCAAAATCAGATCACATTCGTCGTTATTTAAGGCAGATAACCACCCCCGCAATACTCTTTTGTATTGGTATATTGAGCATTCCCCCGGCTGACTAACAAACAAAGGTGCATTCCGCAGAATTACGTGAACCAGATATGTCACATTTCTGTCGCAGACAGATCTCATATTACTTGAAACACCAGAATGATGGAGATATGAGCCGCGGGTCAGGTAATTGTGTTGAGAGGAATTATTGTAAACAATCTTATTTTTAAATGCATAGGTCATAACAGATTTGATGAAAAGTTTTTTTATAGTGAGAACATTGAAAAAATTGAACAAGAGATCTGATGAATAAGTCCTTTCCAGACCTAGTCCAGCCTTGATAATTGCTTTCTGAGTTATAGATAATTCTTTAATGTATACATCACATGCACCGCTCCATGCAATAATACCGTATGTCATGATGGACTGAGAAAATGAAAAATATACCATTCTTAATTCTTTAACATTGAGGATACCATGTAATTTAGAGAAAACGAAGATCAACTTTCTCAACTTATTTTTCAAGTAGGCTATGTGCTGCATCCAACTCAGTCTATTATCAAAAATGATACCCAGATATTTTATTTCATTTACAGACTCAATTGACCTGCAGTCACATTCAAAATCCCACTCACGACCACACATGTGAAGTTTAAGATCCAACTGGGGAGGTGGGGCACGTTTTTTGTGAAGAAAAATAGGCATGACTTTGGTTTTACCAATATTCATACTAAGGATATTGCTATCAAGCCACTTTTTCAGTCTCACTACACCACTATTTGCGGTCCTGTACACTTCTCTCCAGCTAGCCCCCTCAAAATACACAGCAGTGTCGTCAGCAAATAACAAAATTTTCCCCATAATATTGCTTTCAATTATGTCATTAATGTACAGGAGAAATAGAACCGGACCAAGGGTACTACCCTGGACTACTCCATAGTCTATTCCCTGAACATTACTATATGTATTGTTGATACTCACAATCTGTTTACGCTCAGACAAGTAGCTATTGATCCATGAATGAGCTATCCCAGCAATACCATATTTATACAGTTTTCTCATCAAAATGGAGCGGTCTATAGAATCAAAAGCCTTGGTGAGGTCAACAAATAGAAGAAGAATGTATTTATTATTATTAATACCCACTCTCAAAAAGTCGCTTAAGCGATAAAAGTTTTCTGAGTTGCAATCGTCCCTGAAGCCGAATTGAAACTCAGTGAGTAGGTTGTTAGTTTTTATGTAATTAGTTAATTGTTTTTTAAAACATTTTTCAATAACTTTTGAGAAAATACTAAGTAATGATATAGGACGGTAATTATTAAGGTCAACTTTACTACCTGACTTGTGGAGAGGGATTACTTTGGCAAGCTTAAACAAATCAGGGAAAATTCCGGTTCTGAAACTACAATTTATGATGTGGCAGAGCGGGGTGAGAAGAATATCAATATTATTTTTTATCAAGTTAGCGGGAATATCATCACAGCCAGGGGCAGAGCCTCCCCGAATTCCCATCACACATTGGCTAATATAATAACTAATATTATGATTGAAATTTAATACAATAATAAATTTAGACTAATAATGCCTTGTAACATAATTATAATTCAAATTGTCTAATATTTGAATTATTATTGGATAAGAAACCTTCAAAACAATAATGTAAGGTGAAATCTAAAAGATTGAGATCAATTCACTTAATTGCATAAAATGCACACAACTATAATAGTGATAGGATTGCATGGTTGATAAACATAGCCTTGAAAAACATTTGACATAATATGATGAAGCAAACTCTAATCTCAATAATTGTGCAAGATATAAAACCCTATATTGCCAAAGACAAATTGAAAATACATATAAAAAATATTTCAATTACCAAAATAATGGATGGAGATCAAAAGTAGCTGAATTAAAGATATGAACCAATACGCCAGTGGATCAGCTGTCCTCAAGTTCATTGGAATACCGGTATGGAAAAGTAGCTTGTGGTGACTTGCATATCATGTTGGATCAAATGATAATCGAAAGTTCAATCTGGTCACCCATAGGAAACGAATTCAAACTTGTAAGTCCAGTCGGAATTGAAACTGTTGGCCAATTCGTGGAATCACAATATATGAGTCAAGTTGAAAGGTTGATGTAAAAATGATGAAACATTAATAACGTTCACGTCAAGTGAGAATAAAATGTTTAATAAGACGTTCATAGAACAATGTATTTTAACTAGTTCAGTGCATGAGTTGCACACTTGAATTAAACGCAAAAAAGAACCAGCATACAGCCATGCCAACACAACCAAGACGCCATCATGATAGAAGCACCTGGAAGAACGAACGACGCTCACAATTTCCGACATAACACGACCGTAAGATAGCAGCACTGGACGGCCTAATGACAACTGACAATGAAAAATGGAGAAACAGCGCCAAAATCAAAATGCCGAAGTTATAAATCAGTACGTGAGATTCAACACTTACATTGGAAATAGGTCGGAGCTTAGATGAAACACTATCTAGAGTTATCATTGAACGATTATAATATCGCCAATAGAAGTCAAGACCTTAACCAGAGATCTGATCAAATAATGAGAAATGTTTGTATGGTACACTTATTACATACTTGATCTTAGTAGACTTATTTATGAATATTTCACATTATTCAAAATACCAGCTCTCGAACATTTTTCATTAGCTAATTAAATTATTACTGGGGACTCTAAAAATTTGTTCTCAAGTTCTAGAAGCATGTTCTCTCATCTCACATAATTGAATGCATACTTCATGTCCAGTGTCTATAGCAGTACCACTCTGCGTAAATAGAATAGAATAGATTTTATTGATCAATAAATATATAACATGCAAATGGATCTCGTCACGTCGGTCAGGTACAAAGGAAAATGATAGATATACATAGATGAAGTAACTCAGATACAATATAAAACAATGTCAGATAACAAAACACAATATCAGATAGCATAAAACAACATCAGATAATATGAAACAGTATAAGATAACAAGAAAGAGTAATATCAAGACTAGTTTACAAATATATTCATTGATGGGGTATTCCTCTAAGGTATCGAACACCCAAGTTTTCAATAGCTCCTTCACTTCTTTCTTGAACATATTATATTTAGGAAGGTCTCTAATTATTGAGAGCAGTTTATTGAACAGTACGAACTGTTAATACCGGGTGATTACAAATGAAATAGACAGTTTGAATAGCTTGTAGAGAATTTATTATTTAAAAGTTTAGATCATTACTTACATGATTACATAGAAGAATTCTTGAAGTTTTTATTGAAAATTTACAGATGTTCAATGTGTGCACCATTTGCAACACGACAGATATCAACACGGTAGTCAAATTCTGACCACACACGACTAAGCATCTCACGGTCAACTGTAGCAAGAGCATTTGTGATTCGTTGTTTAAGATCATCGATATCAACAGGAAGCGGTGGTACGAAAACTCTGTCTTTTACATAGCCCCACAAGAAAAAGTCGCAGGGCGTTAGGTCCGGACTACGAGGTGGCCACGGCTGAAACACAACGTTTTCCTTACTTGCACGGCCGATCCATCGTCTAGGAAGATGTTCATCCAGATACCCTCTGACGTCTGAGTACCAGTGAGGCGGAGCTCCATCTTGTACAAAAATGAAGTTACAACTATCTTCATGGAGTTGAGGCATTAACCATTCGGTTAACATGTCCAGATAAATTCTTCCGGTTACTGATGGTTCTTAGAAGAAGAAAGGCCCGTAAACCTTTTCACAGGATAAAGCGCAAAACACGTTCACTTTAGGAGAATCGCGTATATGCTGTACAGTCTCTCTTGGGTTTTCTGTTCCCCATACTCGTACATTATGTCTGTTAACTTTTCCACTAATGTGAAAAGTGCATTCATCACTGAAAATTAGGCGATTAAACAATGTGTCGTCATTTTCAAGACAATGTTGCATCTCTTGACAAAAATTTTTACGTACAACTTTATCATTGTCATTTAAACTTTGTACTAACTGCAATTTATAAGGTGTCATTTTCAAACGTTTCCGCAGAATTTTCCACACAGTAGGTTGAGGAATTTGCAATTCTAAACTCGCTGATCTAGTCGATTTTCCTGGACACGAACACTATCAATTTTTTCTTCTGTCACAGAAGGTCTTCCAGTACTCTTCTTCTTACACACACATCCACTGCTTTCAAAACGTTCATACCAGTCATAAATTGATTGCCTTGTTGGCGGTGGTTTACCGTATTTTGTTCTGAAATGACGCTGCACAACAGTAACAGAGTTTGTTTTGGCTAATTCAAGAACACAATAAGCTTTCTCCACTTGAGTAGCGGCCATATTGCTAAACTAAACTGGCTGTTGTAACACGGAGCAGCCAACAATAGCCAGCAACAGTTCTACCAACATAAACTTTAAGAAATTCCCTACAAACCTATATCACTTACTATGTTGAAATACACCAGTTTAATTTTGTACAGGCTATTGAAGTTGTCTATTTCATTTGTAATCACCCGGTATTTATGACTTTTGTAGGATTTGTGTAGTCTTATGCTGGGCTTTACCAAATCAAACTTTTTCCTGGTATCATGTTCATGAGACTCATATTGTTTAATAAAGTCTTTTTTCATTTTATGAAAACCGCATTGCTGAAAATGTACATGTTAGCCAGGGTCATGATGCCCAAATAAACATGATCATAGTCATAATAATAATTCTTATAACTATAACAATAAACATAATCATATTATTAGAAAACAATGATTTGATGGGTGTTGCAGGCTTCTCAAACCCTTGCAGACAACACAACGATGGCTGCTCGGATATATGCAGACTGACGGCCGATGGCCATTCATACTGTGAGTGTGGCAAAGATCGCGTGCTCACTGACGCAAAGAACTGTGTCGACTGGACTCCACCTGATTGCCCATCGGACCAGTTCCGCTGTCACAATGGATTCTGTGTCCCCTACTCGGCCACCTGCGATGGAATCAACCACTGTGCCGACAATTCGGACGAGGAGGAAGGCTATTGTTGTTAGTAATCTGAAAATCATATTTGAAGCCTAGTTTTTCTTTTCCAATAGCCCGGTTGCAGGTATACGTATATTAAATTCAACCGATGTTACATGACAATATTTCATTGTTCCGTCATTGGTTCTCCTGATATTGCTTCAGTTTAATGACATCATTTAACTGTACTTAATTCAATAAACGTTCGTGCAACCAACTATGAATCTGGGATCAACGGTTGATTAAGATTACATAGTACAGAGTGTTTAAAAAAGGAGTTACTAAATTGATGATTTATAAAAATGTATTGAAAAGATATAAACAGCTGTATCATAGAGAAAATATAGCGTTTTGTATATCTTTTCTCTTCGGCTATTTTCTCTCCAGTATTTTTGTACATGTAAACACTTCAAGATTTTACAAGGCAAGTTTGTAAACAGGTCTACATTAAAAGACATAGAGGGATGGGTGAATAATATTTTCAATTTTTTTATTATTGTTTCATATGAATAACGAATTTTTGTTAGTAACATGTATTAATGTTACTGTATTATTGTAGAATATATACTAGTATTTCTGTGAACAGTAGACGTCGCGTAGTTATAAACCACAGCCTCCTCTAATAAAGAGTAAATTCTGTCCTGTCGTGTCGTATCGGCGAAATATCGGTGTGAAAAAGGCTAATGACTGCTTGGGTTGACGTATCGAAAATGCTGTTATAAACTGTCATCTGTTATTGTCATCTGTTATAAACAACTATCACCAAAAGCGTATAATAATAATTCATTCAATCTCCCACAAGACAAACTTTCAACTGGTCAGGCCGAGTTGAAAGAAAAGAAATGTCAAGAGAAAATACTGTTACCTTGAGTTATCAATTGCAATCCACTCGACAGCTTATTAATTATGAATAATTACAGTATATTGTCTTATTTTTACAGTGATATTGGACTATGGTGGAAATACATTTTCCTTCTACTACTATCCTTAAAATGCAAAGTTCTAAAAAACCTCATACGTGTATATACGACACGCAATTAAAAAAGGAACATTCTGTCAAATTGTTTGTAAATCTACAGCCTCGTTTCGCTATAAATGTGGAGCAAACGTTGATACATACATAAAAACATACAAATTTAAAGAGAAATCAAAAACCGTTGACATGAATTTTAGCTGAGCTCGGTCAATGATAATAATGTTATAATTAATAGAATTAGTGCAAACGTTTATGGTTGTTTCAAAACGAGCTACTAATTTGGATGATTTATAAAAAAATTATTCAGAAAAGATGCAAAGTATCTATTATTTATTTTGATAGTAGATCTATGTAGTATTTATCTAGATACCTGCTAGATTTATCTGGTATTTACCTCTCCTTCTGGCATTACAGCTCGATGTGAGCTTTAGCCTCTCGCACTAGAGCGCTCAAAAACTCACGGCCACATGCCTTTCCTCCCCATGTCACAACTCCCACCCTCCGGAGATCATCCTCCACTTCATCTCTCCATCCGTTGCGTGGCTTCGCTTTCCGTCTTCAACCCTCCATCCTGGCTTTTTGGCATTCGGTGGTCTGCCAATCTCTCTACATGACCAGCACAGCGTAATCTTTGTGATTTGATGAATCGTACCACATGCTCACCCTTTAGAATTTCATTTATTTCAACGCTGTTATCTACTAGATCTAGTAAAAATCTACTTTTTTAAAGGAATACACTTCGAGTTTTACTAGAATAGTTTATAAGTGCAAAATACGCCTTGATTCGCAAATAAATAATTATGATTGTGTCCAAATGGAATAAAGTAATGTTACTGTTGCAGCAAAGCGCATGTGCGTACCTGGCTACTTCCGATGCCATAACAACCGTTGCATAGTCTTGGAGGAGGTTTGCAACGATGCCAACGACTGCGGAGACAACTCGGATGAGGTGAACTGCACGTGTGAGACCGAGGGTCACTTCAAGTGTCGCAACGGACCCTGCATAGAGGCTCGACTTGTATGCGACAATGACCCTGACTGCCCCGATGCTAGCGATGAGATGGGCTGTCGTGAGTACTGTCTTTCTCCACTAACCACTAACTTAAACTTTCACATGTACGATACGACTTGTTGATTCATTGATTTTATCTCAGGCATCAAGTACATAAAGTACACTAGGCCTTGTCAGTACAATAAGATTACAAATAGTAGATTTTCAATAACAATAAATTTAATATAAAGAGATAGATAAATAAATTTTTATTTCCAAAAAAAACTAAACTACTACATCAATACATGAATAACATGCATTGTGTTTCAATCTTGTGTTATAAATCTTAGAAAACTATTTGTCATAGCTTCCTTGTCTCTTATTTTTTAATTTATCATTTGATATTTTGTCTTATCGTTTGTAAATATTGGGATGTGACCTAGTTTCCGTAGTTTTATTTATTTTTGTGGTTTACAATAAGTTCTATTTTCATTTTTCTATTGGCATGTTCATCCCTAGTCCCATGTTTTTACCTAGTTGTTCGAACTCACTGCCGGCGCACAAGTTTTTTTTGCCGGTAGTGCCATATTGTAATTGAGAATATTTATTCTATCAATGTGTATATAATTTTATGGCAAATAAATGAATTGGAATGCAAGAGCAGGCATTAAAACTATTTGGTACGACGGTACAGTGGAAAACCTGAACGTTAGTGGCAGTCGCTTCCGACGCAGGTGTGCAGTAGTTTGTGTGCTCTTGCAGGTCAGTTGTTTCTCAACACTGTTTGCCTGTCAATCGAAAATGTCCGGTGAATCGTTACATTATTTGCTGGTCTTAGTCTATATTTGTAGTTTATAGTCTATTATGTGATTGAAGGCTCTAACAAATTTGATTTCTGGTTCAAAATATGAACTGGTATGCGAATAACAAGTGGACTGTATAATTGACTGTTAACGATGTAGGAATATCTTTCCAGAAATCTCTCCAGCAAACAACACAACATGCATAAAATGAAATAATTGACTCACCAAGTAAACCAGGTTGCAACACTAAGGTATCAACTTGCAGTCCCCTATAAAAGGTGAGGTGGACGTAGGTGAGTACCTATACTAATTAGGAGGTGACAGGGTTTTCGAAACTGCAATAAATACTTGTATTGTTCTTCTCCATCTACACATTGTATTGCAGCACACTTTTCCTGACACTTTTTCCTGATGAGATACTATTTGGTTGTATGTATTTTCAACTCGAATAGATGGAGAATAAGGAATGGTTTTTTGGCAAACCATCTAACCAAGATAGTGCTGTTTCACTATAAACGACACGAAACTTTATTTGGAGAGAACGAATTTTCTCCTGGAAATATTTGACAATTATTTCCCGAGCACGAATTTAAAAGGCTCAAATCCAGCCTTTTAATTTTTCTCATTACAGGAAAAATAATGAATGCAATGCTAATAATATTTCAGTGAATACAGTTTTAGATTAAATATATTATCGTTTTGTAATGTTTTTCAGCTCCCAGAAACTGTTCAAATCCCCTGATCTGCCCAAGTTGTGTGCAGCCCATGGCCCATTTGATCAACTGTGAAACCACCACCGCTTGCATCCATCCCACCTGGATTTGTGATGGCCATAATGACTGTTGGGACAATTCTGATGAAAAAAATTGTACAGCTTCAACTGGTGAGTTGTTTTCCATTTTCCATTTTATTAGCTAACAATATTATACATTATGATAAATTGTCAATATTATATTATTACATATAATTATATATTATATTATTATTATTATTCAATAACACTTATTTGAATTTCACATGAAATCGATTTATGTATTTGACAATACACATAACCCATTTGTAGAATCTCTGTTGATATTGTGGAACTTCAAATTCAAAGAAATAGATTTGATTCGTTTTGACTATGGTAAACAGAACTGTCACTAAATTAATAAATATATGCATATGCGAGTGTGAATAATATTTTCAGGTCAACAGAAAATATTAGAAACATTCGAAGATAGACAATAACTGTTTTGGCCTATGTAGCCGGGATAAATTGCTGTGTCCGGCCTTAATCAATGTCACTGAATGTTTAGCAATAGTTTGTTCTTTTAGAACCCAGTTGAAGTACACAAATATATTATATCTTACAAATATTTGTTCATATATTACAAATATTTGTTATCAAAATATAAAAACAATCATCATTGCTTACTTTTTTTATTAGATCAATGGAGCAATTTCAGCTATCTATGAAGTTAGGTCCTTCCAATGCAATTAGGCGCTTAGTTTTAGTGCCATAAGGGGCAAACAAAGATTTGTTACATCATGTTAGCACTCTTCGCAAGAAGCTCTAGTAATTTGCAATATCATTCAAAGTATCTGCACAGACATTTTTGCCAGCTTATTTTCCTTCAATATTGATAATACAGAGTGACCACGAGAAACATTTACATTTTAGAAATAAAAAAACAATATTAACTTTTCAAGATACTATTCATTCAACAAGCGTAAAATAGTTGAGAGTATATGCCATTTACATTTCGTATGTAAAATTATGTCAGAAAGGTGACGTCCTTCTTTCCTGAGGCAATTTCCTATTCTGTTCAGGAAGCTCTTTCATACTCGTTCTAGTGTACCATCAGTGATCTACGCTACCTCAGTAAGTATCACCGCTTTCAAGTCATCTCAAGTGATTTTTATTTGTGAGAAAATTTGAAAGAGCAAGTTTATCGACATAAAACTCGTACTTTAGATAACTTGAAAGCGACAATACTTATTAAGGTGGCGTTGATCTCTGATGATACACTGGAACGAGTGTGGAAGAGCTTCCTGGACATAATAGAAAATTGCCTCAGGGAAGAAGGACGTCACCTTCCTGACATAATTTTCCCTACGAAATGTAAATGGCATATAATCACAACTATTTAACGCAAGTTGAATGAATAGTATCTTGAAAAATCAATATTGTTTTTTATTTCTAAAATGTAAATAATAATATTATAATATTATCATTGGCGTTACCAGCAAAACTAAGTAGTTTGAGCGATGGCAACGAGTAATCAGTCGGCTATAATTAGTGGCTTGAGATTCAGTCGAAAATAGGAAAAATATAATAAAGAAAAAAGAAACATATGGAATGTATGAAAAACTAGAAAAAAAAATAATAAAATTTCAATCCGAAAAGAAGAAGTACTAAGAGTGAAATACTAAGAGAGTAGAAAAACTAGAATGAATTCATAATAATTTAAAAACTCAAAAGAAAAAGAGATGATTCATGTAATTATTAATCTACAATTCACTGTACATATGTAATTATAGTAACATTTAGTAACATAATGTAATTCATTTGTAGCATATATGCAATTCCTTTTGTAAGCAAAAAGAGAAAAACAATACAATACAGTACACATGACACAAAAAATAAAACTTAAACTCAGAGAGAGAAAAATTAATCTGGGAGTATAGCCCTACTAATAATAAATTCAGAGGAACTGAGGAAGACAGTATATGTACATCAAATTAAAATATTTTAGGTATGATATCTTCTGTCTTTATCCAGCTTTCAATTTTTAATTTAAGTGCTTTTGTAGGTTTTCCTGCAATGAAATGTTCTGGCATAAAATTAATAAGCTTTTTTGTTGTATAGTTGAATTGTCTTCTGCATATAGTTAGATCTGTTCGAGGAACAAAGCATCTATTTACTGATCTAAAACTATAATTAGTTGAATGAGGTGTAAAAAGATGTATATGGTTGCTGATATATTTAACAAGATTTCTGATATACAGTTGCCTAACTGACAGAACTCCGAACTCCATAAAAAGTTGCTGGCTAGGGTACCTTCTATGCACTCCTAGTGCTGCCTTGAGTATACTCTTTTGAATAATATTTAGTTTATTGAAATGAGCATTAAAAGCACCACCCCAGACCCTAATTCCATACTGAAAAACTGATTGGGCGTATGCAAGATAGACCATTTTACTTAAAGATTTCTCTTATTGAATAGGAAGACTCAATAAATCGTCTATGTAAGCTAGAAATAGAATCGGGGATAATACTGTTCCTTGAGGTAGGCCAAATCCTGACAAAGCTATTTTACTCTCCCTTCCATTCAAATTAATCACTTGTGTTCTGTTTTCCAAATAACTAGCAAATAGTCTTAATACTGGACCACGAAAGCCATTTCCTTCAAGTTTCTCAAGCAGGTTTGAATGAGGGATGGTGTCATACGCCTTAGCCAGGTCCAGGAATACAGCTAAAGTTTTTTTATTTGACTTATAGTTATTTGTTATTATATTTACAAGTTCAGCCATGGCATCCTCAGTGCATTTATTTTCTTGAAAACCATATTGATATTTGTTTATTAAATTGAATTTATTCAAGTATGGAACAACCTGTTGTTTTATAATTTTTTCAAAAACTTTGGATATATTACTTATAAGGCTAATTGGACGATAATTGGTTGGGTTTGTTTTATCTCCTGACTTGTGTAATGGAATTATGTTGGCAATTTTAAAATGACTTGGGAAATGCCCTGTTTCCATACATTTATTGAAGATTAAAGTTAGAGGTAGAGCTATGAAGTGGGCTATTCTTTTAAGACAAACGCTACTTAAATTATCGAAACCAGGAGCAGCACTATTTTTTAAACTATTTATCTGATTTATAACTTCATCATAATTTGTGGGACGTATGAAAAATAAATTCAGAAATCGAAAGTTAGAATTATTACCAGTTTCTTGAGGAAAATTTTCATTTTCTTCAAATAGTTTTTCTGCATATGTCTTTCCCACCTGTGAGAAATAATTATTTAATAATTCAGGATCAATATCAGGGGGGAGCTTATGACGTTTAGTGTCTAAAATTTCCTGGATGCAGTTCCATACCTTTTTATTGTTTCCTTCACATGATTTCAGTTTGTTTTTATAGAATTCGAATTTAGCTGATTTAATAAGTTTATTTAATAAGTTTCTATAGGCTCTATACCTCTCTTTCAATGTGACATTAAAAGGTTGTTTTTTCAAGGCATTATGCATTTTGTCTCTAGTTCTTATACAATTTACCAGGCCTGAGCTTATCCATTCTTTTAGGGGTCTATTCCTCCTTTTTAATTCTATTTGACTAGTTGATAATTTTATATAAGATAACAACTTATTTACGAAACGGTCAACTATATTATCTAAGTTAGTAGAGTTATCCAATTCTGAAATCTCATCTATCCAGGTTTCTTTTTTTAAAAAATCTAAGAGTTTGTCAAAATTTATTTTTTCAATGAAATTATTGGAGTTATTCGATTTTTCAGATGCCTGTTTTTCTATTCTAATGTGAAAAGTTGTACAATAGTGATCAGTTATAGAAGTCTTTTGAATTACTCCTAGAATGTTTTCTTCACTAATTTTTGCACTTCTATAAAATATATGATCGATACAGGTTTTCGTATTATTCATTACTCTTGTTGGCTTGTTAATAAATGACTTGAGACCGTTTATCTGCATCAAACTTATATATTCATTTGATATTCTACTGTTTTGCAATAGATCTATATTCAAGTCGCCCACCAAGATAATTTTTTCCATTCTGTTAATATCTCTCAGTTGTATATCAAGATCAGATAAGAAACCATCAATGTCAGCGGCAGGAGACCTATATACGGCAATCAAATTTATTATTGAACCATTCATTTTTAATTTTATTGTAAGAGTATCCGCTTCTTTGTTTACCCCAGTGACTTCGTTAAATTCTATATTATTCTTTATAAAGACGCATATACCATTACTGTTATTCAGTTGCCCTGGTTTGCTTATTGCAGTAAATCCATCCAAACTATAGTCAAAAAACCCATTATCACTTATCCAAGTTTCTGATAATACTATGATATCATAACTCACTTTACAATTATGTAACATATAGACGAATTCATCAAAATTTCTTCCTATACTCTGAATATTCATATGAATAATATAAAAAAAATCATTGGATAACTCATTCTCAAACTGATTGGGGTGAAAATTTAATATATTATCAATCTCAGCCGTATTGTAACATTCTAAATCTATAAAATCATCGAAACTATAATTATTATTTGTCATATATCTTGAAAGATACCACTATTTTCCTCCGTTTCCTATGTATGTTGTTCCTGCTGCTTGTCCTCCGATCCGTCATTGTTGTCGGTTGATGTTAACTCCTTCAGTGTGTGGGTGTCGTATATCCGAATCGCTCGTGAAGCTTCATCCTTCTTGACAAATATCTTCCCATTCCTTATCCAGTTGAATTTATAGTTGTTCTTCTTTGCCTCCATCTTAGTTTCGTTGAATAGGTGTCTTGTGTGAGGTGTCAGATTTTCGTTTACAAATACCGGTCCGTCTTCAAATTTTTTTTCAATGTGAGTGCTCCGCAATCCATTACTGTTGTTTTGTCTCATTTCTTTTTGGTATGCTTTATAGTTTGTTATCCAATTGTCTCTGGTTTTTCTTGACGCGAAAGCAACAATAATAGGAGGCACCTTTCTCCTATCTCTGACAGGAATTCTATGAGCAGCCTCAATTCCCAGATTTCCTTCATTATTTATTTTTAGGACTCTTGCCGTTTTTTCGATTATTTTTTCAATATTCTCATTATTTGTTACCGGTATTCCATGAATTTCCAGGTTTTTCATTCTTCCATATTGCTGGAGCTCTGTTAGGTCTTTTTCCAACACGAACAATTTTGTTTTCAATACTTGGTTTTCCTTTTCCAAATTAGAGTGATCCACCTTATACTTTTCAATCATTACATTATATTCATCGATTTTATTAGAGAAAAAATCCACCGAGCTTCTTAGGTCAGAAACGTTTTCATTTGTTTTTTTAATCTCAGCTCTTATCTCTTTCATTTCTTCACTTATTGCATCTCTTATTTCTTTTTTTAGTTCAGCGATCAATTCTCTACTTAATGATACCTGGTTGTCTGGCATATTTATTAAATTATTATTCTTAGAACTCTTACATGTATTGCAACGCCACCTACTTGTAGCTTGTTTTGATAGTTTCTTGAAATTACTTTCCGTAAACTTAGCACATAGGTAGTGAAAATGAAGTTTACATGAAGAGCAAATTAATGTAGTTTTTGAATTGAAGACTTTATTACAATTGCACTCGCATCTTTGCATAGCGTGCAATCTTCATGAAACCATTTTTATCTTCTTACTTTTATTTACTATTTGTTAAAGAAAACCCAAAAGTTAAAGGAACACCAATGTTTAACTGCGTTACGGTATGAAGACATCAATTATTAATAAAAGAGGTAAATATTATTTAAGAAAGGTAGAACGTGCGTCAGGAGGGCTATCGAGATGACTTAGGATATTGGAGGCCCCTGAAATACGATGGGATTAAGGAATAGGTGATGACTCAGAAAGGTAATAGAGAAATTAAAAATTTTAATGTAAGTTAATTATTATTGGTAATAATTTATAGAAAGAAGAAATTATTCATAGAAGAAGAAAGCTATTGACTGAAGATTATGACATGAAGTAACCTTACTTTTCGTTCAGTCGATAAGCAGAATTCTCACTGGCACTGGTTAAACACAACACAGATAACAAGCACAACCGAACTGTTCGGCGTCCGAACTGATACTCATAAATGTTTATCGTGGTCACACTGTATTGGGGGCTTTATTTTTCACATCCTTTTCACGTTTTTAAATTGTTGTATTGCCTTGATCATTCATAATTCCAATCATAAGCCACTCCTCGTTGTTACACCTCGGAAATGTACCACCTTCTTGTGACTTAATCTGCAGTCATCTACTTGTTATTAGCAGTGACGAATTAACCATTTGAACACTTGCTTCTCATTCAATTGACAGTGATTTACTTATTATTAGCGGTGATACATTTGCCATTTGATCTCTTGCATCTGATTTGATCTACAGTGATTTACTTTTGATTGGCAGTGACACCAATTGAAACGATCTCTAGCACATGTCCGGCAACCAAGTTCCGTTGTGCGACCGGCGCTTGCATCACGGCCGCATGGCGGTGTGACGGAGACAACGACTGTGATGATGGCTCGCCGAGCTCGGACGAACTGCACTGTTTGCATTCGTGTCGCGACGACCAGTTCCAGTGCCAGACCAAGAGCGAGTGTGTGCCTGAAACGTGGCAGTGCGACGGCACCAAGGACTGCACCGATGGGTCGGACGAGTCCGAGAACTGCAGTAAGTGTTTGCTGAATATTCATTACCACAAAATACTGGATTATTAAATGTTGTAATCCAGCTTAAAAATATTGAATAGTTTTAGAGATGAAAAAGCGAGGTAGTCAAGGTGTCTCAGGGAGTACCGCAGGGTTCAATAAGGGTTCAGGTACAGGGTTCAAATTCCATTGGGTCCCTTCTTATACCTCTGGTCTATGTTAAAGACATCGAGTATCCTGTCAATTTCAAACTCGCAGACAAGACTACAGCTCTAATCACAATTAATAACAGTGAATGTTTGATAAGAGAGGCAGAGAAGTGTATTGCTGAATTAGATTCATGGTTTGTTCGGAATAGTCCAAATTAGATTCATGGTTTGTTCGGAATAGTCCAAGTTCAAACTAAAAGAAAACTGAAGTAATCACTTTCAGTAGAGAGTATAAAAGTTGAGGGTTTATAAAAAAGTTAAGAGAGTATAAAAGTTTTGGAATAAACTTGAATACTCAGAGTAGAGTTGAAACTTCTGATTCCAAACCATTCTTGGGTCTGCTGGTGGAGAGTGATTCAAAATGGATCGCTTGGATCCACTACTTGCATCTATGGATCACTACATATTTCTCATGTAATTAGTAAGTTGGATAGAGCCTTTTTTGTATTGAGAGTATTGGCCAGACTAGGGAGTGAAAAAACTGTTCTTTTAATGAATCATGCTTATTTTCTATCATAATACTAATAATTTTTTATTTTCAACAAAAGTATAGAAAAACAATGTAATACAGTTGAAAAAGTCACAGATAAATAACAGAATAACTGAAAATATCAATCATAAAATAAAACTCTAATAACATATCAAACAATTCATGAAATTTTCAAAATTATAATAATAATTTTTCTAACTCTAACAAGAATTCGTCAAGATCATAGAAAGCCTTCTTATTGAGAAAATAATATAGTTTTGTTTTGAATTGTTTTACCTCAACAATACTCCTCAAATCAGTCAGGAGACATAGAGTAATTCTTTGAGGAAAAATTTTTAAGAATAATGGAATTTTCATACTACAGAAGAAAGCTGTAAGGATAATTTATAAGATTAATGTAAGGTGTTCTTGTAGGCCTTATTTCAAAGAAAATAAATTACTGACGATTTAGCAAGCTTCGTCATTAAGAAAAGAGTTAGAGCTAGAGTTCTTTATTTATATATGTTACAATATCGGGTATACGAGGAGAACCAGATTCAATTCCCATAATACAAGATTCAGAAGTTTTGTATACCCACCTCATAGACTTTGCTGGAGAGTGGCCCGTTTTATGGGAATGAAAATATTCAATAAGTTCAAAAAAACACTTGGGGAATTCCTTATTGTATTGTTTCCATACAAATTAGCAGACTTCCTTGTTATTTACTTTCTGCTTAATGCATGTTATGTGAAATTTGTTGTGTTCTCTTGTCTGTTGTGTTAGGTAGATTAGATTTCACTTTGGCATGTCATATACTGCAGGAGCGTTGCTTCCTTGATGCAGTTCCATATGACGAATAAGTAGAGTAAAGTAAAAATTATAGAAAATCACAGGTGCCTAATAAGTAGGTACGGCATTATTGAAGGACTGGAAAATTAAGTACTGAAATGAAATTATAATGCTCTGAGAATGACTGAGAATAACAAAATATGGAACAATAACATTAAAACTAAATTCGAAAATTCCAGCCTCTTCAAATGACACTTGAATCAAACTCGAAAATGTTACTATCTTCAATGACTACAGCCTATAGATATTTATCACCAAAACTCATCATTTCTCAACGTCATTTTCTTTAAAGGACTGGAGAAGTGAATACTGAAATACAATAAAAATACTCTGAGAATGACTGAAAATCACATAATATTATGAAACAATAACAATAAAATTACATTGGAATCTCTCTCAATGACTCTCTTAAAATTATTCACTCTCTTCAATGAATATAATAGGCTATTTATCACCAAAGCTCATCATTTTATGCAGGTGGAAATACAGGTGGTCCATAACAATGCTCTCAAGGACCATGGCAATTACAGACTGTATTGTAATAGGTCTATAGTTTCTTACATCACCTCGATCTCCAAATTTGTATATAGGTACCAAGAAACTGTTTTTGAAATCTCTGGGGAAGACACCAAGCTCCAGCAAGGCAGAGCCAGTATGACCAGGTGAATGGCCAGAACAGAAAAACCTAATTACAGGAAGGGATATTTCATCAGGCCCAGTTCCTCTGCCAACATTCAGAGCTTCCAATCTGCATTGAATATTGATTGGAGTAATGCAGCAGGATGAAACTAACTGGTTTCAACCAAAATCAAATGTCGGGACATTAACCGTGTCCTGCACAAAAATAGATGAAAAATAAACAGCGAAGAGTTCACACTACTTATCAACAGGAGTTGCAGCACTTTTTGTGTCCAGTCTCATAAAAGTAGGTCTGGCTGAGCCTTTTCTCAAACCATCCACATGAGTCCAGAAAGATTTAGAATTTGTCTGAACAAATTCATCTAATCCAAGTAAATAGTTATTGTAACATCTTGTCAAAACACGACATTGATCCCTCAAATTTCAAAAAACTTCATAGAGCTGAATACTACCAATTGCCTTATACTTTCTATGAGCAGTTTTCTTGGCTACAATCAATCTTCTTAATTCAATGGAACCACTCAGGGAAACTAGAGACATGAACCCTTCTCATGAGTGTGAACCTCTTGATGATAAAGCTCATATACCTACAGAAACTACTGAAATGTTCCTCAGCTGTAATGTTATCATCAAAATTTGCAACTGGGTAATTCATATTCTGAAACTCCAAAAATATGGAAGCTAAATCGCACTTGTGAAAATCAGGTATTTGTTTTACATAGCAGGGTTGTGTCCACCTCCTGTTCCAGGAATAGGTGATGAGTGCCTTTGAGGATGCCTGCCAGGTCGATTGTCTGTATTTAGACCTCTCAAAGGCCTTCGACAGAGTTAACCTGGTTGCCAAACTGGAGGGTTATGAGGTGCATGTGTCATGCTCAAGTGGTTGAATAGCCATATGAGGGACAGAGCTCTGATTGACAGATATGAGGGTCATATGTCATCTCCTTTCCTGGCTCCCTCTGGAGTCCCTTAGGGATCCCATTTGGGGGCCCCCTCCTCTTCAACTTGTTTATGAACGACATCAAAAGCTTAATATCATCCAAGTTTCTAATGTATGCTGATGATGTCAAGTTATTCGACAGGGTATTGCAAGACTAAGGACATGAATCTCTGCAGCATTCTCTCAACAACCTTGATTTGTGGTGCCTTGATAATGGTATGGCTCTGAATGTAACCAAGTGTGTTGTAATGTCTTTCAAGCGTGGAACAAGTATACTTGATTTTCAATACTCCTTGAGAGGCATTCCTTTGAAAAGAGTATGCAGTTTCAAGGACCTTGGAGTGACTATGACTCAGTCTCTTAGCCCACTGGATCACATAAGTGTGATCACTGGAGAGGCTAAATCTCTCCTTGGCTTTATATTTAGGTCCACCAGGGATTTCAGTTCTCTCGAGAGTCTCTTGGTTTTGTTTAGGGCTCTTGTTCTTCCAGTGTTGGAATATGGCTCTATTATCTGGGCACCATACCATCTGTATCAGATTAACCTGCTGCAAAGTGTGCAGAGAGGTTTCATGAGGTTGCTGAGCTGCAGGATGGGTTTCAAGTACTTTGAAGTTCCTGTGGAGGAGATTAAGGGACATTTCCATCTCCTCCCTTTGGTTCTGAGGTGGGAACACAACGACCTGGTCCTTCTTTTCAAGACTGTCAATGGATATTTGGACTGCCCTGAACTTCTGGCTAGTATTAACATCTGTGTTCCAAGAGGAATGTGCTCAAGGTTCCATTTTCCGCAGATGCTCTCACACAACAGCCTATGCCTATAATAGTGGGCTTTCTAGAATACTTCGCTCTGGTTGTGAGGCTGCTGCAGCTTACGTTGATTTCTTTGGGGTGTCCTTGGGCTTTCTCAGGAGAACTATGAAGAGATCCCTGCATGTGTGATTTTGGTGTTCCCTTCCTTGTTTATGCCCCTTGTGGTAAACTTCCATGGGCCTTTTCACTTATATATAATATTGTATGTTAACTGTGATTCATTCTGTATTCTAATTTTTGTCTTTCAAACTATCCACATAGATGTTTTCTTATTGTTGTATATTATTATTTATCTATATATTTTTTGCTTGTATCTCCTTTTCTATGTTATTTTTATGTGAAATTGGTGTTGTACCGTTGGAAGTTGAATAAATAAATAAACTTTCCTCCAACTCACAATCATCAGCTTCCTTCATTCATTTCTTTGCCAACTCACACGAAAAAACTCCTCTGTTTTTCGTGATCATTGATCAGAATAAAACACAAACAGGAAAAAATACAGAAGCTAGCCTGATTATCTTGTTGAATCAATACTTATGGGCTATGAAAGTTATGTTAGCATTGATTTTGTGAGATTTTTCGCGCTCAAAGTTACTGTCACACTAGCGTAAGTTGACACATAAACTATTATGTAGGTCACTAACTGGAGCATAACTGAATATAAGTTTTTGTGTCATTCAGTTTTGTTCAAGTCAAAGAAGCGTAACAGAACATATGCTTTTGTGTCATTTATTTCATCACTCGATTGTAGATACGATATCCACTTATCTTTCCAATGGCTAATGCAATGAGATAAGCGTGTGTGTCACTAAATAGACCACGAAAAGTTATTTAGATAGGGGTCAGATGAGCTAAAAAACGGAATTTTGTAGATTCGCTACTATGACTCTAAACCCTCGAAATAATGTGTAGCCTACTGTACTCAACTTCTTCATTCATAGTTCAATTGAAAGCTCAAATAAATTTCAGATGGAAGCTCAAGTTTAATTGAATGAGATTAATGAATTTAATTGAATAAAAGTGCTCGAATTTGAATTGATCGAATTATTTGGAAATTTGTGTTTGTAGAATATTTTCCCCTCTTTAGTATTTTTTTATTATCAATAATTACATGCCATCAACTCAAATGCAGTGAAATGCAGTCAGAACGATCTATTAAAAAAATGGTAAAAGGAGCAATAAAAAATGTAGCTACCACAAGAATTGTTAAATTTGTTTCTAATCTCATTCTTTCATTATTCATTATTGAAGTAGGGCCGTGACAAACAGTGGACTCAAAATAATAAAACAGCAGAAAACAGTAGCTATTGGAAACCAGGCTACACTAATGATTGTGTTAGTTTGGTAGAAAGTCGAGGATGATTTATGAACAAAATTCAGGTGTCACTTTGTTTGGTTTGCAGTTAGTTAAGAAACTCTTTAAAATATAAGTATTTAAAGTCCAAGTAAAAGACGGAACACTTCTCCCTCAATCATTGTTCCTCCTGTTGTTTATCTAGAGCTCAGTGGTGGCTCTAATCTTAGGTGGCTCTAACTGGTGGTTTATAATCCATAAACATTTTGTTTGAGCTTGCAATATCATAATTCCCAATAACTCCAATTGTTCCTGATAATCCCAATTATTCTCAGTAACTCCAATTATTCCCATTAGCTCCAATCATTCCCAATATCCCCAATTATTCCAAATCAATTACTCTCAATAACTCAATATAGAGTAGGTCAATATTTTACAATTTTTTAGTGCTTATTGAATGCGATGTCGTTATTTAATTTGTTTTTTTTTAATCTTCATAAATTCAAAATTTTATGTTGATATCGAAAATTGGAAGCCTAACCTAATTTTTGAACTGTGTCTTCACCTAAATTTGGAAGAAAAAATATCACAAGGATTTTCTTGGTATTTTATCTACCAATGTTTTCACATCAGTGTTATTTGTTACATAAATGAATAAACTTGAATGATCACCAATTACTGGCGTGATTTGTGTTTCACATCATTGTTATGTGTTACATAAATGAATTGGCAATGACTGGAGCGATTTGTGGCAGGAATATTACTGCGATGGCGAAGACGACTGCGGCGACAATTCAGACGAGCCAGCCTCCTGCCAAGTGGCGGCCTCATGTCCCGATGGCTGGCTGGCCTGTCGCAATGGCAAATGCATCGTGGCCGCCCTGGCCTGCAACGGAGTGGACGACTGCGGCGATAACTCGGACGAGGAAGGCGAATGCCACATGACTGGTGCCAACGACTGTCATGGCGCCGATGTGTTCCAGTGCCACAACTCGCTCTGCATCAACCAGACGCTCGTCTGTGACGGCGAGAACAACTGTGGTGATTTCAGCGATGAGGAATCTTGCAGTAAGATGTGTTTCCATAATCATACAAACAGTTTCTAACCTTCCCAAGGTTGCTCTTTTATTACTCATCCTCTGTCTGATCATCAGATGATTAGGATGCAATTTTAAATTGAAATTGTTTTGAAATGAATGACTCAATTTCTAATAGATTTGTCCATTATAATCATAATATTTTTTTTATTCAGTACATGATACAATAGAATAATGTGGCAGTGGCTAAATCATCATCAATAAATCATTTTCAATTCAATTTATTAACATCACACGTCAGAAAAAACAATATTCAATAAAACATAACACAATGAAAAATATGACAATATTGTCAGAATGATGTGGTGTGGAAAAATACCTTGCCAACTATGGTGTCCCTTCTAATAGGCAGGCAAATGATACAATATTGTACCATTGGCAAATACAACGTTATTAGAGAGCAAGATAACTATACTAATGAACTTTTACTTTGAAGCATTGATCTTGCTTGTGCTTGTGCTTTGTTGTGATCATGGGGGTTTATAGAATGGAATTTTGTTCAATCCAGCAATTTGGCTATCCATCTAAAACTGTGAGTAAGGTGTCTTCTTTCCTTGGTGCTACAACAATTGATATCTATTTTTCAAATCAGAATATCAGTTGCTGTAGCTACAGTGACACACGTGGAGCCATTATTCCTCATTGACTCACCACCCATTTTTGTACCAATTTTGTTCTCCATTCTTAACCCATGATCGCCCATTTTGGTACTTCAAGTACCCAAGAAAAAGACGAATAAAAACACATTACAGAGTAAGTTAAGCTATTATAGTATAATAAAATACACTTGAAAATATTATCCCAACAGTGTTCATGTACAATATTAAGCAAGCAATTAAGATTAATGTGTGAAAGATTATTTGGTAGTAGTGGAGGAAAATTATCCCTGCAAATATATAAAACTGAGCGCAGGGATGATTCACTCTGAATAATCTATAATACTATAAAGGAGATATAATAAAAACAATAATAACATCAAGTATTGGCTCAGGCCTATACATGTACGGGATAGGAAATACACGAATGACGTATAATCATGTTTGAACTACTGAACTGATTAACTTGCAATTTTACATGAAGATTCTGAATTTCCCGAGGATGGTCATAGGCCTATTTTCATTGCTATTAATCAATTAATTCTAATTCAATAATTTGTAATCCAATTTGTGATTCTATTGAATGTAAGTTTACGCAATGATAAAAGCCCAACCAAACAAAGTTTTCTCCAAGTGATTTCGTAGCTTAGGTGGTAGTACCATAAAGGAAGTAAATACTTATTACTTATAGTAAATACTTATTACTTATAGTAAATACTATTACCTATTTAGTCTGTAGTAGCACGCGAGACTCATAAATGAGTTCCGGGTTCGAGACCAATCAAAATATTTTTTTGCTTTTTGCTGGAAATTTTCAACTCTGATGAAGATTATTCTCGTAATTTTGACTAAATATTAAATAATTATACTATTTTTCATGTTTCCTGGACATAAGGAGATTTAATTTCACAACACAAAATTTTCCCCAGTGCAAAGCAGTATTGTACTGCTAGTACAATATGATATTAAATAAATTTATATTAGACTTTCAAGAGAACTTGCCATCAACATTGATCCCAAGTACTTTTATTTCGTGTACATATTGTATGATCGTGCAATTCAAAATTGAAAATGATCTGAATGCGAGATTCTTTGTTTCAATAGTATCCTGGATTGGATCATTAGCTGTCAGTTACTTTCCAAGTTTCTTCACGGATGTAATGCACGAGATTGTCTCAAGACACGGTTATGAAGCTTTTACATTTTTTATTGTATTTTTCTAGATAATATTTCGGATTTTTCAATGGTTTTGTACTTTTCTTAGATGTGGATGAGTGTGAGCTTCACAAGCCATGCGCACACGAATGTCACGACCTGCAAGTGGGCTATGAGTGTCGGTGTCGTGAGGGCTACAAGGTACATCCGCATAACCAACACCTCTGTCACGATGTGGACGAGTGCAATGACCTCGAAATTCCCAAACCCTGTTCACAAACGTGTCGTAATACGGTCGGCTCGTATGTGTGCTCATGTATTGAGGGATATGTGTTGCTGCGTGATGGTCATTCTTGCAAAGCTAATTCCAGTAAGTATCTGTTCTCAAGCCCACTCAATTATATAGCAAACCCACTCAAGTAAGTTTTAAAATATTGTTCTCAACTTGGTTGCTAGAGACAAGTTAGAGTTAGAGGCGATTCAGAAATTGACTTGTTAGAGACAAATCAGCTATTAGTTTAAATTCCAAATTGTATTCTTCCTAGAACTTTTGTTTACTTATTTTTCATGAGATTCTAAGCACATTTCAAAGTATAATACATTATAATATAATATATAGAATGCCACTATCTGTAAAATATAATTATTACAAAAAAATAATTAAAATACAAAAAACATGCTCCCATTAATTTATATTTCATACTAAGAATCTTCACAATGTTACGTTTGAGAAATTAGATACGGTGTTGAGTTGACTACGGTAATTCCTCTATGTTGACACATTGATGTAGTCTTTTCCCTAAAAATTCTTCGTAGTTTTTTTTATAATTCATCTTGGAAGGTCACCAAAGCTATCGGATTTATCATTTTGCGTTTTTCTTAGTGGGTGCACTCAAAATGATACTTTATAGATGATGTTCTGCGTCTTCCATTGTTGACACATTAAACATCTCCATAGTTTTATGTGTGATTCCTACTGTACGCTTCCCAAGGTCACATATGATTGAACACCTTGGGAATGTTTTGTTTGGGACACTTGGCGGCTGAAGTTTACAAAAAATGTTGTCCCACAAATCTGCCAGAAATTGGAACTTCGAATTATGTCATCGCCCAGGAAGTGTCATAGTGGTGTACATTTTAATACAAATAAAGTGAAATTGTTATTTATATAATTGGGATTATATTTGAACTTCTATTTTCAATTAGTATATTGTTATTCAATTTGTTTTCTGTAGCCGAAGACGTGAAGCTAATATTCTCGAATAAATACTACATCCGTCAACTAGACACGAATGGTGATGCTACATTATTGGCTAACAATCTGACCAATGCCGTGGCACTTGACTTTGATTGGCTAGAAGGATGCGTCTATTGGTCGGACGTAACGGCTCTCCGGAGCTCTATTAAACGATTCTGCAATGATTCATCTCATCAGGTGAGCAACATTTTTCAGCCCAGTTCGATCTTATGTATTACTAAGAACTAATGCAAAAGACTAATATTAAAGGAATGAGGTATTAAGTTTGAGTTGCTCATAAACTATGACTGATGAATCGAGATTTGCAACTTGCAATTTGCTGTATAATAATTCTGTCATATTGATAAAATGCCTCTTTCCCATCATAAAAATATTTCTCACTGGTATGTACTCCTTTGTTGTATTAGTAATTTTATCTAATAGAAGTACTTACATGTTGCTATTTTAATTCATTCTACTGCGTTATTGCTTAATTTCCTTGTTCTTCGAATTATTTATTCAATTTATTATCATTATCAGTTCAATTCTTATGTACAGTGCACTTTTTAATTGATTTATTATCCTTTATATAATTTTTTTCTGATTCGCACTTCGCGCTCGGTCGCCCCCCTGCACCCACAACATTTCGCGCTTAGCAGGGAAGAGACTCATGTCATAGAGCTTAAAAATAACTATCCAGTATATCCGTTTGAAAAATTTGGTCAAATAATATATGGTAATAATTTTGATAAAATGATGATAGAAATTCAACAAAATCCTATTTTTTGGAGGATATTGCGGAGCTTCTGCAATTTTGTAATTTCACCAGAAACGAGACTCATGTCAGTTAATAGTTGTCAACTATTAATAGCTGTCCACGGTATAAATTTGAAAAAAATGT